>NC_088920.1:64350000-64687500 GCF_038396675.1 Hydra vulgaris | reverse complement strand
GTAACATTGATATTTTTTTAGAATTACTCTTTCAGTATATTATCTTTGTAATATCTTTTTAATATTATTTTATTATCTTTTCTATTTTCAGGTTAAAAATAAATAAACACTAATCAAAAGTTTACAAAGATTTCATAAAATTGATTTAAAAGGTATAAAACATATTAAAATTGTTAAAAATAAAAAAACATGAAAAAGTGTATGAAAGTGTAAAAAACGTATTCTAAACAGTAATAAACACTATAAAAAACATGTTTTTTTATATACCTATAGGTACATACCTACCTATCCGTAATATGAGTACCTACAAGAGGAAGGACTGGAGTCTTGCTTATCGTTCACATTCAGAAACTCAGTTGTTAGCGGCCCTTTAATGTTGCCGGAAGGGTACTTTGAGTTTACTGAAAACATCTAAAACATTCAAAAATTCCATATAGGACATTGCACAACAGAATGAAAGGTAAACATGGAAAACAAATTGGACATCCAGTTGCACTCTCATCTAATTGCGAGAATCACTATTTGAAGACGATAAACGTTCTTTGTGATTGGAAAATACCTGTTGATAATTCTAAAATTGAAATGGAACTTCAAGATGACTATTAAGACTCTATGGAATCAGTTGATAGAACAATTGACATTTGAAACAAAGCAATGGGTAGTTGTAGCCTTCACCGGGAAGAAATCTGTTGTCAATTACATTGGTCAAGTCGTTGAAGTGTTTGAGTGAATAAAACTGCTTCATATAAAATTTTTGAAAAAACAACCAGCGTGTAAATTCTTTAAATTTACACAAAACAAAAATGATATGGATGAAACTGTTCCATGTTCTGCTGTGGTTGAAAGAACTTCAGATGAACCGAGAAAAACAAGGGATCAATATCATTTCCCATACCTGTCTCACCTGAAAGTCATCAACTGAAATCAAAGACTTTTGAAAATTTTTGAAAACTTGTTAATTTTTTCGATAGTATCAGGTGTACTAGGTCTATAAATCTTTTTTTAAGCCTAAAAAACTATCAATGAAACCCTGTGGTGGGGTTAACTTGATATTTGATTGAAATAACATTTACTATCAAAGTAACCCATTGATAACTGTTAAGGCTTTAAAACATGACATTGATAACTGTTAAGGCTTTAAAAAAAAATACAAGTCAGGTTTTGATATTTCTAAAAGCATTTTTTCCTGTTAAGGAGAGATCATTTGGTATATTCAAACCAAAAACGGCAGCAAAATGTTAAAGTTTTATTAGAACTTTTAAAAAAATCACTCGACGGCACATGCTTAAAAGCCAATGAGTTTTGGACAAAAATAGATACACCCCCGCTAATACCAAATTTATAGTAATATAAATCGTTATTTATATTATTTAAAATCAATTTTAAATTTTGAAAGTTTTTATGTTTCAATTTAATAATGAGAAATAAGATGATGAATTAAGAATATGTTTAACATTTTGAACATTGTAATAAGCCGTTTTTACTAAAATTTTGTCAAAAAAGTTAATGTTTTTATCAGTGTCATTAATTATATTGTGTGTCTTTTCTTTCCTCTAATGTCAAAAACATTAATATTGATGTTTTCCGCCATTTTAACAATATTAACTGGAAATATTATCTAAAACTCAAAAATACAAATAGAAAATAAAGTCCAATGTGATTTTTAAAAATCTTTAGCCACTAATTTATCATAAATAACAACAGAATATTTACCGTTAGTACCTGTAGTACTAGTACTATAACCGTTATTACCCTGTTCGCATTTCTTCAAAATTCAATTTCTTTGAAATTCACTTTCTTCATCTTGTTTTCCTAATTCATATAATTTGCAATCTTTTAAGTTGTCTGTTAATTGTTATCTTGGTCTATAAACTTAATCTTTTCCCTTTCAGTAACTTCCAACTCTAATAGTGGTTGCTTGGAGCCTTCTTGGAAGTGAAGATATTAAAAAGAAAAGTTTAAAAAAATAAAAAGCAAATCTAAAAAAATATATTATTCTGAACAATTAAAAAATGATAATGGAAACATAAAGAAAACGTGGGAAGTTATGAAAGAAATCATTAGTAAAAAAAAATAATAATAATTTTTGACATTTTACCCGCCAGAATAATGGAATACAGCGTTGAGTACAAAAACAAAAAAGATATATGGTCATATATGGTCAACTAGTGTCATATACAACACTGGTCACACCTTGCATCACTGGTCACACCTTGCATCACTGGTCACACCTTGCATCACTGGTCTAAACCTTGCATCTAAAAAAAAAGGCTCAGAAAAATCCTTCAAAATTATTTTAGTAACTTTGAGTGTTCATTTCCAGATAGTGATTTAAACTTAGATGAACTAGAAGCAGCGATCAAACCAATTAAAAAGAATAAGACCCTAGGTATTAACGACCTTTCTAGCGATGGTGTACTTTATGTTTTTTCTGCAATAAAAAGACCTATTTTTAATATCTTCAGATCTTCAATTAAAAACGGGATTGTCCTAGAAAAGTTTAAATAGCAAAAATTGTACCTATATTTAAAGATAGAGGTACATCTGCTACAAGCAATTATAGACCGGTTTCTCTCTACTTTCTAAACTCCTTGAAAGAATAATTTACAACAGACTGTATAAATATTTAATAGAACGCAAAATCTTAGATAAAAATCAATACGGGTTTCAAACGCAACATTTAACGAAACATGCTATCCTAGATCTCATTAATACACTTTCTTCAATGATAAGAAACTTGTATTAGGAGTCTTTATTAATCTAACAAAAGCGTTTTACACTGTAGACCACGCAATACTACTGAAAAAAATGGAAAAAATAAGCATTAAAAATCAAATTATAAAATGGTTTGCTAACTATCTAGACAATAGACAACAATGAGTTATTATTGATCACTATAACAACTCGAAACTGCTGAAAATCAAATGTGGATCTATTCTAGCTACTCTTCTATTTTTAATTTTTGTCAACGGTCTTCCTAAAGCCTCGTCAAAACATATAAAACTTAACCAATGGTTCAGAGCTAACAAATTAACGGTCTTCCTAAAGCCTCGTCAAAGTTAGATTGTTTAATTTTTGCAGACAAAACAAATCTGTTTTATTCTTCTAGCTTAACCAGCGACTTTTTTTATAACCGCAAGCTTAGAACATATAAAACTTAACCAATGGTTCAGAGCTAACAAATTGTCAATCAACTCAAACAAAACTAAATAAAACTTATTTATTCCAACCAAAAAATTAGAGCTTAATCATCAATTTTACTAACTCTTAGTATAGACAACACAATTATTGAATAAACCCAATCATCTAAACTTCTTGGTGTGCTTTTTGACGAAAATTTGTTATGGAACTCTCATATTAATGTTATAAATAAAAAATTCTCAAAAAACGTTGGTCTAATCAAGACATCGTTGGTCTAATCTATACAGCAAGACCTTATTTATCGTTCAAAAGATCAAAACTTCTTTACTTTTCTTTTATATATGCTATATTATCATACGCCAATAAAGCATGGGCAAGTACTCATAAAACTAAATTAAGTTCTCTCTATAGACGGCAGAAACTTGCTTCAAGAGTTATATTTTATAAAGACAAGCTTACTCATACAAACCCATTACTAAAACAGATTTAAACATTTATCAAATCAATATATATAAAAGCATTTTGTTTATGCTCAAGCATTAAGTGGGAACTGTTCCAAGTCGATTTATAAAAAAAAAAATTTAAAACTAATATAAATAAATTTAGCACTAGAGCAACTGGAAACTGTATAGTACCCTTGAAAAAAAGAAAGTCATCCCAAATCCTTAGAACGTATTGTGGTCCTTACCTGTATAAGAAAAAAATTCCTCACTATCTCCTCTGAAAAATATAAATTCCTTAAAAACTAATCTAAAAAAAGTCAATTAATTTTCATTTGATACAAGCAATTATATGGAAATTTTCTAATATCAGTAATCAGACCAAATTGGTTTATTTGATTAATTAATAGCGCTCTTTAATGAAATACTTGTAAATTAATATAATAGTGCTCTTTAATGCAATACTTGTAAATTTTATTGTTTGGCAATGATCTCTTTTCAAAATTTTGTAACAACTTTTCCGAAATCTCTATAACTAATACTTTAAAAAAAAAGATGGTAGACCACTACTAACAATAAAAAAAACATGGTCACAAACGCCTATTTTTTGATCTTCAAGTGTTTTTCTTATAAAAAAAAATCTGTTTTGATTAAGGTACAAGAAGAAGGATGTCGTGAAAATAAAATCTCAGGTAAGGTCTCAGTAAGTAATAGTAGTTGCAAATATGACTAATCCTGCCATTATATGTAAATTACCAAGACAAATTTTTTTTAAGCTTATAGAATAGTTGCAACAAGACCGTCTTGTTGCAACTATTCTATTCTAAAAATGCATCTCAAAAATATATTATGGAACATTCCACTTTCTTCATCTTATTTTTAACCTAAAGAACAAGTTAGAAGCAAAAAATTGTTTATAACACGTGCTCTCGAAACTCATTATTGTAACATCAAGTTTTAGTGTCAACAGACTTTCGTTGGTTGACTTTAGAATTAGTGGTAGCAGGGCCGCTGAGTGGGGTGGGAGGGGGGGGGGGGGAGTGAAAGGGACAGTTTGTCTCTGGCGGCAGATATCCAAGGGGCGCCAAATGAAATGAAGGTACCTTAAAAAAAAGGCCCTTCATCTAAATTATAAATAAATAGGGGCGCAAATAAGGGTTGCTGTCCCAGGCAGCGTGGCGGCTCTCGGTGGCCATGAGTGGTAGACTTTAGTTACACAACGGGCACGTGTCGTCCGGAGGACGTCTCGTGGACGTCCAGACGTCCGTAAGATGTCCGACGGTCGTCTCTCGGACGACGCATGCCCACTGGGTAGTAGACTTTCGAGTCAGCAACCTTCACAAAAATTTACGATAATGGAAAAAAATATTTGTGCCGTAAAAAAGTTTATTTTGTTATTTTCCGAGCGAAGTATTACACAAACCCGTGTTCAAAATGTCAGCTGGAACTATCATAAACAAAAATTTTGCATTTTCTAAAATTGTATTACCCAGTCTGATAAGTTGTAGACAAATCTCAATTACCAATCCATTATCAAAAAAAAGACGAAACATTTCTAAATGGAAAAACAGTTTTCCGTCAACTGTATACACAGAAGGTTCATTATTTTTGTAATAAACAAATATTTCTAAAATTTTGATTTCAATGCTTTAGGAGGAGTTAACTAAAAGTAATATTAACTATGAAGTCATATGTAACTATTTTAAAGTTTCAGGAAAAATTTGTTTCTTTATCGTTTTTAGCATACTAAAACCTCCCAAACGCAGAACATTCTATTAGGAGGAGGCAGCAACAATTCAATTGTAGTGCAAATGTGTGTTCTACATTGTTGCTGAAATTTGACGAATTGTGTTTTGTATTTTCAATAATTTTCCTTTGATCTTAAGAATTTTAAGAAAAAAACTCCTTATCCATTCAAACTGCTTTACATTTTCATTTTACAAGTCTCTCCTTTTTTCAAAATCTAAAATTAAAAATAATTTTTATGCTTTTTAAAAAAAGAATTAAAATTCGAAGAGTTTAAATAGACTGTTTAAACTTTAATAAATATAACACAAGTATTGAATGTTTTCAAGCTGTAGCAAAGTTTAGAGAATTATTGAGTAACTAAAGAATATTTGAAAGAAAATTCTTCAGCAGAATCAAATGGTCTTGATATTATAAATTTGCACAAATGGTGCTAGGAAATGGGTTTTTTGGTGTGACATAAAACTAGTTGTAGCATCTTTCATCATCGGTTATTTAACATTTGTAATATATATATTCCAAACAAAGCAGACACCAGAAATAAATTTAGAATTAAAAAATCAAAGTTGAGTTTACAAAAAACATGACAATTTCAAACTATTGCTTAAAATAATAACCTAAAATGCATGTTTTTATATAACCTAACTATACAAATATTCAACAAATAAATAAAATTTAAATTTAAAATTGCTTCGTTAAAGCAACGACTCTTAATAGATCTATGGGTTTTAGTATGTTGAATATGATTTAATGAAAGATTTCGATGGTTGGTTTTTTTTTGATGTTTCTTGGCTTTTTATGTTGTTTTTTTTGGATTTTATAAATATTTTTAAATTTTACATTAAATGTTTATTTTATAGTTTTATCAAAATATTATGTCTAGTTTAACGAAAAAAGAACGGAAATGTTATTTGTCTGTTCCTATTATGAAAGCAGCTATGCTGAATGATGTAAATAATATCAGACGTATTATTACTGAAGATGGAAATGCAGTAAACTATTGCCATATAAGTTCTGGTGATACTCCATTAATTGTAGCTGCAAGACACAAAAGCTTTGAAGTTCTTAAAGAGTTACTTAACTTTGGAGCTAAAATAGAGTGTTTTAATATTGATGGAAAACGCTCATTACATGAAGCAGCATATAATGGTTGCTTGCTCTGTGTAGAATTTTTGCTAAATCAAGGTGCTCAAGTTGACCCATTAAAACGAGCTGATTGGACCCCACTAATGTTGGCTTGTACAAAAGGAAATCTGGATATTGTTAAGTTGTTAGTAAATGCTGGTGCTAATGTTCAAAGAAAAAATAAAGATGGATGGACTTCCTTTCATATCTCCTGTAGAGAGGGTTTTATAGATGTTATGGACTATTTAGTTTGTATTGACAATACATTATGTTTTACAGTGAGTAATAACAAACGTACTCCTCTTCACACCTCATCTATGCATGGAAAAATTGAGGCAGTAAAGTTTTTGTTAGAGAAAGGATGTAATCCAGATGTAAGAGATTCTTGTGGTAGTAGTCCTTTAATGGATGCATTGCGATTTGGTTTTGTTTCTGTTGCAGAAGTTTTAATTAAAACAAATTTAGTTTTACTTGATCAAGTTGACAATCTTGGAAGATATCCACTTCATATTGCAGCAGAAAGTGGGCAAGTTGACTCTGTAAAATATCTTGTAGAAAAACTTAATGTTGACATTAATCTCAAAACAAAGAATTCAGGGTACACAGTTTTTCATTTAATAGCCAAAGAAGGTCATTTGGAACTACTTAATTATCTAGTAAATGATCAATCAGTAAATCGATGTTTTAAATATTTACTTAATGAACCAGATGCTAGTCTGAGAACACCTTTGCATCTTTCAGTTGCATCAAACAAAGTTAGGTTTGCAAAAATGCTTATTGAGTTAAAATGTGATCAAACTTTAAAGGATAAATATGATAAATTGGCAGTTAACTATGCTCTTAGTCAAGAAATGAGGGATGTTGTACAAATTGATTTACATACCTTATAGTTAATAAATGATGTATATTGAATTATGTATTCCTTTTTTTTTGTTATAAAGGTGATAGTAACTTACCAAGGAAAAAGAACTTGTAAGAGTAATTGTAGGAGCATTAGTGTAAGCAAGTATTTTTGATGTTTCAGATATTACACTTTCAGGTATTATGTTGGAGTTTGCAACTTAATTATGTTCATATTTATGTCAAATGAAAATATTTTGTAAAAAATGTTTAAAAGTGTCATATTTGAAACATCAAAAATATGCCTATAGCACTGAGTAGGAGGAACCTGGTCCACTGAGTATGAGGAGCTTCATCCATTGAGTAGGAGGAGCTTATAAATTTTGTATAGTAATCTTAAAAAATAATACAACTTTTTTTTTTTAATTTTTCAAATTTTTTTTATAAAAAATATTATTAATAAATCAATGTTATAAAAAAAAGAATAAAGAATCTATATTTTTTTATGAACAAAATTTTTTCAATAAAATTTTTTATTTTAGATCATTTCTTTTTAGATGTTTAATCATCAGCTGACATAAGCATAAATAAACTTACATCTTGAGACATCATAACAGGCAAAAATGTGCATTCATTGTAAAATAAGGAAATAAATAAATAACTGGTACATAGGGTTATTACACTTCTTAATGAAATAAGTTTAAACTTGTCCAATTTTTTTGAAAAAGATAAAAAAGTAGAACAATCATATTTTCACTCAACTTGGCGTAATTTAATTTTTCCCATGATATAAAATAAAGTGTCTCATGGTACACTTTATTTTATATCATGGGATAAATAAAGTGTCCCACGGTACACTTTGTTTTATATATTTATCAGAATTGAAAAAGCTTTAAAAGGAAGACCAGAAAAAGTTTTAAAACTTATTTTTTTGCAGAGTTAGGTTAATGCAACATTAATATGTTTTTTTCACTCTTTTTAAAATAATTTAGAGCCTTTTTTGATTATAACATAAACTTAACAGTAAAAATATAACATAAACTTAACAACCAAAACAAATTATACTCACTTAAAAAAGATGAATAAAAAATCAATTTTTTTTACTGCATTAAATGTTCTTAACATGTATATATTGTCTGTCTAAATTCTCAATACTAGGATCTACGCAAATGAATATTTGTAGTATGATGTTATCCATAATGCTTCATGCATAACTAAATCCAAATTTATATATTATCCATTGAATTGTATAACACAACAACTTAATTATATTAAAGTTGTATATTTGTAGTATTTTAAGGACAATTTTATATATGTGTTTATTGATGTTTTAAGGACAGATTTAAGTCTTGCTTAAGTAACTTTAAACTTGACATATCTGTATATATATATATATATATATATATATATATATATATATATATATATATATATATATATATATATATATATATATATATATATATATATATATTGAAAATGCATTGTTTACAGTGACATATTATTTATTTAACTTATTAAAATTTTATTTTATGTTGCTACCCCAGAGGCAACATTGAGTAGCAAAATTAATAAAATTTTAATAAGTTAAATAGATAGTATGTCACCGCAAATGATGTATTTTCGATTTTATATATAACACTTACTTTTATATATATTTCATCATAGTATTAAGATATATATCTTTATATATATATATATTAGGGTGTTTCATATTTTATCAATTTTTGAAATTAAACTCGCGAATCGATTTATAAATTGACCATTTATATGAAAATAAGTTTGAACAAAAAAAAGTATGTTTGTACAATTTTTAGGGTCCCCGCCAGTTCGATTTTGGGCAAAAATGTTGGGTGTTTTAAACGCCTGGCGGGGACCTTATAATTTATCCTATAAAATTTTTTATTCTTTTAAATAATATATGTTGGATTGGATATTAATTACATAAAAGAATCATGTTGAAAAAATTAAGATACGCCTCCGAGTTATAAAATACGCCTCCGAGTTATAAAATACGCCACCGAGTTATAAAATAGGTTTTTGTAAATATTAATAACTCGGAGGAGTATCTTAATTTTTTCAACATGCTCCTTTTATGTAATTAATATCCAATCCAACATATATTATTTAAAAGAATAAAAAATTTTATAGGATAAATTTGAAGATCCCCGCCAGGCGTTTAAAACACCCAACATTTTTGCCCAAAATCGAACTGGCGGGGACCCTAAAAATTGTACAAACATACTTTTTTTTGTTCAAACTTATTTTCATATAAATGGTCAATTTATAAATCGATTCGCGAGTTTAATTTCAAAAATTGATAAAATATGAAACACCCTAATATATATATATATATATATATATATATATATATATATATATATATATATATATATATATATATATATATATATATATATATATATATATATATATATATATATATATATATAAATATGTATATATATATATATATATATATATATATATATATATATATATATATATATATATATATATATATATCTTGAACAATTCATGTCTATGGACACAGTTTCCTGATGTTATTTTTGCGCTCTTATTCTAAAAATGTGCGCTTTAATTTTTCAGAAAAGGAAGAAAAATAAAGAATTATGCAAGAAAAGATTGCTGCCATATCAGGGGCTATTCTAGATCATTTTTGACACCGTCGGCCGTTGTTTGGGCGCTGCCCAAATTAAAATTTGAGAACCTTTTTTTTTTTTACTTTTTTTTTTTTTTTTTTTTTACAGCAAATATTGTTTTTTTTTGAGAAAAAACGCTGATTTTCTGCTAAATTTTGCTGAGAGTTTTGTTATTTAAGAAAGATAAAGAGATATTCACAAATATATATATATATCAGCTCTCAGAAGTAGGAAAAATGAAATCGGCATCAGGTCAGCAAAAAAAATTTTACACAAGGGGGTTATCATAAAAAATAGAAACAAAATCGGCGTTTTTTTGCCAACCTCAAACACTTTTAGGTTGACATTTAGCTCAGCATCGCTGAATGCTGACCCTGATTCCGAGGGTTGATATATATTTATTTGTTTGTTTATTTATTACTTCATAAAACTATGTAGTATTTTAATATTTTCTTTATACACAAATGGAAAAAAAACTTTATTCTTAAAAGTGTTTTTATTTTTTTATTTTTTTAAATGGAAAATTTTTAATTTTGAAATGGCATATTATGTACTATGGTTGGTATGGTCTTGGGAGCTTATTTGTACATTTAAAAAAGTAACAACGTTTTAACCAAAAGATTTGAAACAATATTGTAAATAAAGACAAGATTTCTTGAAAATAAAAGTTGTTTATAAAAGCTAGAAAGAATAGATAAAAGTGCTGTATTGGCTATAATTGTGCTATTGTTTTAATTTTTGTAAATTAAGTTATTGATGTCTTTTCATAAAGTTGTTTGACTTATTTTTTTTTTTGAGACTGTAAAGTTGAAAAAATGTTTTACAATGTTTGTACATTTTAATTGTTTGTCAGAACTGTTCTATGTTCATTGGTGCTTATTTGTTTGTTGCTAATAGCAAATTATTAGTCGATTCATCTTATTGAATATATTTTAAAGGTTATCGCTGGGTGATAAATTTGTTTTCATGATTATCATATTAGTTTGTTTGTAATTTGAATTTAGTTTATGTTGTTTTTGTGAGTAAGGTGTTCATAATGATGAGGATGTAATTCGAAGGTTATTTATAGGTTCTATGTAATTTTTAACAGTTTATGTGCTTTCCCTGTGAGGTATGTTTACCTACTAGAAATGCTTTTACAAAAATTATTTAAATTAAAAATATTATATCTCTATTCTTAATATTGTTCATATATGTTAACCATGTTTTTTTAAATTTTTTAAATTTTAGTCGACTTAGAGGAGAGATGCTTCGACAACATACTTGACACAAAAACCAAAAACAGATTTCATCGAAGAAATATGTTCAAGTTACTTCTTGATAGGCTCATCACTCATGAAAGAGTTGTTGTTACATATGTTAGAGGAAAAGGATTAGCTAGACTTACAGAATTGGTATGCTTCTATTTATATGGGTTTAATTGTATCACTTAATAATTTTGAAAGTAGAAAGTTTAAATTTTTTTTGTTGAGACTTTCATGACAAATGTTCGCAAGTATTTTCTAAGTTCAAACTTTATTTTTTTAAGGAGTGCTGCTACATTGCTGAGGGTTTGGACTAAGACAGCAATCTTTTCTTTCATTATTCTTCTTCTTCTTCTTCTTCTTCTTTTTTTTTTTTTAACAGAAAAAGCTGTATGCCATAAAGATAAAATGAGTAAGCAGTTGTTGATCTATATATGCTCAAATACTACCACACAATGGGCCAAACAGCTGTTTTCACTGACATTGGTTTATAACTTTCGAACAGAAAGTGCTATGGGGTTGATTACGAACTTTCTGGAAAGGTTTTTATGTGTTAATTTTGGAAAAACTAAAAAGTAATTTTGCTGCAGGATATTAGGGTCATAATTTAAAAGAACAAAAATCAAAATTTCTTAAAGGTTATAACAAAAATACGTATAAATTTTTACAAATATGTATGTATATTTTGTAACACAAAGATAACATAGGTACATCAATGACAAAAGCAATAAAAATTATCAAAAGAAGCACTTATATATGTAATTTATTCATATAAATAAAATGTGTCATCTTCAGATAAAATGTTATTAGAGACATTTTATTTATGAGAATATTTATCATGTCCTCATTCATACCGAAATTTGTAGTATGGTTTTGAATTGTACCTTTTGTCATAAAAATTTGATCAGATGATATCCACTTTCAGTTAATGGTGTCTGTTAAATTGACTATTTAGGAGTTTTTTCTTGAGAGTCTAGTATGTATCAATCTTAATATTTTGTTATTACCTTTTAACCCTGAATAATAAAGATTTCCCAAACCACTTTCCTCATTATTCAAAATTAGCTCCCAAGAATGACCAATCAGTTTGTGAAGTGATGGTGTTATACTGATCCATGGTCCAGGTAAATTTTTTTTTGTAACTTGTTAAATAGGAATAGATAAAAATCTGTACAATAGCTTTTATATTGATCCACTCTTTTTGAGGAAAATACTCAAAGAATTACTGAGAGCACCAGTTCAAACTTTTGAAATGTTGCGTGATATTAAACAAGCGATTGTGCAATAATTAAAACCCTGTTTAATTTTTATGTGCAATAGTTCTCTAGCTATATAACCTGTTGTTGTTGTTTCTCTTTTTTTAATTGTATCAGGGAACTCCCATTTTATACCTGTTTTTTTTAATATCTCTATTTGTAATGAAGTCTCTGCTTGCTTCAGAAATCTATTTGAAGCACTAAAAGGGGACTCAGACCAATCAAAAACACCAGCTTTCACATGTACAACAGTTTTCATGAAATGGTCAAATATACCCAGCAAAGCATGAAGAACCTATAAAAACATCCGAAATTTTTAATGTTATAATTTTTAATATCAAGTATGTTCACATATTAAAAATATAGAATAATATGAACACTATTACAAGATAAAAAACAATTTTGAACTAAGAGTTTTTTTTTTTGGTTTGTATATAAATGCCTACCAAGAGCACAAACTATATTAATTGATATTGTTTCTATTGGAAACTTATTGAAAGAGTTATTCTTTAACGTACTCTTCAAGCAAGGTTTCCTTACCAGCTTTGATTTGTATGCCAGCAAAGCCCATTTTTTTAAGTTTGTTTTTCTTCAGATGCAGATCTTTGCCAGCTATTCTGAATGTTTTTTGTGCAAGTGTCAATTCATTGGAGCTAAATTTGAAATGAAATTTAAATGAATTTGTAGTTAGCTACCATAATTGTTTTAATGACTTAGTGGATTAAATGTAATGCGGTGTAACGATTTATTTTTAGTTGTTTGATTTCGCAAAGAATGGCAATGAACCAGCAGTTTATTCCTTAATGCATGTAAGTTTTTTTTTTAACTTAATGGCTTTAATTTACTGTAAAGATTAGTATACCTTTTTTTTAAATTAATAAATCATTATTTTTTTACTTAATACTATAAAAAGAAATTGTAAACGTGTTAAATCTGTTTCACTTAGATTATTTAAACTTAATAATTTTTTTTTTTAAAGTTTGGTTTTGAATTTAAATAATTTTTGTTTATAATATTTACAAAAATCTGCGTAAAATACTAAGAAAAATATAATATTATAAACCAAATTTTAATTTAAAAAAGTTATGTTTTATTTAACTGATGTATTGTTCAAAGTATTTTTTATAAATATTATAAACAAATTATGTTTGGTAATGCTGTATGCTGTATGTTTACTCTTTAAAAGGTGTTTTAGTATTATAAACGATTGAATTCAAGATAAATAAAATTTAAAAGCAACATATAATGAATGAGTTATAGTGAATTATAACTGGGAGTTTATCATTTCTTTGAATTAACTGTGTACTTTCTTGGTCTGTTGTTAAAAGATTGTTTAAAATAAAAAAAAAATTTATTTTTATTATTTACTATTAATTTTATTTTTAACAGTACTTTAAAACAATATTTTATTAATTCAATAAAAGAAATAAATTTGTCTTAGTAAGAAAAGAGATTTTTTTAATTTTATTAAATGACTAAGTTTAAAATTATTTTTTTTAGAAAAAATGTTTTTAGAATGAAATTAAAATAATTTATTTTGTTTTTATCTTGCTTTTAATTTATTGCAATAGAGCGTTGATTTTTTTTAACAGATTTTTTTAATTAAAATAAAGTTAAATGTGTTTCAATTTTTTTTTTTTTTTTTTATGTAAACACGCATTTAATTAAAATTCAAATTTTTAAAAATCTCTATCTCTCCCTGTAGTTATCTTCTAAATCAGATTCTTGTTGTTTGATTTTTTTAAATCTTTTATATTATTTTTAAGCATAAATAGCTTATGCTATCTCAGAAGTCATTGCAATTTTTATCTTTATAATAATTGTATAAGAATGTTAAAATTGTTTTAATATAGAATTAATAAAAAAGCTAATGAAGATATTCAATAATTTGATGATTTCATAGTTGTTGGTCATATTACTGAGAAAAGTCTTAAATTTTTTTCATCATGTTTATTAGGTAGTTTAAAGGTTATCAACTTTTTTTATTTTATTCTATTATACTTAATTTTAATGATTAATGTGTTAAGATGTTTGATTAATGATTAAATTTTGCACAAAAAAAAGATGAAATAAATTTTTTTCTTTCTACTTTTTCTAATCTTCTTAAACGAATAATCTATAACAGATTATACAAATATTTAAATGAAAATAAAATCCTAAATAAGAAACGATTCGGCTTCCAAAAGCAATATTCAATTGAACATGCTATTTTAGATCTAATTAGTAAGTGATAAAAAATTTGTATTAAGTTTTTTAATACAAATTTTTTGTTTTATCAAATTTATATTTGATAAAATAAAAAGTTTGTATTAAGAAACTTTATAAACATTCGACAATATTAAAAATAATATTATGATTTACAAATCATAATATTATTTTTACTTTTTTTACATAAAATTTATTTTTTACTTTTAGTACTCCCTCTGTTCCAAATACTGTTCTGACTTCACTTTTTTTTTTATTCCAAAATACTATTCCGATTTGATTTTATTGCTAATTTTGATGAGAAAAAAATCAAATATCTTTACTAAAATGACTTATTTAAAAAATAAAAAATTATTCAAAAGTTTTTATCAAGGGCCACGACAACAGGAGTACTGAGGGGCCTTGCTTTTTGCAAAAAGATCTTTATTTTTTAACAAACTACGTTTTTTGGGATATTTATTTATTAGTTTACGTTTTTTGGGGGCAGCATATGCAGCAAGCAGCATCTCATTTTTGTAATATCTCATTTTTGTAATAACTTGATTACACACTGGCTCCTATATATCAGTGAATTTTTTTTCTTCCTAAAAGTATATCAACCTGGGTCTCAAAAAGAACCAGAATTTCACAAAGATTTCAGAAATGATAATGGTTTTAAATAAAAATGAATTGCTTAAATTTTATATACAAAAAACAACAGTTTTTAACTAAAAATTGAAAAGATCCTTTTTCTATGACATTTTGTTTGCAATATTTTTTAAAAAATTGTTTTATTAGAAAAGGTTATAAATTTTGAAATCACTATAAAATTCTGGTTCTTTCGAGACCCAGGTTGATATACTTTTGAAGAAAAAAAAGTTCACTGATATATGGGAGCTAGTGTGTAATCAAGGGTCATGGCGGGTGACCTATTTAAAAAAATAAATACTTTCAAACCAAAGTTCATCTGTTTTTTATATTGGAAACTGGAGATACCAAAAATTTACCAAAACGTCACATCCCTAATATACATTCAACACTATTAAAAGTAGAATATGGTGTTCAAAAGTTAATCATTTAGGATATAACAAGGATCATTTCAGAAACTACAGCAATTTTAATAGGTATATTTTTTTAAAATGTAAGTTCAGGGGGAGACCTAGTTCTTTTTTGTAAACAATGCAAAAATATTTATTCAACCCCCTCAGTTTAGTTAAACGTTAAAGTGTTGTCTATTTAAATAGAGCAGTACCATTTTTATACGCCTTGGTATCAAAGGGGATGCAACAATATATATTTTTTATTTTTTCCATTTTATAACATTTAAAATTTAAAAGTTTATAAATAAAAACATTGGCAGGGCAAGTAGACGTTTTTTTTGTTTTATCATCGACTTACAACCTATTTGCAAAAGCTGTAATACTTTACAAAATATTTATTGAAAAATACATAAGTAAAATAAATAGCAATTAGTTTTAAAAAAAATTCTAAGAACAATATTTATGTAAAAAGTTTAAGTAAAAAAAAAATAATACTCCCTCTGTTCCAAAATACTGTTCCGATTTGCATTCTTTGTAAAAAATTATTGAAAATAAATTATGTTTTTAATTAAAAACATTTTTTATATAAAATTTATATGTTTTTCTATAATATTATGAACAATTCATGGCAATAATATTATCTTTTACCACCACACCATTAATTTCTAAAAAAGATGTTTTTTTTATGAAATATTTTGTTTTGAAATACTGTTCCAATTTGTTAAAAATGAATTATAAACTTAAAAATTTAGCAACATTGTAACACTTTTAGAAAAAAATTATATATAGTGTGGTCTTTTGAAAAATTCTTATTTTGTATTAAATTATTTAATAGTGGTTAAAAACATTTAGTTTAAATACTTCATGCTAAGATGATTTTATTGTTTATAGATTGACTTTAATTGTTAGCGCTCTTATTGCATTTCTAAGTTTATTGTTATTGTAGTTTTTACTGCAATAATAATAAACTTAGAAGCAGACAACATTTTGGTTTAAAAAGATTTCAAATGTGTTTTGAATATTTTAAAATGAATAAAAGAAATACGCAAGAACTTAGCAATAAAATCAAATCGGAATAGTATTTTGGAACAAAAAAAAAACGTGAAATTGGAACAGTATTTCGGAACAGAGGGAGAAATAAAAATAACAATTCATTGATAGTTAAAATGATAAAATTTCAATAATAATATTCAAGATTAATGGTAACACCATAGCTAAGTTAATAAAAAAAATTACGATACATTCTGTGACTTTTATATAATTGAATTTTAGCTTAAAAGAAGCATTTAAAATCAAATATATTTAAATCTATAAGTAATAATGCTTATTTGGATTTTTAAACTGTTTTATATTATTTTTGTTGTATTTAAAATCTTATGAAACTTTTTTCACAATTATCTGCTATTATTATATATTATCAATATTATTTATAGTTATTATTGTAAAAAATAAACATAATAACAGTAATTATTATTATAAAAAAAAATATTTACATTAATGTTTATAATAAATATTTTAGGTTGCTTTTAAGTTCTCTACGGTTAAAATGAATTTAATTTAGACCGCTTATTCTCAGGATTAGCTTGACTGACTGTTTGAGTAAGGCGCAGTAAATGGTTGGCAGTATTTTCATTGTGATGACTTAGTAATATATTATGATTTTTAAACTTTGCAAACAGTATAAAACTATAATTATGTATAAAACTATAATTATAAATAAGTTTTCGCATCAGAATAACTTGTTTGCTCTGCAACACTGCTTTTTGTTATTACTGAGGCATCTATTGAATACTAAAAAGATTACAAGAATTGTTTTGGAGCAACTGATGCAATTGTTCTTTACTAACAATCTTGAATAAGAACATATGTAAGAGATTTTTTAACATGTACACGACTTTATTATAACTAATTTTAAGAAGAAGAACAAATTACAAATTCAACTATTCTATTTACATTAATGAAACCTTAATCACAAAAGTAATTTGATTATTCATCTTTGTAAAAATGATTTACATTCATCAAAACCTTAATCATAAAAGTAATTTGATTCTTTATCTTTGTATTCTTTATATTGTATAACTCATAACATATCTAAAAAATTACAAAATAAAACCTTAAAACAATCAATAGTGATATTATCAAGAAAAAATGGTAGAATGTCTTCAATTTCAACCAATTGATATTTTTTTAGTATCTCCATAGCCTAACCACAATTGAATATACAATCCATTATAAAAATATTGATGATAATAATAAATAAACAATAATAACAGTATAATGCAATATAAACAATCAACATGAAATAACTGAATATTTGTACTCAAAATACAATAAAAATTGCATTGAATGGTGAAAACCTTTCAATATCCCGTTGCTGGTCTACAACATATTAAACAGTATAGCAAAGAGGATAAGATAATTGAAGTAGTTCTCAAAACTAAAAAATTTATATATAACAGTCACTGATATGAATAAAAATTTTTAATAAAATCAAATCATTTTAACAAAATTAACTTTCAGTTAAAATTTGTTGACCTTAAGAAAATCTTATTATTCTCGATTTTTCAAAAGGTTTTTTGTTTATTTCTCACCATAGTATGAAACTTTTATAAGCACATTAAGTCCTATTGAAATTATGATGAAACAGCTGTTTAAAAATTTACTGAATTAAATCCTCTAGAGTTAAACTATTTTATTTGTGCTCTGTAAAAAATTACTACTCACCCTTTTAATAACTCCCCCCCCCCCCCATCCTTTATTAGATCTGGACTAAAATTACCCTCTCTCCCCTTGTATTAAGCACACAAGAGTATGATAATTTTTTATTGGTATCTACTACCTAAAGCTTCAACTTTTGAATGGTGCAACCATATAAGCTGTATACAGTTGTGATATTGTCACCATCTTTTGAATTTGTAAACATAAAATTATTAGCTATGTTGGCTGTAAATAGAATCTTAGAATGTTAGAATCTTTGAATGTTAGAATCTTTGCGACAAAGTGTTTTATTTGGAACTAAAGTTGTATTAATCTCTCATAATATTGTTACTTCATCATGTGACAGAGCTATAGAATTATCTTAGACTGGGTAAATATCAATAAATGTAATAAATATAAATAAATTTTTTTAAACAATTTTTTACTTTGTAAAGTCATTTAAGCATTAGCAGAAAGCTGCTCCACCATCTCTTGCAGTCCATTATTAAAGAAAGTTATCTAAATTCAGTTTTTTTCCAAATTCAGCCTTTATATATATATATATATATATATATATATATATATATATATATATATATATATATATATATATATATTTTTTTTTTTTTTTAAGAAGTTGTTCTTAGTATCAATTTGCGTACTTTTTTTTATGACTGGCCCATAATAAAATTCATTTAGTTCAATTTTAGATCATACATTTTTATGATTGTAACCCAGTAAATCGTCCTCAATTACCTTATTTTTGGATAAACAACTGTCAGAAAATTCATTTTCAAATTTTGGCTGATTTGTTTATGAACATTAATATTCCTATAGCGACAATTTTGAAGTGACGTCCATTTGTCAAAAGACAAAGAAAATCTCACTCATACTCTGAATTCAGAATGGGCGCTGCGATTTGATGAACTAATCTTATTTCTTTGCTGTACTCTACTACATGATTATGAATTTTATTTACTGGCATTGATATATTTCCGAATCCCATAGCAGTTAGAGCGGCACGTCAATCTGTTGAAGAACAAATCATAATAAATGAAAGCCCGTCAGACGCTGTTAGGCGAGCAAGTGTAACGCGAAGTGTTTTATTTTCCCTTTCATAAATCAAAAAGTATTCTGTTAGTGATTTAGATTTCTTTTTTGGTGGTTTATCTGATGTACTTTCTTTGGTAATGTTAGGTTTGATTGGACTTTCGATCTTAACATTATGCACTGACAACATATGTATATAAAGTCTTTTTGTTGAACCACCCCCCATTTTTAAAATTTTCTTGCACTTTGGCAATTTATACATTGCTGCTTGGTCTTTCTCATCCTGTAGAAAATATTTCCAAACAGCTAATTTACATTTAATCCGCATACATAAAATCCACATACGTCATGCTTATTTTATTTTTAATTTTGAAAACCTTATAAGAAACGCTTTTTTTTTAGTTAGAAAAAAATTTATTTTGCAGAATTACAGAACAGAACAGAAAAACTAACAAAACTAAGCTATTAAAAAATTGAACTACCGCGAATACTTAAAAAGTGTATAGATGTAAATAACAAGTGTTTATATGTAAATAAGTAATATATATATATATATATATATATATATATATATATATATATATATATATATATATATATATATATATATATATATATATATATATATATATATATATATATATATATATATATATATATATGTATATATATATATATATATATATATATATATACACATATATATAGTATATATGTAAATAAGTTTATATAAGTAAATATGTAAATATTTTTTTATAAACAATAAAAATTCGTATTATATAACAAATTATTATAATATAAATATTACCCTTATTATTTAATGATGCAAAGTGTGGGTATCGCAAGTACCGCTAACGTGTTATAAAAATATTTTTCATTGTTTTATTAAAGCTTATTAATTCATACCTCTCACCATTCTTTACCATACCTCTTACCATTCTTTACCATACCTCTCACCATTCTTTACGTACAGTTTATGTGCCAGTAGTGTCGTAAAGTGTTTAAATACATCTCTGAATCCACCATTTATACAAACGTTCAATGGGGTAAACTACCGTGTTAAGTACCGTGCTTAACTTCTAGAACTCGTTTTTAAACATTCACGTTTTTTCGCTTCTTTGTGTCTAGGGAATATCTGTTTTGTTGTTTGATTTTTCGGAGGACTTGGAATTTACGTGCGTTACTTAAACATCAAAAAATGCAGTTTCTCCCTTCCTCCAAAAACCTTTTGCTTTCGTATCCAATCTAGCTTATTAATCTCTTTTTAAAGAAGATAGTGTATTAAATTTTCAAATTGTGTATATGCTAATCAACATAATATATTGTGAAGATTTTCACTTTTTTTTCGTTTCTTAATCAAACCTTTTCGATAACCTATTTATTGTGAACTGAAAATACAATAATATAACTGAAAATTTCTGCAATACTCAGGGCCGTCCCGAAGAGATTTAAAAGAGGGGGGGGGGGTAACGTGTCTGTTTTTTGCCGACTAAAGCCAAAAAAACAATTTTTGCTTACTAACTTATCTAATTAAAAAAAAAAAAGGTCCTCGTTTTCCGACATTCGCCGACCGCTAACTAAATCCAATTTTGCCGACTCCAGTGTCAAACTCCATTTGCCAACTAATAAAATTTGTAGAGGAGGCTAGACACCCCCTACGAAAACCCCTCCTCCTCCTTGGGAAAGCCCTGGGAATACTAAATATTAGTTATTTGATTGATACGCATTAATTGTATATATTTTTATATATATATATTTTTTTACGCTTTGTTTTGTTCGATCTTATGGGGAATCCCGGGGTTGATATTAGACAGTTTCGGGATTTCAGGATCCCTGGATCTCGGGATTGCAATCGTTAAAAAAAAGTCTATTTGAAACTTTAGGAAAGTTAAAAAATGTATCTTTTGTTTCAATTTTTTTTTTCGTTTTTCACAAAGGTCTTATAAAAACTTCTAAAATATGATATATTTCTATATATAATAGGTCATAGTCGGGTATACCAAAACCTGCGGAAAATTTACCTTAAGTGGTAAAATTTACATTAAATTTATCTTATGTAGTATATTAAATTTATGCATATTTACATAATTGTTGTATTTACTATTTATTGTAATCTGTTTATTGTTCTTACTTCTTTCAAGAGAAAAGAACTTGTTCCTCGTGTTTTCAAAGACTTGTTGCCTCGATTTGAAAATCTTGAAAGTGGTTATACTCAAATGTATCATTTGCAGTCGGAAGCAATTCCACAAGTCCGACGTGGGCGTTTACTGCATCACATAAAAGGAAACGCTGTAGTTGAACTTGTTGGTAATGACCTCCCTCCTCTTTTACCCACAGAAGAAGAATTACAGAAACTCACATTTGAATATATGATGAAGAAAAAAGAATCTATTGATAATATTAGGAGAGGAACTTGTCTTTAGAGAACATGTATTTAATTTCTTATTAGTAAGACGTCTAGGTTGTTATAAATTTACAAATTTTTAAAATAATCTTTTTATAAAAGTTTTTCATTCTCGTCTAAACATTACTGATATTATTCATAACATTGCTGATATTATTCCGTTATCGAATGAAAGTTTAATAAAAAGTTAATGTCAATAAAAATAAATCACCACTCGGTTCAAGTTTAATATTATCTATTAATAATGGTTTGGTTTAATTATAACAATGTCATAATTTAGGCGCCAAAGACGCAAAAGGTGGTGATCACTACGCAGAAGGCGGTGCAACCGGAATTTTTTACTCTTTAAATTACAGCGTAATTTTTTCTGAAGCTTTAACTTATTTAATTCGTATAAAAATTATAAAATTTTATCGATTTTTAAATTTTGTAAATTCAAACTTCAAGCAGATCCAGGCCAGAGGCGATTTTAGGGGTGGGGGTGGGGGGTGGGTAACACCCCTCAAAAAAGGTGATTTTAAAGTTATAGTTGGTTCTTTAAAGTAAATAGTCGGGTATTTGACACATTTCAGTCGGGTGAATTTTAGTTTAGTTAAGTAATTCGACTTATTTCCAAATATTGGTTGACTTGAAGAAAAACAAAAAGAATCGAGGGTTTTGGAATAGTTCACGATAAGAATCCTGTGATTTTGTTAGAACTAATTTTAATGCGTCTATTTGCAGGCCGGCGTCTTTTATAGAAAACCTTTCAAAAAAATTTTATAAATTTATAGTAACTTATAAAGTCTGCAAAGATAAGGGTCTTTAATTATTGAGAATGGATAAGAGCAAACTATCTAAAGGTGAGGGACCAATGCAATCAAGAATGTGCGGTAGCGAAAACCAATAAACAGTTTTGCAAAAGCTTGACTTTAGCTGAGAACGAAAAGACAAACAACTATAGAATCTTGTTTTCTATTGAGAATGTGGTTGTAGTACATCGTTTATTGCTAGCATTTATTTTGGCGTTTGTGCTACCTGGTATGAAAATTCTTTGCAGATAACACTTGCAACGAATAAAGCTAAAAAATGTGTTTGTATAAAAAACGAAATCATATTTATAACTGTATTTGACAACATCAAAAGACATACTTTCAGGACTGTCCCGAAGTGTTTTTACATATGGAGTAAGGGGAACGAAATATCTGATTATTACCGACAAATAACTAATATATTCATATAAATGAAAATTCCGCGTTGTTTTATATTTGCCGACTAGGTTTTGAATAAAGTTTTCGTAGGAAGGTAGCACAACCACTTCTCAGGATGGCTCTGCAAAATTACTCTACCTAATGTAAGTGCATGTAAAAAACAAGCGGTGGTTTACTGTATTGTTGTGGTGGTACTGTATATAGGTGGTAGTTTATTTCAAAATTAGCACTGCTTTAATTCAGTAGTTTACAGCTACAAAGTATAATAAAATAAGTGGCCACTTTATGTTGCCAAAATTTTTGGTCTGGCGAAACAATTTCTTTCTTTGCAGTAGAAAAATATCACCAAAGCATCATCTATGCAACGTGCTACCTATAACAATTGTATTAATACCCTAGCGAAAATGTCTACTAATATATCCTACAAAAATTATTCGAACCTTTCTGTATGAAGTTGGAAAATAAGTTTGTATAGGATAATCCTATTGAATAAATCTTAATAAGAACTCCTATAAATTTTGCAATTGCTTGTACTGTGAGAGTCCAACCATATAAGAAACCAGAAAAAATGACAGACCAACAAGAATCCTAAAAAGTTTAAATTCTTATAAGAATATATATTTTTTTGTTTTTTAGTCTTATAGGACACCATATGTAGGAAGAATCAATAGGTTCAGTCATATTTCAATCTTGTAAAATTCTGATCGAAATCTTTGCAGGAATGACTTTTGTAGTATATATAAAGCATCCCTACGTTTATATAGTTTATATAGAGCATCCCTACGTCTATATAGTTTATGCAGTTTATATAGAGTATTCCTACGTTTATATAGTTTATGCAGTTTATATAGAGCATTTCTACGAAATATGAATAAAAAATTATTTTGTAGATTCACTTCTGCAAGAAATTTTATTAAGTACTGTTCTAAATCTTAAATGTCTGTACTTTGTTTTTTTATAGTATGTATGTATGCATGTATGTATGTATGTATGTATGTATGTATGTATGTATGTATGTATGTATGTATGTATGTATGTATGTATGTATGTATGTATGTATGTATGTATGTATGTATGTATGTATGTATGTATGTATGTATGTATGTATGCAGGCCCGTAGCAACCAGGGGGCCAGCAGAGGCATTTGCCCCCCCCCCCCAATAGTTTTTTAAATTAATAATTTTGAGAAAATTGACTGAAAAAATGACTAAAAAAAAAAGGTTCTTAAGACTAAATTGGGGCCCCTTAATCCAGCTTTGCCCCCCTCCCTAATAAAATTTTTGTTCCTACGGGCCTGGTAGCATTTAACTACAGAAGCAAAAAAGAAAATCTAATGTTGCATTATTTAGGAAAATAAGCCGCCTTGTCTCTACCAGGACCCCGAAAATTCTTCACGATCTTATTTCAGAGCACCATAGATGAGCATTTGAAAGGAAGTTTACGCGTCCTTCGTTACAGACCTTATAAAACTTGCCCAGAGATAGCGTTGAACCACAGACCACAGATATCGAGTTTCTGAGGCGAGCGTGCTAACCACTGCGCTACGGCAGCTCAAGTTGCTTGAGCTGCCGTAAAGCAGCTACGTTTTTCTGATGCGTTTTTGCATCAGGTTTAGAGTAGACAGGTTTAGAGTAGAATGCCTGCTTGAAACCCAATAGAATAAAATTTTATTTTTGCTCAAATTGTTGGCGGAAACGTTGAAATTTCAATTCGATGCGTTGGTGAAACTTGCTGAAGTGAGGCTTCTAGTTTATGGTTAGGATAATTATTGATGTTGATTAAATAAGTATTTGGTTATTAAATTTGGTTGATAAATAAGTATTTGGTTAAACAAGTTGATTGATAAATAATGAGTTTTATTTTGTTTTATAGTTGATAAAGGTTAAATAAGTTTTAAATAAATTCCAATATGTTGATGTATTGATATTGATCCGTTCTGCCTTCAATAATTCTAAGGGGTCCTACACCATGAGAACTTATCATCAACCATACCATTACTGAGGTAGGATGTTTGACGGTCTTCACTAGACATTGCGGTTGAAATTCTTTCCCAGAACGACGGCGCACGTACTGACATTTATCGTCGAGTATCTCGAACATAGAGATTCGTTACTAAAGAAAACCTAAAAATACAAACACACTGTAAAAGTTTCAAGCATACATTAGATTAACATCCTGTAATCACTGATCACATGTTCACTTCATTTTGCATTCATGCAATAAACCTAACCATTGCTACAATGTTCGATACCTATGGACATAAAACAATTGCACTAACAGGTAATGCATGATATTAAACATCATTATTAAATGAAAAAATATCTTAGATTTTGCTTCAATTTAGAATACATGATTGTAAGCTCTTATATAAAAAATGATACCTTTCTCCACTGTTCTGTGGTCCAATCTTTGTGATCCATGGCCTACAGCAACAGTCACGTTTGTTGAGCATTGGTCAAGAGCGGTTTTTTGCGTGGTCAACGTGCTACAAATCCATCTTGTATCAGACATCTCTGAACACAACTTGTTGAGACATTAATCTGGTGCTAATGCAGCACGCCCTGGAGCTGCGTATTGGTCATTATTTTGTTTTTTCGACAGTTTGCAAGCAGAACCCGTCTTGCACGTGGCGTCATGACTGGTTTTCGACTTGAAGTGGAGTGTCTTGGGGAGAACGTAAAACCAAAGTTCAATCGTTTCTTGATGGTAAAAATTGCTGTCTACAATTCTTAGCAATTTCCCGTTATGAAAATGTTTCCAACTTAAATAATGCTTTAACTTTGCCTCGCTTTTTAAAACTAGGGTCAGCAACTTTACCCATATTTTTAAAATATAAAATAATCTGACTACAAAAAGTTCTTTAATAATCAAAATCATATATTTAAAATCAGAAAAATATTAAACTGTATCACTATCAACAGCAATAATCTAACAAATATTCACATGTATCACTATCAACAGCAATAATCTAACAAATATTCACTTAAAGGTCGTTTGAACCATACATATTCACTTGTCCGCAACTTACATTTCACAAGGCAAAATATACCAAATGTTCACTAAAACACATAATACTACAATAAAAGTTAACAGATTCAAATTCAAATCAATAACTTCAATACTCAGCCACACCCACATGATGTTGATGATAAAATAAAGCAGTGCTCCCAATTTTTTTAGAATCTAAAAAGTGGTATCAACTAATAAAAAAGCCTTTTTTTTTTGGTGGTCTTAATATTTTTCACACTACTTTATATATATATATATATATATATATATATATATATATATATATATATATATATATATATATATATATATATATATATATATATATATATATATATATATATATATATATATATATATATATATGTATATATATATGTATATATATATATATATGTATCGGTCCATTGCGGAAGTATTTTATTTATTAAATAGAATAAATTCGCTTGAAATAAAAATATTTTTAATAAAATATAAACATTGAAAAACTTATTTAAATATAAATATTTTAAATAAAAATAAGGTAATAAAATAGTTTTTAAACAAAAGAAAACAAATATACAAGTATCAGTGGCTCTTACAAACACTCAAACGCCAAAACCGTAAGTAAAATAAAACTAATTTATGTTCTTTTATCCTATTGTTCTATA
Organism: Hydra vulgaris; assembly: GCF_038396675.1. Classification (NCBI taxonomy): domain Eukaryota; kingdom Metazoa; phylum Cnidaria; class Hydrozoa; order Anthoathecata; family Hydridae; genus Hydra; species Hydra vulgaris. The sequence continues at coordinate 64,660,821 of NC_088920.1, read as the reverse complement.
AAAAGATTTTTGTTTTTCGAGTAAAATTTCTAATCTGTATACATGCGGAAATATGATATTGAAACCTTTGTTCATAAACTAATTATATATTACATAATTATTTGTCTCCATCGTCAATGTGGTGGTATCATCCGAAATGCAGCTGTTAAAGAAATCCACAATGGTGTCTACTTCATCATCATAGTCGATGTACCCCCGATACTTCTCACACTTAGCAGATAACCTTTGTTATTGGTTTTCTCCTCTATGAAAGAGGGACTAATCGCTGGCAAATCAAAAAAAGATTTTTGTGTGTTGAAGCTTTCGAGAGGAGGAAAGGACTTGATATAGCCAAGCTTATCAATAATGTGATCGCAAGGCTAGGTTTGGATATTCGAAACTGTCGCGGTCAGGGATACGATAATGGATCTAATATGTCAGGTGTTTACAAGGGAGCTCAAGCCTTAATAAGGCAAAATTATTTCGAAGATCTACACATTCCCTGTAGCGCTCACATTCTAAATTTGGCTGGAGTGCACGCAATTGAATCAGCTATTGAGATCAAACTATTTTTTTAGAAATGTTGGACCTTTATACGTATTTTTTTGTGCAAGTGTTGTCCGATGGAAGATCCTCGCTGAAGCAACAGAAATTTCATCGTATAAACTTTCTATGACGAGATGCAGCTCTCGTACCAACGCAATTAAAACACTTGCCAAAAGACCGAGAGAAATACTGACAGCTCTTAAACAAGCAATAGAAAACCTGAATCTTACCAGTGATCAGCTCAGCCAAGCAGGAGTCTTAAAAAAATGGTTATCATTTTTTGAATTTTTACTGCTAATAACGATTTGGTACAAAAGCCCTTACTGCTGTTAACGACATTTGTCGTCTCCTACAATCTGAAGCCATTACCATCGATGATAAGCTACGTTTAATTACACAGCTGCTGGAAGATTTTAAACAGATTAGGGGCTCTTGGTTGCAAATTTTTTAAGAGGCTGTAGCTGTACCTGGACCGCAAGGATTCAAAACTGAAATCGTTGCTAAAAAAAAGCGCAAGCCAAAAGCGCTTTCGCGATAAAGCATCAAACACAGCCTATTTTTACGACAGCCGAACAAAAGAATTTGAAGCAAACTTATTTAATATTGGTTTAAATAGTCTAATCCAGTTGATTGATTCAAGGTTTGAGGCAAACAGGATGGTTGACAATATGTTTTCATTCATATGAGTGGATAATGATGATCTTTCCGTGATTTACATTCGAGAGATGTAAACAAAGAGGATCTCATTAGGGGAGTTCGACGTTTTAAAAATGCCCACAAAAGGAAACCCACTGCAGCTACTTAATCAAATCTTCGAAAAGAAGCTTGAACGCCTTTTTCCGTATATCTGTATCTTACTCCGGATTTTCAACACTATTCCTGTGTCAGTTGCTGAGGTTGAACAACCCTTTGGTACACTAAAGATTGTAAAAAACTCTCTCCGTTCAACTATAAACTAGGATCGCGTAACTGACCTTTTGATTATTTCGATTGAAGAAGATTTGGCTAAGAAGGTGAGCTACGGCGATGTTATCGATATTTGGGCGGCCAGAAAAGCTCGAAAAATTCAGTTTTAGCGTTTTAATTACCTTTCTAGAAGATTTTGTCGATTTACTTTTTGTTTATTGTTTTTAAAACTAATATTTTAGTTCATATATCAGTTTTGATTAATGAACCGTTTCTCAATCCAGAGAATTAATTGTAAGGCAGAACGTGCTGTATTAAAAATAGATAATTGCTCCGTTCACAAAACTTTAAATTTTGTAATATCTTGGTTTGAATTAGGGGCGCCGTTCTCCATTTTTGACCAAGGCGCCATTGGCGCTCTCGAAAGCCCTGGATTTTGTATTAATATATTTCAAAATATTGTGTTTTGAATTGACTCATTAAGAAGCCGGTTTTTCGATAAAATTGAGACAAAATATGCAAGGCAAAACAAAGTAAAGTATAAAAAATCATTCTCAATTTATCTAATTTGTATTAGTTATTATCTAAGGTTACAATTTTACAAATAGAATAATTAGTTATTATAGATAGGTCTATCAACTTTTTGTTCGTTTGTTGGTGTCTAATCTGTGTCGGACTAATCGTTTGTCTAAACCTGTGTCGGTCTAATCGTTGTCTTTGTCGGTGTCTAAACCTGTGGCGGTCTAATCGTTTATATGTACTTGTACATTTGATGTTCCAAATATGCATCTATATATTTTTTAAACGCTACGACAGGTGTTGAATATACTATTTCAGATGGTAGACTATTTTACAAACTTTTGAAAGGTATACTTAAATAGTTTTCCGTACATCTCTTAAAATATCTTTTTCAATTTATAAATGGCTCCACAGGTGTTGATGAAGCGATACTGGGTGGTATTTAATGTGGACACAAAAGGGTCGTAACTACAATTATAAAGATTGTGAGACCATTTTTAAGTTTCTATCATGTCATTACGTAAGAAACGGTAGCTCATGCTAATTAAATTTAGTCGTAATAGTCTTTAGTTGTAAGTAAGTCCAGTCAAGACAAGAACAGCGTTACTAAGCTTGTGTTAAACATTTTAATTAGTCAAAAATAAACTTTAAATTGATTTTTTGGAAAATAAAATTAATATTATCCATATTTATTTTATTTTCCAAGGCTAATGTTCAAGCGGCAATAACTGACATTACGTTTATTAGACACGAATGACCTTCAATGAATGCATTTTGAGAATTGCTAAACAAGAAATGTTTGTTAAAATGTAAAACAATATAAGATTTTATAGTTTTTCAAATATTTTGACAACGATAAAGGTGAGGCTTATCGGTCTTTAGTTTTCGGCCAGTGACTTTCTCCTTTTTTAAAAATAGGGATAATGTGAGCATCTTTCCAGATTTGTGGTAAGACTCCATTATTATATGAGTCTGTAAAGATTATGAAGAGAGGAATTGAGATTGTATGACCTAACTCTTTAAGAACTCTGGGATAAATGTTATCCGGTCCTGCAGATTTATAAATTTTAAAGTTACTCAAATGATCGGAGATTATGGTGGGAGATAAATGTTAATCAATGTAAGGAGAGATTTGACTGTTCTTAATAGGTGGCTTCTGATCTGTATAAGTAATCAATCGAAAGATATAATGAGATCAATTAATGTAGGTACGCGATTGTTGCAGTGATGAGTTGAATTACATACATGTTGATGTAGATAAGAACTTTTAAGAATGTCAATGAATAATGAGGATTTTACAGAGGTTTTTAACGGTTTTATAGAATCAGACCAGCCAATATTAGGATAGTTAAAGTCTTCAAAAATTATTAAGTTATCGTTCAATTTCATAGGACACAGTGTATATGAAACCAATATAAGCATAATTTACATTCAATTGCGTTAAATTTTGCATTTATTAAAATTTTGCATGTCTTATTACTCTATCCAGGACAAATTTCAAAATTAATTTCCATTGAAAGAGACCAGGTGTATGTAACTTTAAAATAAACTGCAATGTATGTTGTTTTTATAACGACTAAATTTTTTTTTACGTTTATATTATTTATTTATAGTAATAAATTTTCCCGACAATACATTTAATATTAGGTATTGTGGTTTGTTCTCCTCCGGCTAGTTGCCATACAGAGACCACCATACCAAGGCACGCAAAGACATGTTCAGCCCCCCAAGAAGGAGCGTCATAACCGCTTTACGGCCGAGAGTAAAGTGAGTTTTGGAAAAACGAAGTTATCTTAGAGCGAAAGATAGAAGTAGTCGTGTTAGAAAGATAGCATAGAGAAAGCGGACAGGATTGCACATGATGTTAGATCATTATTTGTGGACCTATTTTTGTGAAAACTACCATATTCAAAACCAGTATGTTTTTTTATAAAAAAAATGATAGGTAGTAGAGTAACTTTTTTTCGAAAAGATAAAAAGGAAGAGTATTATTAACAACTTATAAAAACTTTAGTTCTTCTAAAATATAAATTAATAGAATGTGTTACATTTGCTATTAACAAAGCTTTGTTGATCAAAGTAAAGCGAACTTACTACTTTAAAATCTATTAAATCTATTAAATCTTATACTTAATCAAGTTCATTTATGATCTGTGATGCTTCATTTCACAAGAAATAGTTTACCAACAACAAAAAACACAAGCAAACTGGTAAACAATATATAATGGAAGCTTAACACGGTTAATCAAAATAATATATTCCATAGTTCAGAGATGCATCATGCGGAGAGATTTTTTTTAATAGAAATTTTTCTATAACTCAAAAATAATTTTTTATTACTCTAAATCAATCTTGAATTAAAATTTTATAACATAAACTAAACACAATTGTATTAACATAACACTGCTACATAGCAAAAATTAAAACATGAGTTCAGTGACGCAACGCGGAAAAAAGTGTTTTTTTATCAGCATACTTTTAAATGGAGTTTTCGCTGAAATTTTAATTCTTGCTTGACTTATTAAATTTTTTTGTTGTAATTTATTCATTTGGCAATAAGGTAGTCATAAAAAAAGCCACAAACAATAAAGTTTTCATATCGTTTTATTTTACAGAAAAAAAACTATCAGTTCAGTGACGCAACGTTCAGTGACGAAACAAAAAGACGAAATCTGACACGAGACGTTTTCTGACATGTGAATTACAGATATTTGCAAATCTTGTAATGCTAACGCAAAATCTGCTGCTGACCTGATTTCGTATTGACTAGTTTTAACTCTCAGGGCTGCGATTCGCTTAACAGTAGCTCCTATTCCGTCAACCACTCCTTTCCCGTGCATCGCTGCAAAGAAATGCCAGAAGAATTTTTTATGAAAATATTTTTCAAACACAACCATTGCAGCCATAATGCTTTTGTTTTTGAACTGAGAAGTGGCATTATCGCTGAACATGTGTACTTCTTTGACTTGATCAGGAATAAAGTGAAGGATTTTGTCAATGTACGGTATAACGGAAGACTTAGTATGATCAGTTGAATCTGAAACTATGACAAATGTTTTTAACTCAATGTTCCAGACTGCTAGGGTCATGATAGAAACTTGATTTTGACCAAAATGAGCCACTTGTGGCTCATTTTGATAGAAACACCTAGCGTTTTCAGCCCAGTCAACTTGGATTACCGCAATTTCAGAATTAACACTCATTGAAACCTCCTTCAGTTTGTTAAAAATTGTTGATTGGTTTTTCTTTACAAATGCGTGTTTAACGAGCTTATCACGCATCGCTGATATGTGTTGGATGAGTTCTGTTACAGTAAACTTTTTTTAAATTTTTTCAATGTATGCATATTTTTTAGTTTCAGGCTTTCTCCACTCGTCCCAGGATACTTCGAAACCAAATGTATTAACAGTTTGCAAGTGTTTATCGAACTGTTTCATACCTTTGCATGTAACGCATTTGTCATAGGCGCAATCGTATGTGTACGGTTCACAAACAAAGTTATTTATCATTTCAGATCCAACTTTGATTGAAGGCGCTTGAATTGATTTTGTTAATACATTTAAGGCAAATCGCATATTTTCATGCAAACTACAAACCAAACATTATGCGGAAATTTTGTAACTGATTTTACATTTGCGTGGACGAAGGTCGCAAAATTTGCTTAGTCCAATTTTTTATGAGCAGATCCTTTTCCTTGAATAACTCGAAAACTTCTTTTAGCGTATAATATAAATGACGTATCTGAATATTGTTTGCTTTTCCGTCAGATAATTGAATTCGAGTGACATCTTTTTTGTTTGGTGATATTTAGGAAACTTCATCTTCATTATAAAAGTTTACAACTGCTAAAACATCGCTTTCAGAAAGACCATACAGCTTTGAACATGCTGGAGGTAGACCCGAATTATCTTTACAAGCAGAGCTATTTGAAAGAATAGAAAGAATTTCAGATTGTTTCTCCTTTGAAGTTGGTAGTGCTTTTAAAACTTTTTTCAATGCTTTTCCTCTTTGTTGAACGTTTTTAAAAGATGAGCTTGGTCTTTGATATTGATTTAAAAGTTTTCTTTTTAAAGCGCGACTTTTTAAAACTCTTAATTTTGCTTTAGCAGCATAAGCTGCTTTTTTATTAGGATCTGCTTTCAGTTTTTCTCGATATCTCTTAGATCTAACGCTGGACATTTCTTTCTTTTTATCAGCATTCCGAGAAGCATAATTAGCTTGGTATTCTGCATAACGTTTTTTTTTTACTTCTAATTTTGATTCCATTTCTTAAAAATTTATAACTTTATAAGAAAATGTTAACATAAATCCAAAAGTTTACTAATATTTACTAATAGCCCTTCACAATACTAAAATGCAAAAATTTATTCGAATTTGAAAAATTTGAAAACCCACAACGAAATCTGAACTTTTAGATGATATATTGACTTCCTAACCGCGCTATTTTATAAAACGCTAATTATCCCGTCGATGGGTTCAGTGACGCAACAGCTTTTAAACTATAACTATATGTTAATACAATGCTTTTTGACCAATTTGTTTTTTAGTAATGATTAAAAGTTTACATTAAAATATATAATTTCTAAAAAAGCCTTGCCATAAAGCATAATAATTTCATTGCGATAATTAAACTTTTTTAGCTTTTATTTCAGTGACGCAATGTAATTTTTGCAGATGTGTATGCGACAAAAAAACACTTGAATTATTTTTAAAGAGTAAAAGTTTTTTTAACTCAAGACATATATGTAATCTCAAAGATTCTTTCTAAACAAAAATATGGATATGTTTTGTTTAAAATATTGCAATAACTCGCCCTTAAATTTTACTCACTTTTTCGAATAATAAAAAGAACAAACAGTTGCTAACATTCATCAAATTTATCTACTCGGTTCAAACATTTTCTACTCAAAATTTATTTTAACAATAATTTTAAGGTGTTTAAACTATAATTAAAGAAATAAAACCTTTTGAAAAAAGAAATTTTTAAACACGAAATTTATCTCTTCCATCGTGGAAATAGCTTTATATATTTGCAGCTAACGCATGCGCATAATAAAATCCTATGTTTTAATAAGTATTGAATCACCGTGAACAAGAGACAAGATTTTGCAAATATTGCCGCAAAATCATTTAATTTTATTGTAAAATTTTATGGGGATAATGCAATTTTAGAATTTAAATTATTAAAGTGCGGCCGTAGCGCAGTGGTTAGAGCGCTTGCTTTATAAGCAAGAGATCCAGGTTCAAAACGAACTTTGGACACATATTCGCGTCACGGTAAGGAAGGAGGCATAAACTTCAGAGTTAAATGCATTTTCGCGGTGCTCTGTGACAAGACCGTTAGATCTTCTTGGGGCACCAAAATAACAAAATAAAATAAAAAGTTTCAAAAAACTTAAAGGTTATTAACACATATTTAGGATACAACTATTGATACAAAGCAAACAAAACTTTCTTTCTTGCTCTTTACATATAGCATCTCCCAGCCGGTGTCATGAAATAAATTAACCCCCATAATAAATTAACTCCCGTTGCGTAAAAAATAACCCCGGGAGTTAATCTATTTCGAATTAGATTAACTCCCCTTGAAATAAATTAACCCCTGTCGGCGAAACAAATTAACTCCCCATAATATATTAACTCCCTAGGAACAACTTATACGAATTACAAAAAAAGTTTTAACTTGATGTTTTCCAAATGTGTTGTTTTCTGCTAATTAGTTATTGTTATGGATATAAATTATATTTCTACTATTATTATATCAAATATTTATAGTGGCAATATATATATATATATATATATATATATATATATATATATATATATATATATATATATATATATATATATATATATATATATATATATATATATATATATATATATATAGGGGAAGTGAGGGCATAACAGCCCCCGTAACGTTTAGATTAATGGAGTATGAAAATAAAAACGGCAAGCGTTTTTTTAACAGTGTATTTTGATTAACACATCATTAAGCTTTAAACTGATGAAAATAAAAAAAAATAAAACGTATATTGAAAATGTTATAACACAAAAATTGGACTTTGTGAAAAAAACGGCTGTGTCCCTATAGAGGCACAACCGCACCCTAAAAAATATATATAGATATATATATATATATATATATATATATATATATATATATATATATATATATATATATATATATATATATATATATATATATATATATATATATATATATATATGTATATTTAAGCTTTTAATAAAAAATGAACTTTTTAAACAAATATTTTTGTAATTTTTCTAAATGAACATCGAATTCCATTATTCTTAGTTTTTTTTACTTGTTTGATTGTCTCCGTTTTTTAATATTTAAAACAATGTCAGTATTTTTAAATGACTATTGTTAAAAATTATATTGATACTATTTACTTTATTTCTTTAAATGTAAATATTTATGAAAGTTTTTTATCTTTTTATTATATTGGAATTGTACATAGTATTTTTAACAATCTTATTCTATTTTAAACTTGTAAAGCCCACATAGGGGCTCTATGAAAAGATTGTGGTGACTTGTTTTTTATAAATCATATATATATATATATATATATATATATATATATATATATATATATATATATATATATATATATATATATATATATATATATATATATATATATATATATGTATATATAGGGAAGTGGGGTTATAACAGCCCCCGTAAGGTTTAGATTAATGAAATATGAAAATAAAAACGATCTGTGTTTTTTTATCAGTGTATTTCAACAACCAACAACAACAAAAAAAAGCTTTTAATTTTAGCAATTTAAAAAAAAACGCAACAGTTTTTGAAAATGTTATTAAACAAAAATCACAAAAATCGCTGGGGGTATACTTTTCGTGGTACAATTTCTGCAGGTGTATCATTTTTTGTTTCTACAGTCTTATCAACTGTTTGAGCGTTTTTTCTTTTTTTAATTTTTATAACCATCTTTTTTGCCAGTTCCGCTTTATATGGTGAACTAGTGAGTATAGCTGTTTTGCCCTTTTGGCATCGTTTGCGAGTTTGCTGAGTTTTCTCATTCGAAATACTTACAATTTCTGCAGGTGAAGCGATTGTGAAAGAAGTCATAGATGTCGAAGACAAAGTTTCGGATTCAGAGCAAGATGTCAGGGATAATTCTTGCAGTGAAATAGTTTGTGTTTGAGACTTGGTAGTTAGATTTGGTGTTGCTGAATCCATCTCAGGAAATGACCTGTTGGTTGTTTCTGAAGGCTCAAACATCCAATCATCAAAAACTTCAGGATTAAGTGGACTTATTCCAGTCTTTCTAAAACAATTTACAGCTGTCAACATGTTTACAGATTTCATACAAGCTATTCCAAATATTTCTGGAATCTGATATTCGGTCACAACTCTAGGATGTGTACGCAGCCAAATACGAACTTCGTTCGAATAGTTGCTACTAAATGGTGTGAACAATGTGGTGAAAAGCAAATAACAGTAACACAATTTTCACGTGCTTTCATTATGAACTCCATACTTTTTGTATGTGTTGCATGACCATCGAATAATAGCAGTACAGGTCTTTTTTTGGATGGCATTACAAAGGACAGAAAATGGTCAAACCACTTCAAAAATATATCTGTTTGCATCCAACCACTAGGGTGATATGATGCAATAGTACCCAGAGGAGCTTTTTCGATAATATTAACATCCTTGGGAGCTCTAACACGGGGGAAAATAATCAAGGGGGGCACGTATATACCAGAGACACTCATACACATTTTGATTGTTATGATTTTCCCTCGTTCAGCTGATGTTAGAGTTCCAACTTGTTTTTTACCCTTCTTAGCAATTACTTTTGACACTTTTTTTGGTACTGAAGAAATTCCTGTCTCTTTAACATTTTATATATTATTTGGAGTTATGTTATTTTCATCTATGCTTTTAGTCAATAGTTCAAAAACTTTATTCACAGCAGGTCGGGTAAATTCCATTGCTCTAGCTCCAGAAGTTCCCTCTGGCATACGCAAAGAAATAACAGGATTGTGTTTTAAAAAGCTTTCTGCCCACTGGTAGCCTTCCATTCCTGTTTTTTTGTTAAAGCTATGTGGCATCTTGTTCTTTTCAGCTAGCTGAAATGCCAATTCTCTCAAATCTTTCATTGTAACTGGAAACAAGCGACTCTCTATAAAAATTAGGTGTTTAGCTAACTCTTACTCTTGTTCAAGGTTAAAAACTGATTTAAAATTCCAAAGTTTTTTTACTGCACGACTACTTAGTTCTAAACTCCTTGCTGAAGTCTTTTTATTCTGTCTCGCAGTGTCGTTGTTGGGATACAAAACATTAACGATGCCTTCTTATACCCCATTTCCTTCTTTATTACTGATTCAATAGCTGCTTTCATTGAATTTTCTTCCCAGGATTGTCGATTAGTTAGATGTTTGTATTTTCTAACCATATTAGGAAACTGCATGCACAAAATAATAATTTTTTCTCTATCAAAGAAAAAATATAATAACAATATTTAAATATACAATATGTATCTATATATCTATATATAAATATATATATATATATATAAATATATATATATATAAATATATATATATATATATATATATATATATATATATATATGTATATGAATATATATATATATATATATAAATATATATATATATATATATATATATATAATATATATATATATATATATATATATATATATATATACACATATATATATATATATATATATATATATATATATTATATATATATATATATATATATATATATATAATAGAGTTTATATAGCTAACTAGTATATATTAATATAAACACACACACACACACACACACACACACACACACACACACACACACACACACACACACACACACACACACACACACACACACACAAATATATATAGAGAGAGTATAGTATAGTATAGATATAAACTCTATAACCTTAGACATTATTATTAGCAAAAGAGAATGGTTTTGAAGTATTAGTATCAAAACAATAGTTATAGTATTGCACAAACTTCTACTAATACTATTCTACTAGTACTATTGTTTTGATCTCCTTTTTATATATAATATAAAGGCTTGTCAAAAATAAACAGTAAATAATGTAATTTTATTTAACGCTCACTAAATATTTATATATTAACATATTTTAATATATATAATACTAAATATATTTAAAAAATTTTAAAATAGAATACTTACACAATTTTGTAGATATAATTATAAGTTAAATTATTCAAAACGCGTATTATAGAGGGTTAATTTATTTCAGTGAGGGTTAGAAATACTTAAGCCCCCGGTTAATTCATTTTGCTATATTTTAAATTAATTTAACTCCCAGGGTTAATTTATTTCGAAATAGATTAACTAGGGAGTTAGAATATTTTAACCGGGAGTTAACTTTTTGGGGAGTTAATCTATTTCGCGTCACCGGCATTTGAATGTTCAAAAGACATTCAGAACGTCTTCTGAAAGTTCAAAAGAGTTCTTTTGGGACCAAATGCTGGCTGGGTTTAAAATATCAATACTTTTCTATACTAAATGACCAAATAAGTCACTGAAGTTCATATTTGAAGTAAGGTCTTAGATATTATCAGAAAACTTGAAGTATAAGAAAAGCCAAAAAAAAAAAAAGAGAAGGTATTATGACATTAAAATAAAAATCTACAAAAAATATTGACATGTTACATATTAATCCATGGAATTTAATAAACTCAATGTTAAGGATTATTTTATTAGAGCTTTTCTATGTTTTTGAATGTAATTATTCAAGATAATAACTTTTTTTTTTCAGATTGAGTTTATCATTTATTTTATCAATAAAAATGATTTTCTTTGTTGATACTTTCCAATTATCTATGTTTTTTATTCTTTGATAAGTTAAATATTTATAAAAAGAATCAAGGCACTATTTTAATTTCTCCTACAAAACCTCTTGTAGATACTTTGAAACCATTTTCTTCATTATACTTTCACATTTCATCGTATACCCAAAGATCATAGTAAATGTAGAAAAGCAATATTGAGAAGCAAAGCAAGATACAACAATGTCTATAAAATTTGTTTGGTTTTATTTGTAAAGGGATATTGCAAACAAATTCCAAAACAACATTTCACTGTCACACCTGTGCTGATAATATGGGGCACTGTCCCCTATAACATGGACGTGCAGATGAGCTTCTAAAACCTGTTTAATGGCTGAGTTGGTAAAAACTTGTGATCTTTGACAAGTCTAGTCTACTGAATACAAGCAGAAAAATTTCTTTCGAAGGACCTTATATCACTTAACAGTTCAAAGAAAAATATCCTTTTCTGTTTCAATATAATTCTGCATTTTCTCTCTATATATTTATTTTTCTTTATATATTTATATATATATATATATATATATATATATATATATATATATTTATATATATATATATATATATATATAATAAAATATTTATATTATCATTAAAATTATATTATCAGAACTATAATTATACAAAAAATGTTGGTCAAATTTATAGCACACTCATGCTCATACATAATTTTGACAGTGTGAATGATTAAGTGCATTGAGGCATTGTTATATATGATATTTTAGTTATCTAATAGCATCATAGTTAATTATTTAAAATAGCAAATCTCTATAATTTATAGCTATAATTTTAAATTATAATATAAAATTATAGCTATAATTTATAGCTATATATATATAATTAGCTATATATATATATATAATTATAGCTATATATATATAATTATAGCTATATATATATAATTATATATAATATATATAATTATATATATAATATATAAAATTATAGCTTAAATTATAGCTATAATTTTTCAAGGTTTTTTCAGTAATTTTAAATTTAAAATAAAACTTATGCAATGGGTTGCAAAGCAGTGAGCTCTAAGCGGAGATAACTTGTAAAAAACTTAATTAAACAGCACATTAATATTGCTGATATTGCTAAAGGTGTTAAACTTCCAGAAAATTTGTCTATAATATTGCTGATAAAATTAAATTGAGTTTACCAATGAAAAATCAACCAGGTCAAGGGTGTCGTAGGTGCACTAATTCTACAGAAGACCGCTATATAGTAACACTTGCTAAAAAAAAATCATACTGATTCAAGTAGAAAAATTGCTATGGTGTTGAATGCTGTAAAAGAAAAAACCATTAGTGCAAGAACAGTTCGTCGATGTTTGTTAGAAAAAGGGTTGAAAAGTTACACACAGAAACGACGTTGTTTTCAAAATAAGGCTTCAAAAAAGAAGAGACTCACTTGGTGTAAAAACTATGTTGATCAGACTTGAAATCAATGGCATCATGTGGTACTTAGCAAAGAATCACATTTTGAAGTCATAAATAGAAAGAATCGTAAGTTTGTATGTCGTCTTCCTAATGAAAAAGATTTGCTATTCAATTTTACAACAAGAGCACATGGTGGTGGTGGAACTATTTCTGTATGAGGATGTTTTTCTGCAAATGGAATAGGTTTGTTGAAGTTTTACAAAGGTCATTTGAAAGCTTCTTGTTATTTAAAAGATATTGCTGAATTACCTGACTATATAGACACACACTTTGATTCAAAAGCTGAAGATTGTTATTTTATGCAAGACAACGCACCGTGTCACAAAGCAAAAAAAATCTCTGGAATGGTTTACAACAAAGAATATTTGGCTCCTTGAATGGCCATCCACTTCACTAGATGCAAATCTGATCGAAAATCTTCGGTCAATTATTGTCCAAAAACTTGAAAATTACAACATAAGCAGCACAAATGACCTAAAGGATGCAATACAAGACATTTGAGACAAGACTTCAATCGATCTTTGCATTAAATTAGTAAATTCTGTTCCAGATCATATTTCTCAAATTTTTAGAGCTAAAAGATATATATATATATATATATATATATATATATATATATATATATATATATATATATATATATATATATACATATACATATATATATATATGTATAAAGTACTGGTCAAAATTATAGCACAAATGTAAAATAAAAATTGAATAATAAAAATTTTATATAAATAATATAAATATATAAAACAAATTTCATATATATAATATATATAAAATTTGGTATAATTATAGTTATGATAATATAATTATACTGATAATATAAATATTTTCTCACCTGAAATGAACCAGTTGCATAAAACCGAAACACAATTGACAGCTGTGCAGGTTGACAGTTGTACAATTGACAGTTGAACTAGTGAAATTTATTTATATAGTATAAAAATAATTTCTTTCATGATTTACTCATGAAATGGTAAACTGACAAAAATTCTATATAACTTTCTACCACATCTTTACAAAATGATAGTGGCGATCGGTTTTTTATTTCAAGTTTGCTTTCAAGGCTTTTTTTGCCGAACTTCAAAAAACAACTTAAAATCTGATTTTTCAAGAACAATTTCATTTTAAGTTTGTTTCTTGCATTACATCTTAGTCAGACTTCAGATTTGAAGTATAACTTAAAATTTCAAGCTTGCTTCTTACATTCGGCAAAGATTTTCGCTTTCTCAAGTAGGCAGTATTTGCACAAATACTAATTATTTCTGGTACCACATAACATGATTTATTAAGCACCTTTGGCGTATATCTCAAAAGAATTACATAACAGAAATAATTACATAACAAAATAATTACATAACTAAAGTTAAATTAATAATTTTAATAACAAAAAAAGGGCTCAACCGGGATTCGAACCCGGGGCCTCTCGCACCCAAAGCGAGAATCATACCGCTAGACCATTGAGCCGTAATATTTATAACTAAATTAATTAATATAAATATATTTATTATTTGTTCAAGCGTAAAAAAAGTTACAGTTAAAAAATAAGTTAAAATGGCGGAAGTAAACTTTCGAGAAGTTAAAAAAAAACTGCAAGTTAATTTTTGTTACTGGTTTAGTAGTCTTTTTTTTTGAATCATATACATATAAATGTTTTTATATATATATGATGTTTTAATAATGTTTAATAATACTTATTTTTTAAGAACCTGTAAACCAATTAACGCCTAGGACTTCAGCCCTTTTAACATTTAACAAATAATTACTGTCTATTTTATTATGATTCTAATTTTGGGCTACAGAAAATAATGTCTTAAACTGCAATAAGTTTTAACAAAGGTATATTTTTGAATTCTTTACAAATGGATCATTCCACGCCAAACGGTTTCCGAAATCACCCCCGCTCCACCATCTCAAATTTTGATAAAAATTTGTCTGTATGTAGTTAAACATGTTTTATGAATATTGCCAAAGTTTCAAGTCAAAATGTTTCTTATTTCGGAGTTTGTGGTACTTTTTGTAAGGCTTACCCAAATTTCAATATCAGTCAGTCGCTAAAGATCGTATTTTTCAGGATCTTATATTTTTGCAATGAAAGCGTAATATATCTTAAAAATGTAAAATCTTAGTAAACCGAAGGTGCAGATTGCTAATTTTTTTAATATAATTTTTGTATCATGTCTTGAATTTAGTCTATGGTTCAACAAATAGCGTCACAAATTCAACACCACAAATTTTTAATGTTTTTTGTTGTCATATCTCCAGAACAAAAAGTTTTCAGTATTGTTATTTTTTCTTAAGGTTCTACATGCTAATATAATGATATGGATAAAATTTTAGCTTTTTTAAAATTCCCCATGTTGAGTATCGCAACAAAAGTAAAATACCCTAAAATAACATGTATTTGAACCCCTAAAATTTATTGTGGGCAAAACTTATTGTGCATCATTGGAATCAGCTTATTTTGCACTTTTAGAAATAATGAAAACTATTTTGAAGAGATTTTTCCTATGAACTAAATCCATCTAGTTTTTATGAACTGAGGTAGGTCTACAAAGTCTTTGATATTTTTAATGCGATATTAGGTTCGTAAATTAATTTTAGCGGTGTAGAGCTAGCTTTAGTAAGTAGTTATATATTTAATCTACGGACAAATTTCTCTAAATTAAATTCAAAAGTTTAATTTAAATAAGTTTATCACTAACATCGAATAGAATTATCAGAAGACGTAAGTTAAAATTAAAAATAAAACAAGAGCCACTTTAAATATATCCACATCCTGACATGTCTGTTAAGCAAAACTTAAGTACTTGTTGTATTGGAAATTTGACAGAAGTTTATTTCATTTAAGTGCTTCATCATGAAACTAGCGTTTTATTGACTTTTGCTCAAAACTTTTGATTCAGGAACAGAGTTTGATTGTCAGGTGAACTTATAATTAAATCAAAAATATTACTTTAGTTTATTTCCACCACATATCTCTGCTGTTGGTTAAATACACGCATTTGCAGCGCTATTGTTTAAATTCTTTCGGTAAGACCAATCGTTGCTCTGTTAAAGGGTTGAAATGTATTAAACTAGAGACTGCAGAATGTCTTTCAACGTTAACAAATAAAGTCATTTATCCATGTCAAAAACTCCATGTCCGAATCCATGGTCGCTTATTTAACCACATATCCATGTCCACCGCACATTCAACCATATATCCATGTCCGAATCGCCGCTTATTCAACCACAAATTCAAGTAAAAAATTGACAATATGGATAACATAGATGATATATTATGTTTAGGTGGCACTATTAATACTAACCTTTCTGAGATTGGAATTTCACTTTTAAAAATAAAACGTGTTAGTAAGAGAGATCATGCTAGTTATATAAAGGAAAAATTTGGAGTGTGCAAATAACAGTTGCTGAAAAAACAGCTGCTGTTTGTGGTTTGTCACAAAAGTATAATGTCCTACCATTAAACAGTGCCAGTGTGGAGTGTGAGAATGACATTGACTGGTAAGAATTAGAAAACTAACAACTTTTAACAATTTTTGACAAGGGGGAGTAGGGGGATGAAGGTCAAGAAAAATTGACATCAGCAATGTTACGTTTTTGAATAAATTTAGTTACTTAAAAAAAGGAAAATCAGGCTGTCATTTACGCAATCAAACAACTTTCATTATTTTAATGATACTAACTAAACTTCTAGCGCACACATGCATAACTAAATAAGCAAACACGAGATGTTTACTCGTATTACTTTTTTCAAAGTTTGTTGGATTTAAATAAGTATATAGTCTACATTATATTATTTAAATGTTTATACCAAGGGTCAGCAACCTGCTGCTCGCATGCAAAATTTGATGTTAAAATTTCGATGTTAAAATGCGGCTCTTTAGCTCCATGCACAAATACTTTTATAATATTGAAAACAAGATGCTAGTAGCTCTTTAAAAACTGGAAAATTTTTATAAATTGTAAACTTTGGCTTTTCCGTCTTAAAAGATTGCCAACCCTTGGTTTATACAAATTATAAAATGCATTATTTTGTTATTTTGATTCAAATACGCAATCTTTAAAAAAAAAAATGTTAAGATCAAAAGATATTAGGAACATAAAAAAATTTAAAACTGCTTTTAAACAGTATAAATACATGATAATTACCTTAATTAAGCTCAGTAAAAAAATGCATTTTAAAAAGTACTTTACAGAAAATGTAAAAAATCTTCGCGAAATTTGGAAAGGAATTAATAATTTAATAAGAGTCAAAAAATCTAATCACTCATCTCCCAACTGTTTACAAGATAATAAAACATATAAAACTGAACCAAGTCTTATCTCTGAAAAGTTTAACACTCTTTTTACAAACGTCGCACTAAAACTTAGATTCAATATTCATTCGTCTTACATAAACTATTTAAAATATTTTAAATATCCAAATTTACATAGTCTACTCCTATCTCCAACAAATATTCCTGAAGTTTCATCTTTTCCCAGCGGCATTTGTTTTTAAAAGTTACATTATAAATGAATTTTAAATGTCTTTTAAACGTTTTCTAAACACTCTTTCGTAAAGAACGTTTAAAAGACGTTTAAAAAACGTTTAAAAAACGTTTAAAAAACGTTTAAAAAACGTTTAAAAAACGTTTAAAAAACGTTTAAAAAACGTTTAAAAAACATTTAGAACGTAACTTTTAAAAACAAATGCTCGTAGGGTTATATCTAATTTGAAGCCGAGAAAATCAATAAACCCAAATAGCATTCCCACAAACATTCTTATCGATTCTAACAATGAATTTTCAAATATTCTTTCTAAACTATTTAATATATCATTCGTAAATGGAACTTTTCCGAATGTTCTAAAATTATCTTGTGTTGTTCCAATATTTAAAAACGGCTCTAAACTATGTACTAACTACAGACGTATTTTTCTTTTATCTAACATTAGTAAACTTCTTGAAAAACTTATGTGTTCTAGAGTGTATTCTTTTCTTAACTCTTTTAACCGTTTAAATGAATTTCAATTTGGTTTTTGTTCAAAACATTCTACTTGCCATGCATTGATAAGTATAACTGAAAAAATCAGGAAAGCTCTCGACACTGGTCATTTGTTTGTGGTATTTTTATAGATTTACAAAAATCTTTCGATACCGTTGATCATAAAATTTTGATTTCTAAATTAGAACACTATATATATGTATTTGTGGTGTTGTAAGTGACTGGTTTCGCTCTTATCTTACATATCGGAAACAATTTGTAAGTATTAATGGTTATAATTCTACTAATAAATCTGTTGAGTGCGGTGTTCCTCAAGGTTCTGTTCTTGGTCCTCTTTTGTTCTTAATTTATGTTAATGACATTTTTTTTTTTTTTTTTTCTGTTCATTTAACAATATTCTCTGGTAAAAGTGTCGTTGGTACATAATATATAAAGAACACGGAAACTCGAAGAGGATCATAAGATCCTGTCACCGAGAACCGTTTAACAATACAAAAATTATAAACCAATTATTTCAATAAAATATAAAATAAAAAGTAAATACCGTTTAAGGTAACCTTCATACAAATAAAATAACCTCAATTATAAAACACCGTTTAATTAAACAATAAAAAAATAAAATCAAATATTTGAAATTAGTAAATACCGTTTTTATGAAAACCGTCATACAAATAAAATACCGATTAAAAAAACAATAAAAAATAAAAACAAATATTTTAAATTACATTTAGAAGCACTTATAAAAGAGAAACGAGATCAGAAGAACTCGAAAATATTTTCTATTGAGAAAATAACTTTTTTCAGTTTGGTTTTGAAAGAAGAAAAATTCTAACTTTGGGAAAAATCAAAATTTTTTAAAACTACTTGGTTCCACAAATAAGCTCCGCGATAAGATATAAGAGACCTTCCAAAATTTGTATGCGAATAATGTTGATAAATAAAATTGTCATTTCTTAGATCATATTTGTTTTTGGGCTTTATTGCATATAAATTTTGAAAAGGTATTAGAGCTAAGTTTATCTTACATTTAAATATAAAGCAAAGAGTGTTGAAAACATTTAGTTGGTATATATTAAGAATACTCATTTTGAATAAAAGTGGTTTTGCATGAGTAAAACGATCTTTAAAATTTATTAGTCGTGTTAGATGCTTCTGTTGCCGATAAAGAGGATCTAATTGACATAAACAACTCTATTCGCTTCTCGTCAATTCATCTTTTTGCTGATGTCACAAACCTATTGCATATCAACAAATCGTATAATTCTTTATGTAAAAACTCGAGCTAACAACGCACTTAATAATTCGCCATTATGTCGATAAGTTCACACTAAAGAATATTTACTGTGCATTATTTTTATCGCATCTTAGTTACTGTTGTCAAATTTGGAGTCAAAATGGCAACTATCACATCAAAAAATTGATGTCCTCTCAACGTCAATCCATAAGAATTATAAACTTCCAACCTTTTAAGTCAGAAACATCAGAATCTTTCAAAAAACTAAAAATTCCAACCTTTCCAGCGCTTGTAAAATTTGCCAATCTTCTTTTTGTATTTGAATTTCTTAATAAAAATTTACCTTCTTCTATAACAGACTTTTTTACAGAAAGTAGAATAATACATACATACTCTACTAGAAACATATTTAATGGATAACTTAGTTGACCATCATTTAAAACTCAGAAGTATGGTAAACATTCTGTTGTCTATCAGTGCATTTGTGAATAGAACAAAAGTCTTGTATGCATAGTGAATGAGTTCAAAAAACTGCAAAACTCCAACCACCTTAATCAACTTTTCTTAATTTAAAACATAATCAATTTAAAAAAATTCTAAAAACAATTTTATTCTAACTTATTGATATGATTTTCATTAAATATTTAAAATATACTCTTTTTTTTTAATTATGATTACTACAACTATTGTCATTAACTTCTTGTTTGTTTATCTTTTATTATTATCATCAAAGTATGATTTTTAAATGCTTACTTTGTTTATGTATGTTCTATGTGTGTATGCTTTTTATCAATCATATTATATTTAAAAACTGGTGTCACTCCTTTGATCAGAATTCTGTTTAAGTGACACCATCCTTATCAATCATTTAGTTATTATTATTAAATACTTATAACTAATTTACTCATTATTATATTATTTTATATTATTATCATTTATATATATATATTTTTATTTTTTTATTTTTTTATTAAGCAATTATTTTTACTTACTACAATCAAATTTTGAAATTTATTATTATTATTATATTTATTATTATTATAATATTATTGTCTGATTTAAAAAAGGAAAATAAATATCTTGTTGTTGTTGTTGATGTTGTTGTTGTTGTTGTTGTTGTTGTTGTTGTTGTTGTTGTTGTTGTTGTTGTTGTTGTTGTTGTTGTTGTTGTTGTTCTATTATAAATAGTTTGCTTTCAATGTGAAATTGGATTAGGTCTAAAGTTATATATAGGCACATTCGCGGATTGCGACTCTGAATTGTACATAAATTATGATAAATATTTAAAAATAACTATATCTATACCTATATATATATATATATATATATATATATATATATATATATATATATATATATATATATATATATATATATATATATATATATATATATATATATATATATATATATATATATATATTAAGTTTGCATTTATTAATCATGGTATAACAACTTAAAAATATAAACTGGTTATGTGAAAAACAATCTTTAAAATCTTGTCAAAATTTTAATAATTACATTTCTTTATCATAAAACGAATTTCGGAAAACATCGAGGAATATTCTCCTCCATCAAAGTTTTAACGCTTCTCGTTGTTCTTTTAAATTCCATAACTGAAACGATTTTTTTATCATTGACATTATCAAATTGCAGTTCTTCGATAGGTTGCGTGAATTTAATTTTTTTACCTTCTATCATACACTGGAAGAAGTTTAAACCAAGAATGTTGCATGTAGCACTTTTACTTCTATTCACTTTTTTGGTCAGAGCAAGTCTTTGTAATTTTAAATGGTTATATATATTTAAAAATTGTTTATTAGTTGCATTTTTTGTTTCTAAACGTTTTACTTTTAATCAATTTTTCTTAAAGTTGTAAACTACTACTATTACAGCTTAAAATGTTTTGTTTTGCTTTTCATTTTATTTTGTTTCGTTTTTCATTTATTTTTTTCTCAAGGAGGGGGATAATTTATTGTTGAGGTAACTTTATAGGGGGAGGAGGAGAAGGGTTCTGAAAGTTTGACAAGTTGTTAACAAGGGGAGGAAGAAGATAAAAATTGCTAGAAATAGTTGACGGAACTAATTGACAGCCCCTCAAAAATAAAATGATTATAGAATAAAATTACAAAAAAAATCTTAAAATTGAACTTTGTCAAAAAACTTATTTGCAGTTATGTGCCACATATTGTGCTTCACATTTTGCTGATTTGTGATTTGTCATTTAAAAAATCTCTCCAACATGATTTTTATTGTTTCTATAAGTATAAAATGAGCTCTTTTGAATAATGCAATTAAAAAAAAAAAATTGCCCACATTAAGTTTTAGGGGTTAAAATACATGCTATTTTAGGGTATTTCATTTTTGTCGCCATGCTGGTTTCATAATAACTCAACATGTGTATTTTGAAAAAAGCTGACTTTTATTTATATCGTTATACTAATACGAAGAACCTCAGAAAAAATAACAACACTGAAAAACCTTTAAAAAAAAAAAAAGAATAAAAATTTATGGTGTTGAATTTGTGACGCTATTGATACGACATGATATGAAAGTCGTATTAAAAAATTTGCAATATGTACCTACGGTTTACTAAGAATCCAGGTTTTTAAGATATATTATCCTTTCATTTCAAAAATATAAGATCCCGAAAAATACAATTTTTAGCTTCTGACTTATTTTGAAATTTGGATAAGGCTTACAAAAAGTACCACAAAATCCGAAATAAAAAACATTTCGACTTGAAACTTTGGTAATGTTCATGAAACATGTTTAACTCCCTACTGACAAATTTTTATCAAAATCTGAGACGATCGATTGGGGACCTCTGGTCCCCAATCGATCTTTTTTTCCTGTTAAAATTATATATATATATATATATATATATATATATATATATATATATATATATATATATATATATATATATATATATATAATTTTAAAAGGAAAAAAGTTATATTACTGAGTTTTTATTAGCTACTCCTAATAATTTTTCCCCGACATCTTCTGCTTTGTCATAGTTGCTTTCTGCTGTAGGCTATTGCATTAGTTCATTAAAAAAAGGTAATATGATCAAATGGATATACTTTATGTACTTAACTGGTAACTGAACCTTACTGGCAAATTTCACGCGTACTATCACTTACCTGCATGGAACTCCGATAGACTTTACATCAACTTTTTGTCCCCTGTGGCTTTCATAAGCACTCTAGTAAGTCTGGATATCTTAATCTTGTTCCTTTTATAACCATCTTGGTTTCTCTTTTTTTTATTTAGAACTTGTATGATTAGACTCACTACCACTGTCAACCATTTAAAAAAGCAGTTAATCAACTTAACCCTTAAAGGACGGGAAAAAAAAGTTACGTTAAGGACGGCTGGGGTATTAAACTACCCCAACTAAAAATATAGGTTTTTATACAAAATATGTTGAACTTTTTAAATTAAAATGCGTGCTTTTAACAAAATTATCAATTTTCTCAATTTTTTTTTAAATAAAAGTGATATTTGAGACAATTTATTCAAATAAAAACAAAATATATCTTCTATATAAGGCAACTATTGCAAACAATTTTGTTATGAGCCTTGCAAACAGAATGGCTACATGATGCACATTGCAGACGGGTTTTTCTGTCATGAACACGAGGACACATATAGCATCTTTTTATATGCTGCTCTTGTATTGGTTGACCTTGATTTAAAAAGCTATTTTGTGCAATTACTTGGCGAAGATTATTATTTGCAACTATTTGTGGAAGATTGTCATTTGCATCAAATTTTTTAATAAGACTTTTTGATAATTCTTTTAAAAATTCTCTTCTTCTATGAGAAGCCCCATTTTTATAATTTGGGTGAATTGATAAGAATAAAATCAAAGCATTGTATGCTGCAATATCCAAAATATTACAAAACATTGTAAATGGCCATCGGTTACTCTTTCGGCGACTCGAGTAGCACCTGACAACCTGGTCTAATGTGTCAACTCCACATTTATATTTTTTGTAATTTAGAATAATATGTGGTTTTTCATTATGGTCCACAACAATGTCATTACTGTGATGGAAGGTTGATAATAATATTACTGCTTTGTTTTTCTTAGGTACATAAGAAACTATTGTAGAGTCATTTTGAAAACCAAAGATGCTAGAGTAAACTGGTCGATGTAAGGCTGGGAATAACTTTTTTGGTATTTCTCCTTTATTTTTTTTAATGGTGCCAGTGTATGTCATTTTAGGTCCTAGCAATGCACGTGCAAGATGAATGTTTGTAAAAAAATTATCAGCTGTTATGTGTCTACCACTTCCATTTAAGTGATAAGTTAGTTCAAGAACTACTCGTGTACCTTGTCCAACATCATGCGCTCCATTTACTCTACCAATAAACGGTTGCAAGTTTATGCAGTAAGAGGTTTCAGCATCACATAATATCCATATCTTCATTCCATACTTTCCTGGCTTAGTAGGTATAAACATCTTAAATGGACAACGTCCCCTAAATGTAACTAGTTGCTCATCGACAGTGAGATATGCACTTGGATTGTAGTTGCTCTTACATTTAGTAATAAACATTTCCATTATTTCTTAGAGGTGCAAATTTGTCTTCAAACCGTCTTTGATTTCTTGTTTCTCTCTCATCAAATCGAATGCATAGTCGCAAGTTAACAAATCGATGTCTTTGCATTGAAGCCGAAAATATTGGTATGCCATCTAATCTACTCCAAAGTTCTTTTATGCTTTGTTTTTTATAATGGAACACTCCAGCTAGAAGAAGAATTCTAATAAACTCATAAAGTTCATTTACTGTTGTGTCAATCCATCCTTCTAGTCTTATTCTACGAGCTTCAGCATTAGTGCAGTTGACAATAATTCTAATCATTTCTGGTGTTATAAAGAGTTTAAAGGCAGTATCCACACTTTGGCCGCAAACCTGAGCTGCAAACCTTGTTGAGCCAGTTGGTTGTTGAATAATATTGTGTGCACGTGATTTTCCTGAACAACTTCTTCATCACTTTCATCAGAGATAATAGCATCTGATTCATCGTCAGCTGTAATAATATCTTCTTCATCATCTGTAAGATTTTCGTCAGCTGAGTCATCACTTGAAGATAATTCATTTAAACTAAAAATTATATTATTAGCCTCGACTGCAGCATTTCTTCTTGGGCGACTCATTATATTAGTTTTATTTATTCTAAAAAATAGTTTCAGTGTTTATCAAACAAAATATGTGAAAAATATATAACAAATTCTTTAGGCATTATTATTTTGTATCAATAATATAAATATTTTTGACATAAAAACAAAATATATGCAACATGAGCACACTATTGTTGCTACAGTGATTGTATATATATAATGCATATATAGTATAATTTACTCATGAAAAAGATAAATAATACCCCATATCTATTAAAAAATAACTAAAACACAAACAAGTATTAAACTAAACATGATTCATATAACTATTTATTGATTCACTAACTAAAAAATGGGAAAACTTGCATGGGGTATAAAAATACCCCAACCGTCTTTAACGTAACTAAATTTTTAACAAACAATATTATTGTCAATTGATTAGTAAAACAAAAACATTTTACACTAACATCTTCCTTAAATGATAATAAAAGATGTTCTGAAGTGGCAGTTCAAATAGTCAAAATTTGTTGATGTGGCAGTTAAAAACAAACTCTTATGGGGTAGTAAAATACCCCGCCGTCCTTTAAGGGTTAAATCACTATTAAAATGATCACACGTAATAAATCAATTTTATTCATTACGCTGTTAATTACAACGCGAGAGTAAGGTTAGGTATGGTCCGCTGTTTGCAGCACAGAGCAGGTTTTTTGTTAAAAGTCTGAACTTTAGCCCTTTTAACATCAACAAAAAAAAAATACTTTTAGACTCTATACAGGCTAGAGAAAACGTTTTAATTCAATCAATTTTTCAAAATTAGTTTTAAAAAAACATGAGTTATGAAAATTAAAAAAAAGTCAAAATTTACTTTTTGTATGTTGGAGAAAGTAAATTTGTCTGTTGCATACACCACTCGCGAGTGGTGTATGCCTGATCAGGTGGTTTAAGGTCAGTCTCCGTAAATTTCGGGTTTCTTTCGTTTATGTGCAGGTAACGTGACTTTTTATCGTTATTATCTCGAGGGAGAATTTCAAAACGCTGATTTAAAATACTCAGCGTTGTTGAGGAGAGATCTTAATTTGCATTTCTTAAAAACAAAAATTTACGTTTTTAAACTTCAAGTTTTTGTGTTTTCCGCTTGTTTTTGACTATTTCTGTAATATATTTTTAAAAAGTAGAATTTAAGTTTTTCTTATATAAGTTATTATTTTTTTATAAACATTTTTTCTACCAAAGTATCAAAGAAAACAAAACTACAACTAAAATACATAAAACGCATCGGGGCAGCGTCATAAAAACAGTTGAAACAAATGTGTTAAGTATTTGAAGACCTCAGTGGAAAAACCGGCGTTGTCACATTTAAAAAGTATTAAGAAAGTATTTGTTGATCATTAATAAATGTCTTTATTTAAAGCAAAGAAAAAAATTTTTGTATAAAAAATTACAAAATGTTTTGTTTTTGTATAAATTTTAGATAAAATAATTATAATATAAATTTTTTTAAATTGCTTAGTTTCATTTTCTTTAAATAAAGACTTTTATTAATGATCAATAAATACTTTCTCAATACTTTTTAAATATGACAACGCCGGTTTTTCCACTGAGGTCTTCATTTAAATTCCAAAAATATCTCTTTTATTCGAAAGTAAAAAGTTTTTTTGTTTACAGCATTAAAATATTAAATAAACGGGTAAAAAGCTTATATTTTATCTTACCGTAAACAGTAAAAAAGGATAAAATCCAAGTTTTTACATTAGTTTTCACTCGTAGAAGTTTATTTCCATAATTTCTTTATAGTGATTTGAATAAATTACTAAAAAGAAACGTCTTAACTTTTATGTAACTTCTGCCCCATAGTATTAAGCTAAAACTTCAAACTCGTAGATCATAAAATCACCGAATATTTGTAAATAAAAAAATAAAATAAGCTTCAAGATTTAAAAAAAAATCAATCAATCAAAAAGCACACAAAATTAAACGGCATTTTTTAAAAACGAAATGGCCTAAACTCGATATTATTCTTCAGATCTCTCCTTAACTACGTTGAGTAAAGCGATGATGTTTTGACTTATAAAATCCGACAAAGAGGTTTCTTTCGCTATTTTGAATTCATAACATAGTGAACATAGTGGATTTGTGTAGTGAACATAGTGGATTAGGGTTAGGGTCATCATATAATATGATAAACTCATAACATAGCAAAATTACTAACATACAATGCCCTTTATTTAAATCTTTATATATCTAATTAGTTATAGATAGTTAAAATTGGATGTAATATGTTTTAGTGTATTCTACATGTAGAATACACACCTTAATAGGGTGACCCTATATACATTTTAATACAAATATTCTTCAAAAAATTGTAAATATATATATATATATATATATATATATATATAATATATATATACATATATATAATATAATAATACAAATACTATATATATATATATATATATATATATATATATATATATATATATATATATATATATATATATATATATATATATATATATATATATATATAATATATATATACATATATATAATATAATAATACAAATACTATATATATATATATATATATATATATATATATATATATATATATATATATATATATATATATATATATATATATATATATATCGACTTACATCACCAAATTTGTATCGTTCTAATATTTATTACTATACTATATAGTAATATAAACTATATTATATAGTAATAATTATAGTAATAAATAATGTATAGTAATAATTAATATGTTGTAATATAATATAGTTACTATATTAAACATTATTGCATTTCAATACTATTATATTAAATATTTAGTGCATATTATTTTAATATGCTGCTACATACTATGCTGTAAAGACTTCCATCATCAAACTCAAATTTTTCTATCATTTATTACTGCTTGTAACAATATTCTGCATGTATACATTTGATGATGGAGTATATGTATATAAATTTTCTTTATTGAAAATTAAATACATATATTCATAATTCTTATGAAAGTGCGTTGTAAACTGTTTATATGGTGTAATAGAAAACTGCCTTTTGACCCTAAACAGTGCATAATAACTTAGATGTGAGGAGAACAAGGAATAGTAAATTGATATCAGAATATGTTGGGGAACATAGTGTCGTATTAATGACAGCATACTATTGGCACGTGAGAGGTTTTTATTTAATTGAATTAATTGAAGGTATTTTATATATTTAGATCGGAAAAGTTTTTACAATTAATTCTAATTTTCACATTATCATTATCAATCTTTTTTTTTGGAGAGTGAAAAATAATAAATTCAGTTTTATTGATATTTAGAGACAGACGGTTACTATTTAACCAATGACACAAATAATCGAGATCAGAATTAATTTTTTTACAAAGCAGTGCGAGTGATTTATTTATGCATAGAAGATTAGTGTCGTCAGCGAAATGGCGAACAATCGATCGTTAATATATATTAGGAGCAGATTGTTAATAATATTAAAAACAGTAAAGGCCCTAGAACAAAACCGTGAGGGACAATATACTTAATAACTTTACTAGTGGATTGAAACCCATTATTCGAGATAAATTGAGTACAATTTTTAATATTGGATGAAAACCAATCATTAGCGATACCCAAAAAGACTAAATACTACGTGGGGCAAGAACTATCTTTAGAAAAATTATGCGATTATATATATATATATATATATATATATATATATATATATATATATATATATATATATATATATATATATATATATATATATATATATATATATATATATATATATATATATATATATATATATATATATATATATATATATATATATATATATATATATATATATATATATATATATATATATATATATATTTCAGGATGCTCAACAAATTGCAATAATCCAAATATACAAGAGCTGAGTGTAAAGTAACTGCAAAGAAGAGCATGCCGCATTAGTTTAAACACTATAAATTCGCGGGCATGCGCAAGAAGCTAATCTGGCTGAAGTGTTATCAAACTAACGCAACACTGCGCCGGGCACTATTAAATTATTTATTAATGCAATGTTTCTCTTAATTTACATTTCATTTATAAATGTAATGTAAATTAATTGTTTCGAATGTTTATGATTTTCTTGCAGACACAGCATGTTTAACGTTCTTTTAATAACTGACGGTTTATCATTAGAGATAACTCTAACTTTCGCTGCTAATACTTGACCATCACTCGATGGTATCAAACTATGAACAACTCCAATCTTCCATATTGACCGAGGAACTTTGGGGTTGTCGACAAGCACAACATCGCCAATTTTTACAATAGACCCATAATTTTGATGCGAGATGCTTTTGTGAAACTCGCGTAATGTGGTTAAATATTCTGATTTCCAAACGTTACAAAAATGATTTGTAATTGGTTTCCGTTTCTCAATTATCATTTATTTCATTTTAATCCACGGATTCAAGGTGAACTTTCCTTCCGTATAATAGGTGATTTGGCGTGAACGGTTCGTCTCCTGGAACTTTGTAAGTGAACGTGATTGGACTGTTGTTAATTATTAATTCTATTTCGAAAGTATTGTTAGCATTTCCTCGTATGTAAGTCTTGAGGTGCCTAGGGTTTTCTTAGGAGTTCTTTTAGTAATTCGAAATTATATTTCGAATATCCCTCCCCACCAAGAAGCTGCAGAAATATTAAAACTCCAACAAATTCGACGCACACTTGCAAACTTTTGAGTTTCTTTCCCAGTAAAATTTAAACCGTTGTAACTTATGACTTGATAAGGTGCGCTATAGCGACCTACGTATTTAAAGGCATAACCATCGTCAAGTCTAGATAGAGGTAAAGGTGGAGCATTAGAATAAGGAAAAGGTTTGCTATCATATTTTCTGCATATGTAACAGTCCCTAATTACGTTTTTAATTCGATTACGAGTGTTGGACAACCAAAACTTTGACCTTAAATTATTTAAAGTTTCCTTAACACCACTATGTTTATTAAGTGAATGGAAATGTAAAATTATTAAGTTTGTAATAAGAGAATTTTTCTGTAAATATATCAAGAATTTAGCATTATAAGTTAACGGTGCATTACTGAGTCGACCGTGACAACGAATTATTCCGTCGACTGAAAAAAAACCTAAATCTTTTTTTAATTGGCTATAAGAAACTATACATTTATACATATTTTTTGATATAGTTTATACATATTTTTTTGTATAAACTTAATCAATAATGTCTCTGCATAATCTAATTCAGAGGCTGTAGGAGTAGATAAGTTATACTACATATGTTCTTAATAATATTAACAAAGCGTAAAATAAAGGCTGTGACTATAAGGAGACGATCATACGTTTTAAAATTGTTAATATCAATAAAATTTAAATCTAAGCTAGAGTGATCTTAATTTAATAATGTAACTACTTCAGAAAAACAACCTCCTTCACTATTTAAATTAAAGGAAAGCCATAGCTCTAATTTATTATATAAGAAACTGTGGCCTTTGAACCAAAGATTATTATTTTGAAAGGTATTAAGCTTACAACCATAAAATATAATATCTGCAGGATTTCTTTCACTTTCAACAAAATTCCAAAATTTAATATTATATAAAGAACGATTTTTCCAATCGTTTTTGAATAAACTTTGCATATTTTTTATTTACAATGTTAACCCAATTTAATAATAGAATTAGAAAATTGTTTAACTAAAGAAATGTCTAAAACACATGACAACTCTTAATATACAACTGAAAAAAAATTAGCTAACAATAGCATTGCTCTTAATTCTAGTCTAGGAATTGTATTTTTAACTAAAGGTGAAACTCTTGATTTGGAAGAAATTAGACAGGAATTTGCGAACCCTTTATTGCTACTTCTTAAATAAATGCAACACCCATACGCTTTTAAACTTGCATCGCAAAAGCCATGTAATACAAATTTAGTAAATTTAGTGTTGTCTACGGATTTACTATACCATCTAGGTATACTAATATAGGGAACCAAACTTAAGCCATTAATTGTTTCTTCCCATTCATTTATCATTTTCTATAGATGAATACCATCCTAATTTTAATTTGCAAATTGACTGAAATAAAATTTTACATCCTTCAATAACAGGAGTCATTAATTCTAAGGGATCATAAAAGCTAGCAATAAATTTAATAATGTTACGTTTCGTAGGTTTGTCTATTAAGTATAATATATCCATAAATGAAAAGGTAAAAGTGGAATAAAATCTTCAATTTTATTCCACTTTTACCTTTTCATTTATGGATATATTATAACTAATATACTAAGGACTTTGGCTATGTTGTTTGAAATAGAATTGCTTTCTTTAAATAAGCTGCATAGTTCCTTAGAATTGGATTCAAATTTTCGAAGGTTGAAGTTTCATTCCTTTAAACACAATTTTGCTTTATTATAAAACTAAAGTCCTTCTGACACTGAGTCAAAACTTACATTTAAATCATCAACATGAAATGATTGAAGTAATTTTTTGCTAAAATTAAAGTCATTAAAAGCATAACTTTTAGCGTGTTTAATTAATGCAGCTGATAAAAAAAAGGGAGAAGAGTTTACACCAAACAAAACCCTGCATAGTCAATAAACGCATAATTCAGCATTACGTAAATTATTATTATCTAAATCAAATAAGTATTTATACCATATAAGTCTTACAAAGTCACAATGTTTTTCAGATGATGCTATGTTTAAAAATGCCTTTTCAATATCGGCTATTAATGCAATTCGCTTTGCACGAAAAAGTATAAGTACACTAAATAATAAAGTTGTAAGAGAAGGTCCAGAAAACGTATGAAGTCAGTATGGGATAAATGAATTTTTTTTTGCAATTCTTCAGGGATTGATATTAAAAGGTGTTTAAAATTTCCGAGGTTATATAGAGTTTAATAGAGTTTTATAAAGAGTTATCCAATATATATATATATATATATATATATATATATATATATATATATATATATATATATATATATATATATATATATATATATATATATATATATATTGGATAACTCTATATAAAACTCTGTTAAACTCTATATAATCTCGAAAATTTAAACACCTTTTAATATATATATATATATATTTAATAAATATATTCTTTAATATTTTGTTTTACTTTTACTCTTAATATATCAAAAATACATCATTTGGATGTTTACATTTCTGATTAAAGTTTTAAAGACGGAATATCAAACGCCAATAATTATCGCCTATTTCTATCCTTCCAACGTTTTCAAAAATATTAGAAAAAATCATCTTCGAAAAGACATACAACTACCTGATTTCAAATAATTTACTATGTAAAAATCAATTCGGATTTAAAAAAATAGTTCAACTGAACAAACCATTAATCAGTTTACACGCAAAGTCTCAAATTCTTTTGCTAAATCACAATATACACTATTTTTGTCGATATATCAAAGGCTTTTGATACAGTCAATCATGATATCTTACTTAAAAAACTTGAGTTCTACGGAATAACTGGTAAATTGATCAAATGGCTTAATAGCTACTTGTCAAATAGAAAGCAATTCTTCTACCACGGAGAAGAATTACTTCCTATTGATCTTCAAAATAAAACAT
Source organism: Hydra vulgaris (assembly GCF_038396675.1). Taxonomy (NCBI): domain Eukaryota; kingdom Metazoa; phylum Cnidaria; class Hydrozoa; order Anthoathecata; family Hydridae; genus Hydra; species Hydra vulgaris. The sequence continues at coordinate 64,628,545 of NC_088920.1, read as the reverse complement.
TATTGAAATAAAAATGCGGTGTTTCACAGGGTTCTATCCTTGGTCCACTTCTCTTTTTAGTATACATCAACAATCTAAATAAGGCCTCGAACCATATGAGCATCATGTTTGCAGACGATACTTATTTATTTTTATCAAACAAAGACATTAACAAACTTTTTTTAAATATGAATAAAGAACTTATACAAATTTCTACTTGGTTTAAATGCACTGAACTAACCTTAAATATTGACAAAACAAAGTCCTTTTCCACTCATCAACAAAAAAATTTTATTTGACTATATACCTAAACTTTATATTGATAAAGTAAAAATAAAAAAAGGTTCCGTTTTAAAAATCCTAGGTATTTATATTGACTATTTAAATAAAAATAATTTAAAGCAACTATACTACTCATTTATTCATAGCTATATAAACTATGCAAATATTGCCTGGGGAAGCTCAGGTAAAAGTAAGTTGCAATGTCTTTACTGCCATCAGAAACATGCAATGCAAATAATATATTTTTTAAACAGTTTTTCAAATACAAAACCTTTATTCAAAGATCTGAATGAATTAAAGGTTCATGAACTTAACTTGTATAATACTTTATGTCTTACGTTTTGTTGTATGAACAACCCATTATTAAATGTTTTTAAAGATCTTTTTACCTTTAAAGTAAATATCAAATATAGTTAGCGTAATAATAACTATTTAAAGAAACCCTTTTGTCAAACAAAGTTTAATCAATTTTGTATAGATTATCGACTATATGAATATAATATAAAATAATCGAGGTGATACTAACTACCTGTATTATTTTATATTATATTTATATTGTAATATTTACATGGTTCTGGCGACAAGATTGAATATGATCTTCTTCCAGATTCCAATTTTATATGTTTATATTACACGACATGTAAATAATGTAAAAATTAAAAAAATAAAAAATGAACAAAAAGTTTTTATATAACAGCTTTTTAACAAATTATTTAGACTTTGCATTTTACTACATGTATACACATGTATATTTATAATATATATATATATATATATATATATATATATATATATATATATATATATATATATATATATATATATATATATATATATATATATATATATATATATATATATATATATATATATATATATATATATATATATATATATATATCGTACGCCCAGATCAAGGGTGCCGCAAGTCAAAAAGCGTCAAACTGAGAAAATCAGGGTATATAGAATAGGATGCGCTTTTCATTTCAGAATATTTCAAGAATATTGAAATATTCTGAAATGAAAAGCGCATTATCACCTTGCTATGTTTAAATCAAATGTAGTGTAATTTTAAATGGGTAAAAAGTTTAAATTGAAGAAATTATTTATTTATTTTTTACTTCATGTATGTAAGTAGGACCTCACCCCATTAAGAGCAATTTCAAGGGTGTGTAACACACCCTTGAAATTGGGGAAACTCCCCATAAAAGTCATAATTTACTTATTGTCAATTTTTTCAGAAATATAGTCGGTATTTTACACAGTCCAGAGGACAGATTTTAAGTTTTGAGGACTTTTTTTATTTTTTTATTTTTAGAAGGTAGTCGCCACTTTTAGAGTATTAAATTCCCACCTTTCCCTTTTGCTTATTTCATTTCTAAAATCGCCCTTGAATCTGATACCGTTTGACCAGTACGGGCCCCTGAACTAAAAATTCCATAAACCATAAATTATACTTATTGGACTAGTAAGTATATATTTGTGACTGAGGTCACGAGTGTGGTTTTGTGTCTTTTGTTAGCTCAGATCTGTTTAAAATTTCATTTTTTTTACCAAAAATTTAAGTAAAGAGAAAAATTAACTTGAGTTTATATTAAAATTTATTCAATTCACATAACTGGATACATGAGAATTTAAATTTAAATTAATTATTACTTTTCTCCTCCTCTCTTTTAATGGTATGATTTTGTGTGAATAAACAATTGTAATGTCTGTAAATTGGTTAACATTACACCCACATAAACATGGATAATAACCATTATGAATATTTCCGGCTTCAATTTCTAGATGATCACTAAATAAAGAAAACTTTTTTCCGTATATCAAATCTAAATTTACATTAAAGTATAACTGACAACAGAGTTGAATTTTAGCAATTGGATCAAAAGATATTCCTTTGCCCGTCCCTGGATATGATAAATTATTCAAAATATCTCTTAAAAGATCATAACTCTTCATTTTTATGGATATACATAAAAATGCTGTAAAGTTAAAACCTTAATTCTAAATAAACTGTCAAAATGCAATTTCATTTAAGGTGTAGGACCCCCTTCCCCTTTTCGCCATTCGTTTTCTGTCATGTAAAAAGTTACCACATATTTTAAAACTAATACCGTTAAAAAATCTCAAGACGTCGTAAATTTTATTTCCGTAAATTTTTATAGGAATATGCAAATCTTTAATATTTTTTAATCTAGATTCTACATAAAATAGTTTCCCTGCAATTGTGTCATTTATGCATCTAAATATGTACAAATGAGGAGTTTCCACCAATTCTTCGACAATTATAATGGTTACCAATTTTGTCAAACATTTCTCTGTCAGTATAATACAGTTTATCATCATAAATTGGTTTGACAGTGAGTAATAAGTGACCCGAGTTTAAAATTGAAGCTTTTGATCTAACCAAGTTATTAAATTTCTATTATATATTCTTGTCGAATTTTCTCTAATAACTTTTTGCGATAAATGATCTTTAAAAATCTTTTTGCGTAATTCATGCAATGAAATCTTTCTACCGGAATTTGAAGATATGAACATTTTTATTTTTCCAAATTTAGCAGTAGCAATTGATGAATCTTTTTTAGGTTCAATCAATGTTTCTGTATTGTATTTTCTAGAAGTCTCAAGATCGATGGACTGAAAGATAACGAAAATGAAACATGGACGGAAAGTGAAACAAAAGTGATGATACTGTTTGAACAGACTTTATGGGTAAAAAATGTTAAAATTGAACGAGCGCATTGCTGCGAACGCAAAGATGCAAAAAAGCCACGTACAATCATGAAAAATTTTTAGATTACAAAGAGAAAGTAGTTTAAAAAAATTCTTTTAAATTAACGGGTGAAAGTATTTTCATTAATGAAGGTTTTTGCTATGAAATTAGCGTAATAAGAAAAGACTTGAGAGAAAGAATAAAAACTGAAAGGCAGCTGGGAAAATTTGCATATATATTGTATGAAACGCTAATTGTACGCGATTGGATATCGAAAAAACCGTGCCAAGAAAGCAATAGTTAAGTTTTAATTGCAATTTTGTGTTTATACAAATGTCTTTTTTATTTTCTATTATTATTACCTTTTTTTTTTTTTTAAACACAAACAAATAAACAAAATGATGGAGGAAAACCTAATAGTTAAACTTTTTGATGAAAATATCATTCTCAGGGACGAGAATGACTTTGATAACTTTAATCAATAAATATTTGAAAGTCAATACTATTCAGTTTTCGAATATCTACAAAAAAAGAAAACTTTTTTTTCAATTTTAAACATTAATATTCGAAGTCTAAAAAAGAATTTTGAAAGTTTTTGTCAAAACATTAAAACATGACTTTAAAATTATTTGTCTTACGGAAACTTGGTGTAAGTGTGGTTAAACAAATGCGCAATTTTAACTAATTCATTACAAATCAGTTCACCAACCACGTAATTTTGGTATTGATGAGGGGGGGGGGGGCGTAAGTATTTTTATCCACAACTCAATTATTTATAGTTTACGTAATGATCTCTGTGTGAACGAAATAGATTATGAGTCATTATGCATTGAATTAAAAACAATAACACAAAAAACATAATTGTAAACGCGATATATAGACCACCATCAGATCATTTTTAAAAATTTAAAACTCATCTTAAGTCATTCATAACAGCTATCAATAAAACGCGTGATCATGTCTTTTTGGCTGGGGATCTAAACATTGACCTAAAATAACATGCTTCAAATGATAATGTAAAAAATTTTATAAACACTTTTCTTCAAAATAACTTAATTCCAACAATAAACAAGCCAACTAAAGTGACTAACAACTCTTCTACACTTCTTGATAATATAATGACTAATAACTTTCATATTAACCGTCTTAACACAGGTATAATCAAAACTGACTTATCAGATGCTTCCCAACATTCTCAGTTACTAATAATATCATAATATAACAATATTCTTTCTAAAACTACTGTATTTAGGCAATGATTGTGAACACAAAAACAGTTATGACTCCATGGATGTCTAATGAGTTCCTAAAATCCTCAAAAAGAAAACAAAAATTGTATGATAAATACTTTAAAAAAAAACTTATAAACACAAAATGACATATGAAAACTTCAAAAATATATTCGAAAAAACAAAAAGAAACTCTAAAAAGCTTTATTATGCAAATTAGACGAAGCAAGCGGAAACACCAAAAAGACATGGAATGTAAACAAAGAAGTAATTGGCAAAAATAATTATACGAGAAACACTCTGCCAAAAAAAATAATAATTGATGTAAAAAATATTTATGATAAACCAATTATTGCTGAAAAAATAAACAGTTTTTTATTAATGCTGGTCCAAACTTGGCATTAAAAATTCCTCTGTATTCAACTTCATTTGAGTCTTATTTAAAAAATTACGATAAAGTTATGGATGAACCTAATCTTAAATTAATTGAATTGCAAACCGCCTTTTATAATCTTAAAACTAACAAAAGTGCTGGATTTGATAAAATTAACGTTAATGTTGCAAAATCTGTTTATGATATAATCGAACCTCTTTTGTTTTACATTTTTAAACTTTCTTTTAAAACAATTATTGTCCCGGAGAAATTAAAAATTGCACGAATCACACCGGTTTTTAAGACTGGCGATGACTCTATGTTATTTCTAATTATAGACCTATATCTATATTACCGTGTTTCTCAAAATTGCCTGAAAGAATAATGTATAACAGGCTATTTAATTATTTATCAGAAAACAATATGTTGAATTCAAAACAGTTTGGTTTCAAAAATAAATGTTCCACTGAACATGCAGTGGTTGAAATAGTCAATCTAATAACAAACACATTATGTACTAACTACTTTACAATAGGAGTTTTCATTGATCTGTCAAAGGCTTTTGATACTGTAAATTATAACATACGAATAAAAAAAACTTGAATATTATAGAGTAAAAAGCAATAAATTACTTTTGTTCAAAAGCAATTTGACCAATAGAAAGCAATTTGACCAATAGAAAGTAATTTGACCAATAGAAAGCAATTTGACCAATAGAAAGCAATTCATCCAATATGAGCAAAAACAAACAACTCCATATGCTGTAACTTGTGGTGTCTCCCAGGGCTGTATTTTAGGACCCTTATAATTCTTAGTATATTTAAATTATTTAAATTTAGCAACAAACTTCTTAAATTGCGTTCTTTTTGCAGATGACTACAATCTTTTTATTCGCCAGAGATATTAAAACACTTTTTGAAACAGCTAACGAAGAGTTGGGTAAGTTTAATGAATGGCTTATAAGTAAGAAACTGTCTCTAAATGTGGATAAAACCAAATTTATTTTATTTGATAAAGTAAATAAATTAGAAAATAATCCCGTCAAACTGCCAAATCTAATAATCAATAAGGCTAACATTAAAGAGAAACTTCAGTTAACTTTTTGGGCGTAATGCTAGATGAACATTTACGTTGGAGTGATCATATAAAAAGCATTGAGAAAAAAATAGCAAAATATGTTGCCATGATATATAGGGCTAAACCATTTCTAAATAATAAATCTTTGAAAAGTTTATACTTTGCTTTCATCCATTGTATTTTGGGCAAATACAAATCATACAAAATTAAAAAAATTGAACAGTAAACAAAAATATACGTGCAGAATATTATTTGGAGCTGATAAAATTGTACCACGCGAGCCTCTTCTGCGTATGCTAGGCGCATTTAACGTTTATAAAATCATCTTACGCCAAGTTTTAATATTCATGTATAAAGTAAAGATCTCCTAAAATATTTCAGTCCTATTTTGAAAAAGTAGTACATAAATACTCGACAAAATTTTCAGATTATAACAACGTTGTCCCTTCATACAACTCAATACAAATTATAAATTCAAATCAGTATCGTGGACCATATTTAGGGAAAAAGTTTCCTAATATTGCAAATACGAAAAAAGTCAGCTTACAGCAGTTTAAAAATGAATTGAAACAAATGTTATTACTTATGGATTTTAACATATCCGATTTAAATGCTTCTTTTAAACTAAATTTCATTTATATAAAATGTCTCAGAGTTTATTAACTTTTTTTCTTTCATTAATTCGGTTATGGTGTTTCCTCTAATTTTAAAAGTTATTGTTGAAATCTAATCTGAGTTCTTGAATTTTTTTTTTTTTTTGTAACTATTAATGAATTGTTATTTATTTTACTTTTATTCGTATTGGTTTTAAAATATACATACATAGTACGGTTTTTGTAAATTAAGTACTCTTTGATCTTTTATTTTTAATTTTTCGCTCTTTATTTAAATATTACTTTATTACAAGTTGTTATATATTTTATTTGCATATTTTTTAACAAATATTTTGTATAATATACGTATATAGTGTGGTTCTTGTAAATACATGCTCTTTAATTAATTGATTTATTTTTTGTTTTTCTTTTTTACTTTTCTTTCTGTTTTTCTTGTTTACTTGATTATTACTCTTAACATGAATATTGTTCTTGAAGTATTTTTAGAACAATATTGATGTTAAGAGTAATAATCAAAACTAGAACATATATATATATATATATATATATATATATATATATATATATATATATATATATATATATATATATATATATATATATATATGTATATATATATATATATATGTATATATGATCTTTTAAACTAATTGTTATTTATTTAATTAGTTAATAAACTAATTTTTATTTATTATTTATTATTATTTACTTTACATTTATAATTTTCAATAAATAATTTGTAAAGTATAAATATATTATGCGGTTATTGTAAATACGTACGATTGGGGCTCGGTGATTGGACAAAATTATGTTTCCTACTTGCCCCGCCAGTGTTTTTATTTATAAACTATTAAATTGTAAAAGTTATTAAACGGCAAAATAAATAAACAAACAAGTGACATTTTTATCTAAATCTTCTTTAATCTTCTGAAATGATCGTGGGATAGGTACAGATATTCCAATGCCCACATAAAAAAAGTTTTTCCTTATAAAAATCAACAATTTAAAAAACATTATATATTTGTTCGTCATTATCAAAACATATTTTTACATTATAAACGTAAATGAAATGACAAAACAAAAAAAAGATGACTGCCTAATTATCTAGCCTCATTAATGTCATTTATCTTTTACAACCAATATTAATCAAATTATCAAGCAAATATAACATAAGTAAAAATAATTAAATATTTAAATAATTTTATTTTACGTTTATTATTTATAAAGTCTAACGATTTTGTTATTGTAAATGAGGTGTTGCATGTGGGATGACTGGCCAGTTATTAAAAACAATAGGAAGGAGCCCTCCTTTGATAAATAGTAACCAATTCTAGTGTTATAGTCAAAGGAAGAGCCAGATATACAATACTGGACTTGTTTCTTAAAAATACTAACGTACTGAGTTATAACCTAACTACGTAAGTTCTTTTTGCCCTAATATAGATAATGAAAATGCATAAAAAATCTCTCAAATAAAAGCAGTCTAAAGCTTAGACAAATCTTTTTCATCAAGATTTGTCTAAGCTTTAGACTGCTTTTATTTGAGAGCTAAAATTTTAAAAAGTTTTCATTAAATAAAAAATTTCAAAAGAATAAATTATTAAGTTCTAAAGCTTCTATTTATGTATTTTATTATTTAGTTGCATTTATATCTAAAATAATTCTATGGCCGGAGGACGAGAAGAAGACAAAATTAATCATATCATCAAGCGCCGAAAGTTTAAGCACATTTGCATAAAGGAAAAATATTTTTTAAACCATGATCGCAAGACTTTAGTCAAAATTAGTTTATTATGTTTTCCTGATATTTATTTTACAAGTATACCTGATACTTTATTGAGTTTTCTTCTTGCTCTAGCTTTACTAAGTTTATTACTACTAAATGTATAAAGTTTTGTTTCAAGAACTCACGGGCAACCTTATTACCGTTTTGCAGGGTTTTGCAAAGTTTTAAAGTGCATGTTTGCGAAGTTATAAGTGCACGTTTGTAAAGTTATAAGTGCATATATATTTTTTAGGAAATTATTTTTTTAGTTTTAAAATATAAAAAATATTGCGCAAAATATTAAATTAAATTACATCTTAGCAATCAAAAAGTGGGTTGTTTTTTTTAAAAAAAACAAGTGATTAATTGGTGAAAATTCTTTACATTTATACTTAATTTAGCATATTGTTATGTATGAATAACTTTTCTAGATTAGATACTTACTTTTCATATGTTTTAAATATTTTTTTCCATTGGTACTTTAAATATTCCATTGGTACTTTAAATAGGTTAAAATTAATTTTATAACTGCACTTACAACTTTGCAAAATCCTGTAACCCACCAACTTTGTATTTCTTTGCTAGAGCCAAGAAATTTATCTAAAACAGTTTACGTTTTTAATTTCATATATACTTATTTTTATTTTTAAATTCCTATTTACTTAATTTTTTTTTTTTTTTAAAGAATGCAGATTTATGGTAGTTTTTTTATACCATTATTTTTATCTATTTTTTTTTTAATTTAAAAAAATTAATTAAATTTTTATACTTCTGAGCCTATTATCATTTCCTGTACTTCATATAACATATCAACTTTATTGAAACCAATGTTGGCAGGGTTCGGTAAGTGTCTTTTTCTCTTTTGATCAATAGCATTTCTTAACTTGTTTACTCAATTGAAATCAGGCAAATGATATCGGATAATTTTCAAGTATAGTAAAAATTAAATGGCATTACGAGTAGGGATGGCTCCTTTACTTACACTTTTTTTACTTACGCGAGTAAGTTAATTTTTATCTCTATTTAAATTAATGAAATTACAACGTAAATTTACATTAAAACGTTTTATGTAAATTTACATTTCCGTCCAAGTAATTAATTTTTTTGAAACGACTTTTACTTTATAATGTAAGTTTTTTTACTTTCAAAAGTAAGTTATGTAAAAGAAGATTACATCAAAAGTAATTTACTTTTACATGTAAAAGTAAGTCACATTAAAAATATGTTTACTTTTACATTTAAAAGTTAATTACTTTTGAAAATTATATTACATAATATAAAAGTTCCTTAAATTGTAATTTACATTTACCTATAAAAGTAACTAATTAAAAAAAAAACTAATTAAAAAGTAACTCGCATATGAAAGTAAATTACATAAAACTAATATGCCTCCAAATGTAAATTAAATTGACAAATAAAATATTTTTTAAGTAGGAATTTTTTATTTTAAAAGTAATAACAAATATCTATCAAAAATAAGTTATGTAAGATAAAATTTAAATTACATAAGCTTACATTTTATATAATTTGTAAAGTAAGTTAAAAGTAATTTATATAAAGTAAGTAAATTTACTTATATTTTACAATAACTTTGACAGTGTCAAATAATAAACAATAAATTTGAAAATATCATTAATAGGTTTCTGCCCATGTTAAAAAACTTCTCCAGTTCCAACCCTTGAGTTTTACCTATAACAACCATTCTCTGAATCAAACCGTATCAAAAATATTCACTCTTTGGCCAACCATTCGAAAGGTCTGATATTTAGACAAAGCTGAAACAAGGCAGTTAGCAGAAGACGCATGTACCCATGGGAGACTTAGAAAGAGTAGTTTATTTAATAGGAAAATAATTGGCATAACTGTTAGTTCTTTTTTAAAAGTTTTTTGCGTAAATGTATTTATTATTTAAAAAATAAGAAGAGAAAGTTTAAACCTATTTTGAAACATGGGGGCTATAACACCATCCCCAGAAGATTAAGGAGCCCCTAACTTTTTAGTCCATCTGCTCAAGAATATCCTTTGACTCTAAAAGTCTTGGTTTAAACAACTACGGTACTATTATATGGGCATGAAAAATTTAGAACCTTTCGCGAAAATATCTTTATCAGCGTGAAGTATCAGTGGTCTAGCTACAGCAAGGCCAGTATAAGTAAAACCTAAGGTCCCACAAGCAACGGAACCTAGAGCCGCAAGGTTTAGGAGCCCTAAGATATACTTAAAGATTTTTTTTTCAGAAAATTTATTGTTCCAGAGAAACAGAAATCAGGCACCTAGGCGTCGTCTGCCTACTGACTAAAAATATTTTTCTACGCCACTGTCTAATATTCATATAACCCGAGCTGTAGCAAAGCAATAATTTGGAAAAAAAAATACCCTAAAACATTTACCATCCCTACCCCAAATGTGAAGGAAACAAATTAGTAATTTTTATTTTTTATTTTCTTATACTAAATTTAAGTCGACAGGTTCTAAAATTCAAAATTCAAAGGTTATAATTTTATAAAGTTTACATACAAACCAAATAAGGTGGTTGTTTCAACATTTTCCTAAACGTTCCAATGTGATATAAACAGGAACATACTTAAGTTAAGCACTTAAGTATGTTTTATTTACCAAAAGTATGTTTATTAACCAAAATAATTGGTTTTTTATAATTATATTAATATTACATCTCAAAATTTACGCAAGTAGACATCATTATATTATTGGTTACCATAAAGTCTTTAAATTAGTTTAATATGGTTTTTAACAACTCATTAAAAGACCTCATTTGTACGAAACTATTAATTAGTTAAAGATGTTGTTGATTAAGTAAATCTAATCGGTTTGGTGATAAAAGGAATCGCCGCATTTTCAAATTATGAAACCTTTTTACATTGCTTTTAACATGGTATAATACCACTCAATACTTGTATTGAGTGGTATTATACCACGTTATGGATAATATTTTTTTAACCATTTTATTTATATGTTGAAAAAAAAAAATTATTCAAAATTTCTGTTATTTATACAATATTTCTTATGTTATAGTATGTCATTTTAGAAAAAGATTTATTTTTTTCTAAATATAACATACTAAAACAGGAGAATTTGGTATTTTAGCTTCATAATATTAGTTTTTTAGATATATTCCAAAGAATACAAAACTATAATTGTCAACTAAAACAAACTTACTAAACTCAAACTTCAGAAAAACACATGATCATCAATTTTTAATGACAGGTTTTTAATGACTTAATTCTGTACGGATATTTAGGGGCTTAGCAATAAGACTATTTTTGTCTTCTTCTTGCCCCGCCATTCGTATATTTTACAAAAGAAAAGTAATAGTTTGTAACGATAAAATTTGTAATTTGTAACATTTAGTAAAATAAACCACTGCATTAAAGAATGTCTTTATGTAATAACGATAAAAGTAATAGTTTGTAACATTTAGTAAAATAAACCACTGCATTAAAGAATGTCTTTATGTAATAACGATAAAAGTAATAGTTTGTAACATTTAGTAAAATAAACCACTGCATTAAAGAATGTCTTTATGTAATAACGATAAAAGTAATAATTTGTAACATTTAGTAAAATAAACCACTGCATTAAAGAATGTCTTTATGTAATAATAAAAAAAATCAATGAAAAAAAATAAATTTGAAAAAAAATTAATTTGTTTGTTATTAAATTAATAATAATAAAAATAAATAATGCTATTAATAATAAAATAAAATAATTTGAACAATATTATAATATTATATAATATAACCAACGCCAACAGATATAACGCACGAGGAACCGGAAACTTTACATTGCCCATAAAAAAAACAAAATTTTCGAGATTTTTAATTGTATACCATGGCCCCTATTTAACAAAACAATACCTCAAAATATAGAACTTACTAAATTGGATAATCTTATTGCCCTGAAGAAAAAACTAAAAGATCTTATAATTAACAAAACCAATTTTATCGATATGTATTAAATATAAAAGAACAATTAATATAATAAAATGTAAAAAGAACAATTTAAGCTATAAAAAGAAATAAAAAAGAAATAAAACATAAATTAAAAAAAAAAATAAATAAAAATTGTTAGCAACTATATATCGTAAAATATTACTGAACAATATGCCTCAAAAAATTAATGCGTATCTTTACTCTTTAAATTTTTAGTTTATTTTATATTTTAAAGGTTCTCAATGAAAAGACTTTTCTTAGTCTTCTGTGAGTTTCCCTAGAACTACATAGTACTACTAAAATATGTTAATATATATTTTCAACAAACAATATATATTTTTAACGACAACGACAAGCAAGTCCCTAGTAGCCCTGTGGTGCGACGGGCTTGCGTATATTTTTTAAATGCATGGGTTATTTTATAGATAGATAGATAGATAGATAGTATATAGAGAGACAGAGAATATAGTATAGATATAAACTCTATAACCTTAGACATTATTATTAGCAAAAGAGAATGGTTCTGAAGTATTAGTATCAAAACAATAGTAATAGTAATAGTAGATCAAAACTTGCACGAACTTTAGTTCGTGCAATGCTATTACTATTGTTATGATCTCCTTTTTATATATAATATAAAGGCTTGTCAAAAATAAACAGTTATAAAGTAGTTTTATTCACGCTCACTAAATATTTATATATTATATATCTTAATATATATAATACTAAACATATTTAAAAAAAATTTTAAAATACTTACGCAATTTTGTAAATGTAATTATAAGTTAAATTATTTAAAACTCGTATTAAAGGGGGTTAATTTATTTCAGTGGGGGTTAGAAATACTTAAGCCCCCGGTTAATCCATTTCGCTATATTTTAAAATAATTTAACTCCCGGGGTTAATTTATTTTGAAATAGATTAACCGGGGAGTTAAAATGTTTTAACCGGGAGTTAACTTTTTGGGGAGTTAATCTATTTCGCGTCACCGGCTCTGATGATAAAATAACATCAATACACTTTTTTTCACAATCGACCATGAAATTTTAAATTTGAAAATGTGTTTTTTTGAATCATCCTATTAAGTTTGCTATGTTAAATAAATTAAATTGCTTTTTTTAATTTTTAAAAAAAGAAAAAGTTAAAGTTAAAAAAGTTTTTTAACTTCAATTTTTTTTTTTTTAAATGAATCTCGATGTTATTTACATTTACAGTTATTTAAAAGTTTTTTTTCAAAGACTGTCTGGTTTATTGTTCTTGCTATGGAAATGGCTCTGCGTTTTGCAATTTTATTCTTAGTTTTTTATTTTAACTTTTTTTATTCAGCTTGGTTGTTGTTAAAAACCAATCTAACCAAAATGAAAGTTATTTTTGGAAATGACTAACTAGAATAATTGTTTGATAATAGAATAATAAAGGAATAATTGGTGTCTGGAATAGACTAATTGAAATTAGTTTATTCGAGACAACAGTTTTATGAATATCTATTAATAAATAAACAAACAAAAAAATTTTCATTTTTGTAAGGGTGGTTGTTACGACCAGGGCCAACCCGAGGGGTGTACCCCGAAGGGGGTACCCCGAAGGGGGTACACCCCTCCCCTAAGCTGTTATATATGCATTTGAGTTAGCACATTTGTACATTTAGCATTTCAGTTGGCAAGTTTTAAAGTATGGTTGGCAAATATCAAATATCGAGGACCCTTTTTTAAAAAACATACACCTACCCCCTACCCCTACCCCACAATGAGACACCTCTTCGGGACGACCATGACAACAACCACGCTGAATAAAAGAAGCGAAAAGCACCAGCATAGCTACAGATATGCTATACAAATATTTTTTTTTAATTTATGTTTTAATTATATAATTTGTAAAATACCGGCTCCTTTACGGTAAATTTTTATCAGGGCCACTAACCTATTTCTTCCCGAAAAATTAATACTAAAACAAGTACATCATAAAAACGCATTTTCAAAGTTTTTTTACAAAAAATCTTTCTTAGTAAAAAGTTATAAACCCCAACTTTAAAGAAAAACAAAATATTAGAGAAAAAAAAATAAGGGTACGACCCCCCTTGCCCAGGAAACAAACTTATTATGCATGTTTATTGGGTCTACACAAATGCTCTCAAGATAAAGTAAAATCAAAGTAAAGTCTGAACGATCAAGTAAAATTAAAAAAAAGAAAGAGATTAAAAAAAGTGGAGTTCACCAGTTGGCTCTGAAAACAATTTTAAGATGTACTTTTTGTATGTTTACACAAATGCTGGAAGTTTCAGAGCTTTAGCTAGTCTGGAAGATAGTGAAAAATCAATCGCAAGATTCCGGGACAACTGATAGCCGACAAAATATTTTGAAGTCAAACTAACGTTTAAAAAAAATACAAGTTTATTTTAAAGCACCATTTTAATTGAATAAGATTTTATTTTTCTGATCATTTGTGTGCGGGTTGGACACCAACGCAACAAAAAGGAGGTTATTAGGGTGCCCACATCCTATAGTAAAAGATTGAACAGCTTTCCTTGCCATCTTTGTTCAAATAGATTATTTATGATAAAACGCAGCAAAAGATTAAATCTGATAAACAATCCTTTAATCATATAAATTATATCAGATAGTTTACATGACTTATAATTTTTTGAAAACTGTTTTAGCAGTCGATGTCCTGGCGGATACCAAAAGTGTAACATTGCGTCAAAAATGTAATAATACTTGATTGAAAAAGAAAATACAAAGAAAAAAACTGGAGAAAAAGTGCGCTCTAATGAACAGTGACTTAATCAAGGTTTACACATACATGAATTACCCATAGCATAGAAACTATGCGCCATTTCCCCACATCCATCTTCCGCCAAAGTTTCATTATGGCCACTAACCTATTTCTGCTCAACATAAAAAAAATAAAAAAATCAATGATTACTTAGCAGCCCCTATTAGCACTCATGCGTCAGGGAGCCCGTCTCAACACTACTGATATACCCGCATGTTGACTATATTTTCCCCTAATTATAATAGAACTATCCTTTACGATATACGTGAAAAAAAATCCTTTCTCGATGCTCCACCACAAATACTGCCAACATACACATACTTAAAATGTATTGAAAAATTAGAACTTTTAGAATAAATAAATATAAAAAATAAAAAAATAAAAAAACAAGTCAGAAATGATCAAGTAGAAGTCTGAATAAAATAATGAATAACATTAACATGGATGAGATTAGCCAAAGAATACTCGGAGGCAAAAAAAAGAACGAGATAAACTTAAAACGAATTGCATACCCTAATGTTGCTGCACCCTTGTTAAAGTTGACAATATTTTAAGCAAAAAAAATTATTTGATGCATTTTCACAAGAGGCATTGGGTGCTTTGGACTTCATTAGTGAAGCTAAAAAATTAGCTCAGAACGTCAAAGTACTTTCTACCCACCCTGTCGACTGAATACATAAAAATAATGGCTTAATTAAGTTTATCACAACAAGTCAGCAAAAAGAAACGTCAACGCCACTGATTTCTGAAGGTCTGACACCCGTGACAATGCTGGAACTTTGCGACGCGCCACTGTGGAAAATAATGGACTGTTTTGGATAAAAAACAAACCGGCAAGCAATTTAGTAGCTAATCTCTATATAAAAGGTCAGTCCTTAGTGCGCTAAGGATGACTAAACAAGTTGAGAAAAAGTTCATATCAAGTGAAAGAAAAAATTATAACTAAATGTTTAGTTAAGTGTTCCCGTTTCCTTCAAACATATTCTTCTTTTTACAACAAAAATATTGTTATATATGATTAGACAATCACTGCCAGCCCTTAGTTTATGATATATATGTTACTATTTGCATGTTTTTCTGTAGATTTCGTAACGTGATGATTTGGTAAAAGTCCTGTATTTTTTAGTATTAATAAAATCTTTCTTTACTAAATATACTTAATTAATCTTTACCAACTTCATTATCAACCTTTTTCCATATTCTCGATTACTTTCCGCACAAAGGCTCAAAAATAAAAAAAAACAAAAACACAAATTAAAATATAAAATTAAAAATATAAAAAATTAAAAAAGACTTTATTTTTGAAAATATTGGCATATAAACTAAAGAATATTTTAGAAAAGATCGAAGTTAATTTAATGTAAAAAAAGCTTGCTTTTTTACTTTTCCTATCATAAAAATATTTATAAATGGAAAAATATATAAAGTTGAACGATTTTTAAACTTATTGTAAATAATATATGCGTATTTATTATGCAGAGATAGGAAAAACTTTTGTAAATATTTATTATTTTGTAATAAAAAAAAAAAAAAAAAAAAAGATTATAAAATTTTATAAAAGATTATAATTTTATAAAAAAGATATAAATTTTATAAAAGATTATATATTTTATAAGATTGTAAATAATTATTATTTTGTAATAATAAAAAAAAAGATTATAAAAAGTTTAATAGAATCGCATTGAAGGCATCGAAGAAGATTTTTTCAAATTTTTTCAAATTTTTTAAAAAGAATTGAAACAAAACCATTAGGGTTAGGGTTTCTAACCAATAACTTTTTTGCTACTAAAGTTGAAGTTTTGTACAAATGTAAAGTAGTATATGACGTTTCCAAGGAAATATTTTATAAATATGGAAGTATAAATTTGTAAATAAAAATCAAAAACTTCAAAATTTTCATTTTTATTTTATTTTTAACTAAAAATGTTCTTTTTATTTATATGGAAAAATTTGAAAGTATTTAAAACAACAACAAATACATAAGGTGCTTATTTAATTGAAAAATATATTTATATCAAATTTATATATACAAAAAAAACATTTGTACGAGCTTTTGGCTAAACTCAGACACGTAGGGGAAGTTGGGGGTGAAGGTTGGGGTACAGTGGATCGAGGTTGCACAGTAAATAAGTGGCATTTTCTTAAAGATTAGAATTTAGTTCAAAGATTGAAATTTTGTTCTTGACAATGTAATCATTTTATGTGCTCATATATCAGTCATCTTTATTTATAGTTGCTACCACAAAACTTTTAACCATCGGTTTTTGGTAGGTAATTTTTGCTTTTAGCTAACTAAAGTAAATTTTCTTACCTTTCTTTTGTTTGTTATGGGGATCATGATTGAAATAATTTCAAAAGTTAAAGTTTTTCATTCGGATTATTGATATTTATACTTTCTTGTTGTCGTTTAACATTTCTTTTAAAAACACTCATGTCCCAATAAATTAGACTTAAACTTAAATTGTTATGGAGGGGCACAGTGAATCGGGGTACAGTAAATAGGCTGATTCACTATACCCAATTAATGATCTTAAAGATTAAACTCATGCATTTTTAACAAACAAACTACATGAGAATGAATTTATTAGTTTTAGCTTTTGAATAATAATATGTGAATAATTTTTCAATTTTTAATACTTTTAAAAGTTTTGTTATCAATAAATTTTTTTTTCTTCTAAATTTTCAAAATGTCTATTTTTTCAATTTTATACTAATCTAATTAATAAAACTATAGTGCACAGTGTCTTTACTCTCTTAGTCTCATAGTTACTTGGCTAAGCTACTAATTACTATCATTAATTCACAGCTGTGTCCCTAGATTCACTATGCCTTTGTACTGGGGCACAGTGAATAAGGTAATACAACTCACTTTCTGTGAGCCGTTAAATAATAAGTATTTGGGTTTTAGTGATATATTATCATGAAGAACATATATCTCAATCCTTTCGCCTAGAAAAAAAATAAATAAATATTTTAACTTTTGCCTAATTTAAAAAATAAAGATATCCCTCCATTGTGCCCGAACTTCCCCTAATTTTTAAACTTTTTAACAAACATTTTCCCTATATTAGGCCTAATTACTTTATTAATTTGATTTTTTAGTTGCTGCGTGTCATTAATTAATTTATATATATTTCCACATTTACATGAATATTTTCAAGAGTTTATAAAATGCTTATTATAGAAATATTTAGAATAGTTTATTAATAACAATTTTTAAACAGTGAGTTTTTATGGAATGAATTATAGGTCGAATTTTAAAAGCTGCAAAGTATCTTCATAAAGATACTTTACATAGATATCTTCTTTGGCATTTTTACTGAAAGGATTTCTAATGCTGGTGATTTGGGGATCGGAAGTGTAAAGAAGAGTATGAAATACGTCCTCATTTGTAGCTAATTTAGAACATTTCCTGGCATGATGAAGACGAAATTTTTTATAACCTTTATTACGGGATTCTTGCGCATCTTCTGAAAGTTGACCGATAGGCAGTACTGCAAAATGTTTTAGGATATTTTCTTCGTGAAGTAAAATTTTGTGCACTGAAGACGGCATATAGTACCAGCTATAATTACTTAGATAAATTTGGGCAGTTTTTGTAACCTATGTACCAAAACTTTCAGCATTTATCATAACACCCAAGGAGAGAGTTTGTAGAATTATGCAAAGTTTGTAGAATTATGTAAAAAAAGTATGTTATATCATTTCCTACACCGAATCGAGGCATGTAATGTCAACAGTCCGTATTGATATGAACTTTCATTTTTGGGCCTAGCAGTCAATTTAGTCAAATCGTTCATTTGTCGTGGAGTAGCTCCACATATCGTACATATAGACGCAGAGGCGTATTCTTTAATTCCTGAGCCACTTTTTCATCTATTATTGTTAAAAAATTCATGTTTCACATGTATTCCTTTACAAACTAAGTCTCTTTGCAAAATTCTATGCATATAGGTCAATAAAAACGTACAGACGAAGGAGCCGGGTTTTTTCAAACAACTGCGCCAGTTATCTCATCAACTAATCTGATTGGTACCAAAAAACTAACAAATATATTTGCATTAGAAATAAGTTCAGATTCCTCTGGAAGTTTCTGTCTGTACTCGCTTTAACCATAGGATCCATCACAACCCCATTTATTAAACAAAATTAAATGTTTAAGTTTATAATTGTACACGGAATCTAAAGTCAAAATTCTATCTAAAGTGTGATCAAATAAATCTTGCAGCTCCATCATTTTTGCATGTGTTCTTAATTTTTATTGCAGAAGATGGTGGATAGCAGGTCTGTTTAGTTTCTTGCAATTTGTAATATGGCGGGAATAGAGAACAGTTTTTGTCATCTGTATAAATACTTTATATCTGTATATTTTTATCTGCCTTTCTCAAGCATAAATATTGTGCTTTAGTTAAATCTAAATCAACAATCACGCTGGGTGCTTCTTCATCCGTCAGTAAAACGTTTGTGTTTTCCATAAAACTCGAAGCAGAGATCTTTTTTTTCTTTTTTGGCAATCCTTAATGCTTCCAAAAGCTTTGCTTATGTTTCTTCTCCTATTGAACGTAATGTCTGAAGATGTGCATTAAAGATGTGCTTGAATCCAATTTCCTTAACTAATGTGGAATTTTTTCTTTTTTACTGGTCTCTGACAAATATCCATAAGACATGCACGGCTTACACTTATGCTGTTATTGGATGCAAAAATAAAAGCCGCAAGCTAAACAAATGAGATAAGAAAATGTCTAAACAACACACTTATCAAAGGTCTTTTTTGTAAGTAAAATAGTTGTTTAATAAATTCATAATATAATAAAATCACGGAAAAAAACACATCTAAACTTTTTACATTATTTGTGTTAATAAGGCGTTGGTTGTTGGTTTCGTGAATCAAGAAATTTATGATGGCTAAGAGTTATGCTAATGCTCTTGCATCGTCAAGTTCAAGCTCTGGCATAAAGACCAAATTAGGAATTTTTAACTCCAATTACGTGGATGAAAACAACTTTGTTCTTTGTTGCAGATATGGAGATCTAAATGTCAGCGTTAACGACTTTTTGGCCGCACTATCTGAAAAAGATTTGCTATCAAATGTATGGGGTGTCACCAGACATTATGCCCACAAATTATTTGAGTTCGCAATTCACAGTAGTACACTTATTCCTTCTTTCCTTAAAACTGAGATCGAGATAAAAGGGTGTGTTCTGAAAATTGAACAGAAATATGTCAGAAAAGTCCACGTGTTGGTACAGAATATACCCATTGGTTTCCTTCGAAATGGGTGTAAAGAAGCTATCAACAAACTTGGCAATCATTTAGCTCTAGGACGTGGACAGTATGATTCCTTTTATTGCCAAAGTGTGAAAGTTCATGGTGAAGAAATCTTCACAGGGAACGTTGTAATTTTAATCAAAAATTGGACGAACCCATTTATCAACCCATTAACACGTTTTGAAAATGTAGACGGACTCACACTTAGATATAAACACAACGGCCAACCCGAAAATAAAACAACTGTATCAGAAAAATCGAATGTTGCTGAAGCTGTTACAATTAAAAATTCAGAGATCTTAAAATGCGTAAAAGAAACAGATGAAACGTAGTTCCGTTAAGGTTTCACCTAAAGAACCAAATAAAAAAAAACTAGAGGTAATCGATTCTAAAAAAGAAGAGAAAACGAGTCAAAGCGAAAAAATCACACAGATTGTTTGTGACTCAAAAGAAGTAACAAAACCCAAAAGGAAGAGTCAAAACGATTTAGGAGAGGGTGGAACACCTTCAAAACAAGGTATTCCAAATCAAGCGGAAAAACTCAACGATGTCGAAATGGAAAGCCAATATCTGTCAGGAGACTCAACTGAACAAAATGAGGAACTGAATTTTGAATACGATGAGTACGACTTATTAAAACGTGCGGAAACGAAGTCGTAAGAGTATTATTTCTTTTATTTTTTTTCTTTTCACTTTATTTTGTTTTCGAATTTTTTTGTTCTAAACTCTTATTTTTTTTTCTTTCTACAAAAACTTCTATTTTTCGATCTTTTTTATTCTATTACACGTTTTTCATTAATTATGCGCGTCACGTTTTTAAATAAGCGCTTAAGCTGTCGTACTTTGTATTGTTGTAGTTCGCGCTTTTTTGTGGAATGTTACGGTCCAGTGCGTCCTATTGTTCGTATTATGTCAGTTCAAACGAAAACTCGTGCTTAAGGTTAAGGTTTATATGTTTGTGTTTTTTATGTCAGGTTTTAAAATTATTATATTCATGTTTAAGGTACACGAGTTTTCAAATTAGGAAACCTGATCCTGGTATTAATATTTTCATGGTATTAATATTTTAACGTGCAACATAAACGGTCTAAACGACCAAGTCAAACGCGAAAATTTTTTTGGGTTTCTCAAAAAGTCCTCCTTCGATCTTATCCTCCTTCAGGAAACAAAATCCGGACCGTCCACTGTTAAACAGTGGAGTGACGAATGGACTGGCGAGTCTATTTGGAACTCTGGTCCGAGTCATAACTGTTGTGGGGTGGCAGTTCTCTCTAAATCCAATGTTTCTTTAAACGAACTAAAAAGGGACAATAACGGAAGAATATTAAATGTCATGATAAAAATTGACGAACGCGAAATGCAGGTGCTGAATATTTATGCTCCTAATGTGCCGAGAGAAAGACGCCTTTTTTTCGGCGGCCTTGGAAACATCTCGCAGGACACAGGACTACCCGCCCTGTAGGCCGGGTATTTCAACATGGTCAAAAGCCTGCCTCTTGACACAGAAAGCACAACCAACTTAAGATATCACACCTACGGCATTACTGAACTCGGGGTCTTCCAAGGTAGGTATATCCTAGTTGATGTTTTGCCGTTACAAGTTTCCCAACAAAAGAGAATTCACATGGCGCACTCAGACGGTCAAATGTAGACTCCACAGAATTTACTGCCCTGAAAAAGTCGCCAAAAAAACAACATACACCAAAATTCTCACCAACCCTTTTTCTGACCACGAGTTCGTGTCAACAACTGTCAATTTTAGTAAAGCCAGGAGAGGACCAGGATACTGGAAATTAAATTGCTCCCTTTTGGAAATAGTAGTGCATAGGCAGAAAATTGAACTCTTAATTCAAGATTGGCAAACTAAAAAACGGTCCTATACGTCAATTTTAAAATGGTGGGATGACTGCAAACTTTTTGTTAGGGCTGAATTACAACACATATCGATACAGGAAAGTGCGAAAAACAAAAAAAATATCAAAAGGATTGAAAACGAAATCCAACGGGAGTGACAAAACGCTAATCCGAATTTAGATAGCATCACAGAAAAACGCGATGCTCTTTTCTTGCTCCAGTTTCCCGGAGTGTTTATTCGCACGAAACAAAAACTAATTGAAGAAGGAGAAAAACCTTCAAAATTTTTGTATAATTTGGAAAAAACTCAACAGCGGAACAAATCAATTACCGAAATTCGCAAGAATGACGGCACATTGATGAGTGAACCTGGTAAAATACTAAACTCCCTTGTTTCATATTATAAAAACATTTACACCAAAACTAGTTTATGCAAAGACAGCCAAAAATATGTCTTGTCACACATCACTAAACGTTTAATTGATGATAAAAATCAATTTTTAAACACCCGCCTAACCGGCGTGGAACTGAAAGAAGCCCTTTTTAAATTTGAAAACGGAAAATCTCCGGGCTATGACGGACTTCCAGCTGAATTTTATAAAACCTTTTGGCACACTTTAAAAAAAGATTTTGAAGAACTTGCCTACGAAATACTTTTCGTAGAAAAAAACACTAGCCACATTTATTTATATTTATTTACACTTTGCTGTTAAAAAAAAATTTACAGTCGTAACTTATAAAAAAATAATTACATGACCGGGGCTAGAAGTAAGACCACACGGTTAAGGTTTTTTTCGGTTCGGTTTTTTTCGATTCGATTTTAAACTTAAACCCATCGGTTCGGTTTTTTTCCGGTTCGGTTTAAAACAAAATTCGGTTCGGTTTGGTTCGGTTCGATTAAAAACAAAATATGGTTTTAAAGATAATTATTTATATATATATTTTACAACTTTAAAATATAATTTTTTTTAAAATACCCAATTATAAATTAATTTTTATTTTTTTAATGTTTTCTTTTATGTAAACAATTTTCTCGACATTTTCAATGGCCAATGTGGTTCTTCTGGCGGTTACGACATTACCGGCAGTTGAAAAAACTCTCTCTGATGTTGCAGAAGTTGCTGTTATACATAGGTATTTTCGTGCATAATTAGATAGAATTGGGTACTGTAACTTCATTATTTTCCACCATTCTAAAACATTTGTTTTTTCGTCTGCTGTTTCGGCTCCTAAATAATGCTCAATTTCTAAACTCAATTTAGTTGTCGTCGAAGCGCTGCGTGCTGAAATATCTTGTTTTAGTCTTTTTTTAAGCAACTTGTGGTAATTAACTTTAGTATTTGGATTGCTTTCATTGTCTATTTTACTACTAGTGATTGGAAGTTTTTCTTTTTATTGCTTTTTCCTGCGTCAATAATGCTTCTTTTATATCATCAGTTTTTTTTATATTCAATTAAATGCAGGCCTTTGTAACGCGGATCTAAAAAATTAGCATAACAATTAATCAGCTGCTTAGCACCATTGAGAGGATATCTTTCCTGTAGTTCACTTATCAGCATTTTTATAAAAATTTTTGTTGCTTTGTCTTTGTGATTTTGCTGGGCAAGTAGTTCTTGGTGCAAGGAATAAAATTCAGGTATTACATCTTGGATTGTTGGTCTTTTATCAGCTGATAAACCTACTGAAATGTTGTAAATTTTTTCAAGAAACGGCATGCTGTACTCTAATGTCTTCCATTGATCATCTGAGGGGCATGGACTTTCAAATTCTTCATTTGATTTTGCAAGTGTTTTGATCGCCTCTTTGAGTCGAAGGACTGACTTTATGCACATGTACTCAGATTTCCATCGTGTTGTACACGGAACAATCAATTTCTTGGCCTTAATTCCAAGTTCTTCGCATGCACCTTGAAGCTTAGCAGTAGAGAGATAACTTCTATGTGCGTGTGATGCTAAATCTGTGCAGTTTTTAATTGCTTTTGAAAGTTCAATTGAATTTTTAATTGCTTTAAGAATAACTAGCTGGATTGTGTGATCGTTGCAGCGCAACTCTGAGTT
Organism: Hydra vulgaris; assembly: GCF_038396675.1. Lineage (NCBI taxonomy): Eukaryota > Metazoa > Cnidaria > Hydrozoa > Anthoathecata > Hydridae > Hydra > Hydra vulgaris. The sequence continues at coordinate 64,604,609 of NC_088920.1, read as the reverse complement.
AATTTCATCACTTTCTTTAGCAGCTAAAACAATGTTGCTGCCATTGTCATTAACGCAGGCTCTGTGCACTTCTTCATTTAAGTTCAAATTAGCAATAAAAGTATCCAGGTTTACTGCGATTGCTACCCAGGTGTGTCTACCAGTAAATGGTGTGCAAGCAATGAGAAAACTCAATAAATTAAAATCTGAATTAATGTAGTGAATTGTAAGACTCATGAAGGAATCATTGTTTCGACTTGTCCAGAGATCTAAGTTGTAAAACTAACTCCAGTCACATTTGGAAAATCTTTGACAAATTCTAGTTGTAACCCTTCCTTAACTTTGTCATACAACATTGGAAGTTTATGACGTCTAAATGTTGATGCAGATTTGACAGTAAATTTATTATTTACTTCGTCGATAAATTCTTGAGCTCCTTTATTATCCAAAACTTCAAAAGGTAGACCTAGAGTGCAGACAAACTTTGTTAAATCTAAGTCAAACTTTAATTGCTTTGGATCATTTAACCCATATTTTTGATTTTTTAATATACTACTTTCAATTGTTGTTGCTTGTCGTCTTTTTTTATATCAAACTTTCGTTTATTAGCTGCCTCTATGGTTTTTAAAAGATGTTCCTTCCAAGATGTTTCATGTTTGGTTTTAACATGGCTGGTTATTGTTGAAGTACTGCCACAGTTTATTTTGTAAGATTTAAAGCAAATTTTACATTTAGCTTCAAATTTATTCAGCTTTTCAAAGAATTTCCAAATACCACTTTCTTTCGGCATCTTCAATTTCAATAAAGTATAAATTGCTTGTATGACCGGACTAAAAAAAAATTAAATAAAATAAACATATATACATATTTGTTTTGGTCAAGTAACAGATAACTAAGTTGATAACAAGTAGTATAAGATTAGAAATTGTTAAAGTTAGATTAAAGACAAAGTAAATCACATATATTTAAAGTATATTCACAAATAAATTTAATTGAAGGCTTCAATTAAATTTATTTGTGAATATACTTTATTCACAAATAAATTTAATTGAAATTTAAAGTTTACAATTGTTTGTATGTTTGTCAAGCTATTATGAAAAATAAATATATGTTAAACAGTAAAACTTATTTGTTTTATTATTTATCTAAATTAAAAAGCAACGTTCTTATAATAAAAATATTATACAATATATTTTAATTTTTAAGTAAAATAAAAAATTACAACAGTTTAGAAAAAAAGATCAATTTACTCACATGTTACAGTACAATAGTATCAAAAACTGTTAATAGCCAATATTCTTCTTGGTCCGCAACATTTGATATAGTTTTGCGGCAACTGTTTACGACTATTTTGGAGTTATGTTTACAATCTCATCTTTTTGACTTATTTTTTTTCTGTGGTTTAATAATACTAAACTTTCATAAATAAAGTTTATTAAAAAAATATAAAATTAAGTTTTATAATTTTTAAAATTTTTATATAGGTTTTTCAGCTTTTTTCGGTTTCAGTTCAGTTCGGTTGATTATTTAAAATATTTTTATCAGTTCGGTTCGATTCGGTTTTCTTAGTTCGGTTTTAACCGAAAGAACGGTTCGATTCGGTTAACCGCGTGGCCTTAGCTAGAAGAAGACAAATTTAGTCTTATCATTAAGCCCCAAAAAATGCGTCATTACTAGACAAAATATAGTTTGACAATAAAATATAGTTTCAATGTATATATCTCTGATATATATTATAAAAGAAAATTTAAATATATCGCATATCGTTTAAAATCTATAGTTTTTCAAAAAATAAGATATAACAATTGCTTTGTAAAATAAAAGAAACAAAATTTACTAAAATATTAAATGACAAAAATAACATTTAAGAATTGGTTTAAAAATAAGAAGATATGATTTTATATAAAAAACATTTTATTGGTAGAGCATTTTATAGTTTAACTTATTAATTTATATTTATAATACTTTTCATTGCCAATTAAGTAAAATCAAATAAACAGTATAAAATAAAAGTAAAAGATTAATAAATAACGCAAAAATAAAAAATAAATTCTCAAAAAGAAGATTATCATTTAAAATGATAAAAATATATGTACAATTATTGATTAATTATGTATTAATAATCGAAAGTAATTAATTAATTAACTATTAATTATTGATTTCTAATATAAAGAAGTTTTATTAGAAAAAATTTAATTCATTTTCAGTTAACAAAAGTAATTGCTTAAGTTTTGTTTTGAATTGGTTTAGAGAATAATTAGTTTTCATTTCATTATTTAATATTATGTTTCACAACTTTGGTCCTCGGTTTACTATAGAGAATTTAGTAGCGGAATAATAAGTTTTGGATTGTATATATTTGTATTTTGAAAATTTAGTAGGGTATATGTGATTTATTTTTTTAAAAATTGAATAAAATAAGATTGGTAATATATTTTTATCAAGTATGAACATGAAAATAAGAACTTGATAGAGGTTTAGTTTATATACATTTAGGATATTGAGTTCATTAAATAGTGTTTGTGTGTGTGAGAAGCGATCTACGTTTGAAATTATCCCTATAGCCTGTTTTTGTTTGCTAAGTAATTTTTTTATTTTCGTCGCGTTAGTGCTACACCAAGCAATGTTCGCATAACTTAAGTAGCAATGAATAAAAGAAAAGTAAATGTTTTTTAAACAAGATCGATGTAATAACTGCTTTGCTTTGTACATTATACCTAAATTTTTTGATATTTTATCTTCAACTACACCTATATGTTCCCTCCAGGTTACATTTTCGTCTAGAAACACGCCTAAAAACTTTATTGATTACTCTCTTTTTATTAATTGATTGTCAATAAAAAGGTCCGGAAGTTCTAAGGGAATATCTGATTTTTTATGTAGGCGATGGAATAAAGTGTATTTTGTTTTAGTAATACTTAAAGATAACTTGTTTGATTTAAACCATTGGGTTAGTTTGTCTAGTTCTTTGTTTAATGTTTGGAATAATATATTGATATCTTTATTGGAATAAAACAAGCTGGTATCATCTGCAAATAAAATTGTATTTAAAATGTTAGAAAATTTATTTAAATCGTTTATATAAACAAGAAATAAAAGTGGCCCTAAAATTGATCCTTGAGGAACACCACATGTAATTGTCTCATAATTAGTTTTTCCTTCACCATAAACTATATACTGCTTCCTATTAGTCAAATAACTCTCAAACCAGGACAAGTTAGTATTTTTTATACCATAACCTTTGAGTTTCGATAGAAGGATTTGATGATTGACTGTATCGAAAGCTTTACTTAAATCGATAAAAAGACCAAGGGTATACTTAAGGGCCTTCATCAAACGATTTAAACATGTCCTGAACAAGGTGAATGATTGCATGATCGGTGGAATGGCCAGATATTACGCTTGCTAAAAAGCAAACTGACAGCAAAATACCTGCCAATGTTTCTACAGAACCAAGCTTTCAAGTCGTTAAAAGCCGTTACCAAAAACGAGAAGAAAAACTAAAACTAAAAAGAAACAGCGAAAGTCAAATCGATGTTGAAGAAGGCGAGTTGATCGAAATAAAAAAAGACAAAAATATTTGCAGCAGAAATGCTCCATCGCCGACTCCTCAAAAGGAAGGATCGAAAAGAGTTGCACGACAAAGGGCGGTATGAACAAATATTTAGTTTATAAAGTTTATATCTACAAGTATTTTTTATATTTTATATATTTTTTTTTTATATATTCTTTTTTAATATTCTAAGAAAATTCTAAAACCATCTGTCATTATGCCTTCTGCACATTCTTTCACTCTCATTCGTCATATCATTAAAAACCGCACTCAAACACAAATGGAGGCAATAAAAACCTTTTCTGTTTATATATGCGGCCTTGGTCACGCAAAAAAAACAAAAAATTATTATTAAAAAACTCAAAAAAATGAATCACGATTTTTATCTTATTCAAGAAACCCATTTAAATACGCAAGACGCAGAAAACTTTATTCGACAATGGAATAATCAAGGGTTTTTCTCGAGTGGTACGTCACACACAGGTGGTACTTTAATCTTAACTAACCAAACTAATTATAACTTTAAAATAATTGAACATACCGATGACGAAAACGGTCGTTTTCGTCATCGGTACTGTTTAATTATTTTAAAGTTATACTTTAAATAATTGAACACACTTTTTTTTAATTAATATATACGCAAAATCCGGAGTCCAAGCTGACCAGTTCGAAAGAAAAATATTATTTAAAAAAATTATCAAAAAAATAAAAATAAACGATTCTAGATACTATTTTATAATCTTTGGGGGCGATTTTAACATGGTTCTGAAAGAAATAGATAGGCACCCACAAATAAATCGAAAAAAATGTCTCTTAATTAAATAATTAAATAACGAAGCCTTTAAAACATTATTAAAAGAGCTTAACGTAAAAGACACGTGGAGGAAATTTAATCCTTGCACAAAAGAATATACTAATAAATCTACAAATAACACCACATTCTCCCGCTTAGATTGCTTATATATTAGCAAACACATGCGACAATTAATAAACATAGAACACGAGCCGATGACTTTTTCCGACCACACAATTCAATATGCGCCACCATCACTCTTAAAAACTTAGATATCGGAAAAGAACTATGGATCTTAAACAACAAAATTTTAAATAAACAAAATTATAACGAAAAACTAACAAAAATTATAAATTTAGCCAACCATAAAATTATTATTCAGTCTGAAAATAAAACATCTGACTTGGATTCTCTTAAAGAAGAAATTAAAATTCTTTCAAAAATTTTTTGCAAAACGGAGGCAAAAAAGAGCCGTCAAGAAGAACATAAACTTATAAAACAGCTAAAAAACTCTCTCAAAAAAGCGCCTTTTAATCCCAAGATAAAACATCTTAGCGAAAACCTTAAAATAAAGCTACAAACCTTTGAGATAAACAAACTAAACGGCGCAAAAATAAGGGCTGAAATAAAATGGAGGACGCATGGCGAAAAATGCAGCAATTTCTTTTTTCAACTTGAAAATGAAAAAATATTTAAACAAGTAATCATTAACATTAAAGATAAGAACGGAAAGGAAAAAATAACACAGCTGATATCACTAAAACTTTTAAAATATTTTACAAAAACCTTTATCAAAACTGCAAAAACGATGTCACGCTGCAAAAACATTTACTCGAAAATACAGACATAAAACGAATTTCCGAACAACAAAAACATTCACTAGATTGATTTAGCTGAAGTCAAAAATGCAATAAAAACAATGAAAAACAACAAATCACCCGGCAAAGATGGGCTAAACGCGGAATTTTATAAATATAACATTAATATTTTAGGAGAAAGTTTAATTTAAGTCTTAAACGATATCATTCAGAAAAACGAAATGTCAGAAGCCCAAAAACAAGCCATAATAACTTGCCTCTATAAAAAAGGGGACAAAGCCGATATCTCAAACTGGCGACCCATATCACTTCTCAACACCGACTACAAAATACTTACCAAAGTAATCTCAAACCGTCTAGCAAATATAATACCGTCAATCATCAAAGAAGATCAAACCGCATGCACCCCCCACAGAATTATTCACGAAAACCTTGCATACATTAGAGATGTTATTTACATCGCCAACAAAAACAATTTAAATGCCTCCATCGTATCCATCGATCAAATAAAAGCTTTCGATCGCGTCGACAGAAACTTCTTGTATGACTGCCTATTTAACTTTGGCTTTAGCGTGCAATTTATAAATCTTATCAAAAAACTGTACTATGACATAAGTTAACATCTAAAAATAAACGGTTTCCTATCAGAAAAATAGACATACACGACAAGGACAATTGAAGGTACGACAAGGATGTCCTCTTTCAATGACATTGTACGTTCTGCAAGCTGAGGTTTTTGCAGGATATATCCGTAAAAATACTGAAATAAAGGTAATAACCCTAAACAACAAAGAGATAAAGCTCCAACAATACGCCGACGACACAAATTTTTACCTCTCTTCAGACAACTCTATAAAAGCCCTAGACAACGCCCTAAATGTATACAAACTAGCCACAGCAGCAAAACTAAATACTACCAAATGCCAAGGCCTGTGTCTCGGATTGAACAGATCTATGATAAAAGAAAACTCAAATTTTCCTGGCACAGCAACACTCTCCAGAGTCTAGGTATAACATTCTCAAACACAAATAGCTACATAAACCGTCAATGGGATGAGAGTATCAACATCGTTAGCAAAAAAATTGATAGCTGGAAGCGTTTCAAATTATCCATAAATGGTAAAGCTACCATAATAAATCAAACCATTCTAAGAGGCTTGTGGCATTTAGCTTTCACAATACCCATTCCTTCTGACAAAAAAATCAAAATAATTGAACGTAAAATAAAAAGTTTTCTATGGAATAACAGCACCGTAAAAAACCCAAACTAAACATCAAAACTTCCGATAGATCAGGGAGGTTTAAATATAGTCGACGTCAAGAAAAAACTCGAATCTTTACAACTAAGCTGGATCTCAAAATTATATAACGAAAACAAAAACGACGCCTGGAAAGACTCAGATTCCTACATACTCAGTCAATAGCGAAACGCTGATCAAGGAAATCTTGTACTTCTCACATCACACTCATACAAATCTTTAAAAACTCTACCTCCGTATTATCAACAAACAATGAAAAGTTGGAATAAATTTTACCTAAAACACAATAACCATAAGAATCTCACCATGGAAGAAGTACTAACGCAACCAATATTTTTTAACCCATACATACACAACAAAAACCAAACTATGAAACCTACCCCAGAATCCATAAATAATAACATAATTAAGCCAGGGGACATATCAAAAGTATTTGTCCAGGGCTTTCTGGAAAGCCAAGTTATTGATATAAAACAACGCCCCTAACAACCATAATAAAGTCACTACCACCCCAATGGAAAAATATCATAAACACCCAAAAGTCAAAGCTTCGACTACAACAAAACACCGTTGTGCATAAGCACCAAAAACAACCGTCGACTACGATTCCTTGACCTAACTTCTAAAGCAATTTACAAAACTTCCCTTAGTAACAACGATAAAAATACACCCAATAAATTTTACAGATGAAAGGACATTTTCAGCAGTATGAATCAACAAAAGAATGGGCCCATTTGTTTATACTCATACACAAAAACGAAAGCAACAACAAAGCCGATGAAATAAAGTATAAGCTAATACATTTTGCACTACCCACCAATGCACTTTTTTAAAAAAGAGGCTATATAGCAAACGATCTCTGCCCACAATGTATGAAGAAATCAGAAAACATACAACACATGATGTTTAAATGTGAAAAAGTTCAACCTTTAGAAAATATACCTTAGCCCTCATTCACAAGATATAACCATACCATATACCTCTTAAAAACACTTTCAAGCCACTACTTTTCTTTTCATCAACTTTTGTAAATAAATTTTATATCGGAAAACTAATAACTAACGAACTATTATACATAATATATTGCAATAGAATAAGGTCGTTCCGCGACAAAAAAATTTACCCCAGAAGGACGCTTATGTTGGAATTCCAAGGCAAAATTAAAAGAATTTTGTCAGACGAATTCCAAATTTCTATAATTAATAATAAAAAGATTTCTTTTCTACAAGAATGCAAAAATATCTGGAGCAAAGAAAATAATTTTAATCTAGAAATTAACAAAGTTCTTGTAAATTAAAATGCCCAGATATATTTTTAGTGAAAATCTCTTTTTCGAAATTTTCTTTTTCGCTTTTTTGTTTTAATTTCTTTGAATTTTAATTTTTTCGTTTTCGATATTTTTATATAGTGGGTTTTTTATTTTCTTAAACGTGAGCCCCCTGGGAGTCTGTCTTTACGTATTTTAATAGTGGAACAGTAGACCACCTTGTATTTTTATTTCTTTACTACTGTAACATTTATTAATACCTCTGCAGGGAAAATGCCCGAGGAGAATAAACTACAATACGATAATATAATAAAATATATTTTTGACAACAAAATGTTTAATTTTTATTTTACATTAGCAGACCCACTGACATATTTTTTCCTCAAGGATAAAAACGACTTTAAGGCGATAGAACTCCACATTTCAAAGTCGTCAAGCGTTAGCATCTATAAATCTTCTGTTTGGTTGTTTTGAACATTTGTTAATTGAGAAGCAGAATATGACATATTAATATTACTTTGATAAAAAAATTTTCTAATGTTACATATCTTTAAGAGCCAATTTTATCACTAACTTTAGCTCGAAATATTAATAGTATTTCGGATTGATTTACGCACTTAGTGACTTTTTCTTGCAATATGTTGTTAATATTTGGGCATCATAGTGTATAAAAGTCAGTTTCCCATAAAACTGTACTTACTGAGTTTTATTTATCAACCGACAATTTAAAAAATTAAAGATAAACAAACTTTTCAAAGTCTTCAAATTTTATGCAAAATATAAACTTTTCTTTATACATTGTAATGTTCATAGGAGATATATTTAAAAAAAACAACAGTATTACAAAAACAAAACAAAAAAAAAAAGACTAAACAAAAAATTAATGCTAATAGTTTTCGTCAATAACAAGTTCTCCAATAGATTCATCGCCAGAAAAACTGTTGTAAAAACTACCGTTATCTAAAGCATTGTTGTTAAAGCTTAACTCTATATCTTTGCCACTTAAACTCTCGTTAACAGCAGGTGATTTAGCGTTTTGCAAACTATTTGAAGCTATTAATGCACTGCATGTTTCATTGATAAGGTTTTCATTTTTTACTTTTGCAAAATCAGAGCACCGGGTCGAGATTTTTGGATTTAAAATTGCTTTATCTTTTTTTTTGTATGAACTCCATCTTTTCTTACACAAAGAAAGACACTTTTTACTAGTTTCTTTTTTTTCATATTCGTAAAATTCAAAACACTTACTTTTGGGACAACTATATTCTGCAGTTTTCCCGTTATTTAAAATTGGTTTCAAATTGGGCAAATGACAAAGCCGATATGAACTCCTCTGTTTAACACTATACTTTGGCTTAGTTGCCATAATATAACTATTCTTTGGCATAGTTGCAAAAATGGGTGAAACTGAAGCATTCGTACTCAATATACTTGTATAGTGGTTTTCTTTTTTCGTTTTTATTTTTATCTTATCAAATACTTGGTTAAAAAAAGAAACTGAGTTACCATTGTTACACAAATATAAGCGGCGTAATTTTTCATTAACATGTTTAATTTCCCGATGATGCCATTCTCGCAATTTTAAAACAAACTCATAGGTAGCCATATAATATTTTATTTGTTCCGCTGTTAAGTTAGTTTTGTAACTGGAAAAGGAGAATCGAAAGATAGAAGTATCGTAGTTTATCTCGTTTAATTTGAACATTAATTTTTCCCGATACAAAAGCAATTTATAATATTGATCTGAATCGCTAGATTCTGTATACATGTAGTCATTTACACTGTTGTAATAACTGGGATCTGCTTCGTTGCAAAAAAACTCCTGATTTATGTATTGTTTTGTTTGATTGTGGGGTAACTGTAGTATTGATTCATTAGCATTAGCTGTTAAATATGTAGCTTGATTGATATGATTAACGTACTCAACTTGATTATGATTAGAATAGACACAACCAATAATTGGGTTTTTTGAATAACTTGTTTGATGTTGAGGGTCATTTCCCGTGCGGTTTAATCGTTTTTGTAGGTTACTTAACTGTAGCATTGATTCATTTGAATTAGCTGCTAAATATGTAGCTTGATTGATATGATTAACGTACTCAACTTGATTTTGAATAGAATAGGCACAACCAATTATTGGGTTTTTTGAATAACTTGTATGATGTTGAGTAACATTTTCCGTGTAATTAAATTGTTTTTGTTGGTTACTTAAAGAACGCATATTTTAACTTTTCTATAAAAATGTAACAACTATTTTTATATGGCATAAGATTTTGTAAAAAATTGTTCGAAAGAGCGGTTAGCTAAATAAGTTGTTGGATGCCAATGCAACTCTAATTAAACATCAAATCTAAATAAAAAAATTTCTTTTTCTTTCGTCAAATCTGATGTGTGAGTAGAGCTAAAAATAAATTAGGAGAGGGGGGGGGGGGGGTGTTAGAGGATTGACAGGTTTTTTGACGCGAAGAGAAATTATTTTAAAATATCATAGTAAGTGTAAATTAAGATTTTTATAAATGGTATAATATAAACAAATAAAAGATTGAACTACGACAACAACAAAATAAAAACATGAATTATGTTTGTGTATAATTCATATGTTTTGCTAAATATATTGCGCGATGTTTTTCATGAAATTTTAAATAGGGCAGATTAGGATTATGAGCCCCTTAAGCAAAAATTGGAATATTTTCAAAAATAATTATGCTGGATCCATTTTTTCTCAAAAACACATAGGTTTTAAAAAAGTAGCATCAGGGTACTTGTAAGAGCATCAAAGTGCTCATATTACCCAGACCACTTGGTAATATGAGCATTTTAAATTAGCTCAAAAAAATAACATTGTTTAAGTAAAAAAATGCCAACCTGACAATCAGAATTAATTTTTGCAACATAATGATTCGTTATTAACAAAACTTATCATTAAAAGATCAATGCTACGCCACTTTTTGTTTAAACAATACTACTATGTTTTTAATTTCATTATTTTAGCACCAAAATTCGCGCCACAGATTTATTCATGCGTGATGATATTATTTTAACAACGTAAAAAATTTAACAGCGTTTTAATTAGATGATAGCCGCTAATTAATGCATATAAATTAACGCTAATTGTACTGATTCTTGTTATCATCACATAAAATCGATTCAAGAAATACAAACCAACTTTAACTTCACTGCATACATCTAAGAAATCTTTAAGTATGCTCATATTACCAAGGTGCTCATATTACCCTAATCTACCCTATAGATCAACTTATTTGACCAGTTTCCCCGCACCAAGCGGGTACAACCCACTAATTAAGATTTTAAAATATTACAGCGTCAGGTTGATACTTAGTTTACCACGACATATTTTAATTAAATGATCAAGTCTCTGAACTATGACAAGGCAAAAAAAAATTAAAATTGTAGAAATTTTAAAATTTTGTCGTAACCTAAAATAAAAACATTTGTAGCGAAAAAATTCAGACTAAAGATCCTTTTTTTTCAATCTCCCAAAAATCATTATTGCTTGTCTAGATTTAAATAAGACTTTAAATAAATACGTTGTTTAGGTGAATATTATAGTTTAATAATATGATCTTTGTTTATTGGCAGTTTTTCTAAAGTAAAAGCTCTTTCGTGGTCGGAATTCCTAATTTTATTTGTGAAAATTTATAACTTACATTTTGATAACTATATTGAATTAATATGAACACATTAGAACTAAGATCTATGTGGATTAACGCACTTTTTCAAAATATTTTAACTAAAATTACTCTTAGGTGCTAAGACGTTTATAAATTTTCGGAATTTTTTTTTTTCCACCCACTCCATGGTTATTGAGACCGTTTATTAATTTTTACTTGTTATCAACAAAAAGAAAAAATCTTAAAATTTAGGTTTTCGCTTGTTTCTCACCATAGTATAAAACTTATATAAGAATATCAAATTCTATTGAGTATATTAAGCCTATTGATTCTTATATTGAAACAGCTGTTTAAAAAATGCGCATTTGTGAGCAAGCCTCACTAGAAATACATTTTTTATTTGTATTTTGTAAAAACTCCCAGCCACCCTCTTATTAAAACTTCCACGTTTACTAGATCTAAAAGTCTCTAGCCTCTAAATCATTTCCAATAATTTAGAGACCGCCAAAATAGTTGCTAAATATCAAAAACTATGTTCAATCGTATTTTCAATACGATTGCATAGGTTACTTTTAGATTTTTGGAGTTTCACAACTTAATTTTGTCATAGGGCTCGGAACCAGCTTGGAACGGCCCTGTACGAAAGCATTTATGAAAATCGCATCAAGTAAACAACAGAAAAAAAAAGAATTCGAATAATTCAAAAACCGCCTTAATTACACCGAGTAATGAAATGAAGAAACAGTAGTAGCTTAATTACAAAGTGGCGCTGCTTTTATCTCTTTTTCAGATAGTTGCGTTGATAATTATGGAACACCTGTTTTTGAAAAGTCCAATCTGCAAATAAATTTAAAACGGTTAAGACCAAGCAAACATTGTTTCTTTATTTTATTAAAACGTTGCAAATATTGTTTTGACATTTAACTAAAAATTTTTATAATTTTTTTATGGATTTTCAATTTTTTATTTATTTTTTAATAAAAAATTAATTGTATTAAAACATAACCAAGATGTTTCATCATTTTTTGTTTTACAAAGAAATTGTTTATAAAAAGCTCTTTAGTATTGATTTTTTTTTGAAAAAATGAAAAAACGTTGAAAGGTTAAGAAGGGTGAAGGGGGTAAAAGTTTTTAAAAAGTCACATTTTTACTTAAAACAGCTTTTTAAAAGCTTTATTTTATTAAAATTAAGACACTTACAATCATATATATATATATATATGTATATATATATATATATATATATATATATATATATATATATATATATATATATATATATATATATATTAGTAGTAGAAAATCACTTAGCAAAAATTTTTTCCATTTAACACTGTGTTTCATCAACAAAGATTCATCAGAAATGCATTTCTAATATAATTGCTCTGTTCTTTTAAGAACATTGAGCACTCTATTGTGTAGAATACTTTTTAAAGTTGTTTAAATATATATATATATATATATATATATATATATATATATATATATATATATATATATATATATATATATATATATATATATATATATATATATATATATATATATATTTAAACAACTTTAAAAAGTGTTCTACACAATAGAGTGCTCAATGTTCTTAAAAGAACAGAGCAATTATATATTAGTTGAAAATCACTTAACAAAATTTTTTTCCCATTTAACACTGTGTTTCATCAACAAAGATTCATCAGAAAAATACGATTTTTTTGATGAATCTTTGTCGATGAAACACAGTGTAAAATGGAAAAAAAATTTTGTTAAGTGATTTTCTACTAATACATATATATATATATATATATATATATATATATATATATATATATATATATATATATATATATATATATATATATATATATATATATATATATATATATATATATATATATATATATATATATATATATATATATATATATATATAAATAAAAGTTGTTAAAAAAAAATCAAACCTGTCATTAAGTTACAAGTCGCAACATGTCCGCAAACTACTGCGTGTGATGGCAACCTTTAAGAAATAAAATTCTAAACTTTTTTTTAAATTAATGCGTTTGAAATACCAGCTGAAAAAAAAGTTTCTTGTTCGGTATTCTATTATTAATTACACGAGCGTGGTTAAGCGGTTTATCTGAAAATAAACAAATGTTATTTCTTGCTTTTAAATTTTTATATTTATAAACGTAAGGCAAGTCTTTGATAGGCATGATTTTGATAATTCGAGCATTATAAATGAAGACTTTACGGAAAAAACATCATGGTCGCATTGACGTAGTTTGGAGAAAGTATCCATTGATCCAGTCAAGAAAAATCTAAAGTTAACTAGTTGCTATCTTATTTGAAAAACAAGTTTAAAAAATCAACGTAAAGAAACCGCTTTAAAGACGCCATTTTTTGTAGAATTACAAAAAAATGCGTCATTAAAAATAAGTACACGAAAACAAAATTAAAAGTTTCCAGCGCCACAGTGTTTCGTTTTCTGCAAGCTAGGTTGTTATAATATTTTCACAATTACAGTCCCGCAATAGTAATAATTTGCAGTGTTAGTTATGAAAACATTCCAGAGCAATTAGGAATAAGCAATTAAAAAGACGTTGAAATGAAATTTCATTTTTTAAAAAGTTTAGTAACAAATTTACAGCGTTTGTAAAACCATTTAAGAAAATTTTTAAGAAAGAAATCATTTTATTGCAGTCATGGATATTACTTCAGTGGGTAAGTACTATTTAGGGTAGATTAGGGTAATATGAGCACTTTAAGCAAAAATTAGAAAATTCAGATCCAGCAGAATAATTTCAAAAATTACTCTGCTGGATCTAAAATTTTTGCGAATAAATAATTTTTAGGGATCCCTTCTCATGATTCTCTTAGATATTTGGGCATTCTAATTTTTTTCTTAAAAGCACTGAGGTTTTAATAGTAGCAAAAGTGCTCATCTTACCCAGACCACTTGGTAATATGAGCACTTTAAATTAGCTCAAAAAAATAAACTTAATTAAAAAAATACGAACCTGACAATGAGAACTAATTTTTGGATTATAATGATTCGTTATTAACATCACTATCATTAAAAGATCAAATTTTAAGTCACCTTTTGTTGAAACAATACTGCTATGTTTTCCGCAAAAAAAAATTAGTTATTTTTTAAATTTTATTAACTCAAACTTTTGAACACTAAAAATTCGAATTTTTTGAATTTAAATTACATAAAAATATTTAGTATTAAAACCACTGCTATTTTAGAACTTTAAACGAGGTAATTTCAATGAAAAATACTGGGTAATTTGATCATGCTCATATTATACAAAAATGGCATCTTTACATAAAGTCATAACTAAAGGTTTCTATGCACTGTTTTTTGAACAAAAATGAAACGGATTTTTAGCTAACATAAATTTCGCGCCACAGATTTATTCACGCGTGATAATCTTATTTTAACAACGCAAAAAATTTAACAGCGTTTTAATTAAATGATGGCCGCCAATTAGTGCATATAAATTTACACTAACTGTAATGATTCCTGTTATTGCCATATAAAGTCAATTCAAAAAAACAAAGTAACTTTAACTTCACTGCTTACATCTGAGAAATCTTTAAGCCTGTTGTACTTTTGACCACTTTTTGCTTTAATGCATTTTTTTGCGTAGTCTATTGAGTAAATTTGAACCATTCAAACTATATAATATTCTCTCATATTTTGCTCAAAAATTAGACTTTTTTTCATTCGACCAAGAAGTATCTTTTCCCCGCGTTTTAAAAAAAAAAGTCAATTGGTCACGCGTGCAACAGGTACGTTGTTGTACCTTTGACCAATCGACTTTTTTTTAAAAAACGCGGGAAATGGTTATTGGAAATTGGTTATAACATATTGGTCAAAGGAACAACGCGCATTGTTGACCGATGCGCGTTGTTCCTTTGACCAATATGTAATAACCAAAAAATCATGTAATGTTTAAACTTCTTTATATTATTTTAGCTTGTTATATATTATATAGCAACTTCTGACCTACCTTATGTCAATTAAAAAACAAATCTAACTATTTTGTAATCAATCCTAATTGTCTAAAAAAAATTAGAAAAATCAATCCTTACAATCTTGCAAAGACTTGTGTATCGATTGTGTACTCAGTCAGTTATTAATAGTATTACTAATTTTTTAAAATAAAATCAGTTATTATAACTATTTAGATAAAGTCACATATTTTCTATAGTTAGATGCTACTTGCATGAAATAATTAGGGTTAAGATCCAAATATACAGTTATTTTTATTATTTTAGATAAGAAAAGAGCAAAAATATATTTTTATAACTTATATTAGCTGGCGGTCAATATTCATTCACATATGATCATAATGCTTTTTATAGGAAATAATATAATGATGACAACAAAAATTACAATAATAAAAGAGTATAATATATTAATTATTACAAATAGTCAGATCAACATCATAATAAAAATATCAATCCTCAAGTTCCACATCATAAAGATTGTCATCTTCTCTTATAAATTTGTTCCAAAAGTCTCCTGATTTCTTAAGATAGTTAATTTTAAAAAGTATACCAACAACTTTTATAACTGAAAATCTGCTACATAAAGTCTAGAGTATTTCTTTCCGGTCAACTTGATAATAAAAAAATTTCCAGAAATAATTTCACTTTCACTATCAAGTATATTCACTATTTTCCTATCAGTTACATTTGCAGTTTTAAAGTCAATATCAGTAAAAATATTTTCATTAAATAGATAAAATCCAGTTAATTTAAAACTGTTTACCATATTATTTGGTACAAAAGCATGAGGATAAGCTTGACCAACAAGGTAAGATATATCATAAATTGTAACTGGTTTACCAGCATTGCCTGGTAATATCATCCAGTTATTCATGGCATTATTATAAAAAGTTTTAAATGGTCTAAAAACACCACAATCGAGAGGTTGCATTTTATGTGTTGTGTGAGGATGAAATGTCATTAAAACTATGTCCGATTTTTTTGCTAACTTAATAACAGAAGTGTTTACATGACTCTCATGATTATCCATTGATAAAATAACAGGACAATTATTTAACATATAGTCTTTGAATTTAGCACGTGGAAATACCAGTAAATGTAGGATGCTATTTCCAGTAGCATTAATGGCTGCAATCATTGTTACATTATTGCCTCTTTCAGCACTAATCATGCTTCCTATTTGTTTTTTACCTATTGGAGCTAGAACTTTTGATGGTACGTGGAATGTGGTAATTCCTGTTTCATCACAGTTTCAATTTTTCAGTTTCAAGCATCAAATTTGATGGGTCAAAACTATCAGAATTTTTAAACTGCTCCAACTGATATATCAAAGTTGATTTTTTAATGTTGCAATGTCTTGCAGCTTCACTTAAACTCATTTTTTGTTGAAGCACAAAATTCACTGCATTAAGCATATAAGTTTTGGAAAGCAGGGTCAAATCATTATATTTCAACCAATGACATGAGGGACACCATCTCTGGTTTTCCTGATTTTTACATATTATTATCTACATTATGTAGATAAGTTAAATTTGAAATTTCAGGCTTCCAAGTGTAATGGTTTAGAAAATATAGCTTTATAAACACTGCGCAGTGGCCCCCCCTCGATTTAATAATTGTAAAAACAGACTCTTTTAAAGCCTCATAACTTTTTTCTAACTTTCAACAAGTGTCTCGTTTTTTCTGGGTAGTTCTGTATTTAAAATACTAGTTTTTGTTAACTTGTATCATTTTAGAAAAAAATTATAGCCTCCTCAACTTCGAAAAAAATTTGAAAAATGCTAAAATAGGCCAAAATGAAGTTTTGCGAAAGCGAAAAACACCAACCTTGCTCCTTGGCATTTTAAAACTAAAATATATTAACAGAACTAATTAACTATTTTTATACATTTAATTCCCTATAACTGTGCAGAAATTAGGTAATAAAATGAACTTGACAATAAAATTGCTTCAGCTGTCTAACTAAATTAACAAAATTAATTATTTTAAGTGTAGTAGTGGTCCAAGAATAAATAGTGAATTGCATTAAAGTTCAATGAAACTATTTCATTACCATAATACTAGAAACAAAAATCGCATTAAAAAGCAATAAAGCACAGACGCCTAATAAAAGATATAATAAGTTTTATAAATTTTTGCTCTTAAAGTCCGCAAATTACCGAGGAAACAGTTTTTGTCGGTCAAAGGTACAACATCCTAGTTTAGTTAAAGTACGGTACACGAGATGGGTTTCTTTATCAATTATCGTCTTAATCCCTATTAACGGTCAGACATAATCATCCAAATTTTTCCATCAAAAAAAAATGATGTTGGATAATGTTTATGATGTCGTAGATGAACCAAACAACAATTTATCACAGTTTTAAAATCAGAATAAGATTAACACAAATATTTACTTTTTAAGAGCCAAATCTTATAACTACTTTTTTACGGTAAGAACAGTCGTTATGGACTATTATTTAAATAGCACTTCACGTTTTTTTAAAATAGTAATAGTAAGCCGACAGAGTAGAGTTACCAAAGGTACAACGTGGTCAAAGGTACAACATGTTTTCTTATGCTCATATTACCTAGGTGCTCATATTACCCTAATCTACCCTAATTACATTAAATATTTTATTTAAAAGAGACTAAATTTGTATTAGAATATGGTTTGAAAAACTGCGTTAAATATGTAAAATCTTTTTTTATTTTTAGTTTTTCAACTTATACAACTTTTTGTATCCACATGTATCTAAGCTAATTTTTTAACAGTAGCTAAAGTCCTAAGGTCTATAACGATGGAAAAATTTTTCATCATATTAATCCAAATTTTTTAGAAACTTAATTATTTTAAGATCACGTGTGCTCTTTTTAAAAAATGGAGTTAACTGAAGTATGACGGAAACATAATCAAGAATAAAGAAATTCTTGTTTATTGAATTTTAATTTTACAAAGATTATTTGTTACTGTTGTAACTAATGTAACTAAATATTCAGAGATTTCTTTGCAGATAAAAATTTCACGTGTAGCATCAAAATTTGGAACAAAGTAGCACATATGATGGTAGACCATTTTTTAAACAAAAATAAATGTTGTTTAGATGGAGAAGATATAGAATTTGAAATAAGTATATATCAGCGATATCCTTTTTCATCATCTGAAGGACTTCAAGGACGACCCAAAAAAAACTTTGACAACTCGTCCTTTAAAACCAAAACAGGGAAGGCTAAAGACTTAGTAAAATTGCAAAGTGCAACTGAATTGACCACTGCTGCTAAAGTAGCATGTCGTATTTCGGGGCACAGAAACCAAGCTACTTTAATCAGAAAAAGTTTAGAATAATCAGAAATAAAAAAATCAAAACGCTTTATTTGTGGTGGCAGGCAGTTGAATTGTGACGAGTCATTAGCTTATTACATTGACTCTAAATGTACAAGTCATTCTTATAAATAGACGCGAAAGCGGTCTTTAAAGCCAGAACATATAGTATTTCTTATTATAATCTATGCTATTCAAAAAAGTTTATGTTATCCATTAGATAATATTATTTAGAGATTTACAAACTCTGATGCTACTTATGAATTTCTGTTTTTATTTTCATTTGTTCCGTTGAGATTAAGCGACGGCCAAAATATTATTTGGCAAAATCCGCGACCTTCATTAACACTTTTTTGCCAATCAATTAAAGTTATTTTTTCAAAAGAAACAAATATATTTACTAAAACAGAAATTAACCAAGTTTTAAAAGAAGTATCTTAACTTATTCCAACGTCTATAAAATTCGGCGAATCTTAAGTTGCTGTTAAACCTCATACTCTTAATGATAGACGGAAAAATTTGCAATGCCTTGACTGACACAAGTTCCCATCAAAAATGATATATATGTAGTGCAACTCCAAAAATGATATTTAAAAAAGAACATTATGGTTTTGGTCTGTCTACTTTGCATGCTTTTTTGAGTGCATGTTAAACATTAGCTATCATTTAAATATATAAAAAGTGGCAAGCTAGAAGCGACGAAGATAAATCTAGTGTCAAAAAACTAAAAGTCTTTATCTTAATATATACCCGTGGTACTATATGCCTGTTACTGTGCACAAAATACTTGTACATTACACGAAAGTTATAAAAACATGTCTTCTTCCAATCGGACAGCTATCGGAAAAGTCTCAAGAAGCCCGCATTAAAGATTTTCATCGATTCCGCGAGCATCATACAAGAAAAAACTCACGTATTTTCACAAATATAGATTTGCTCAATATGCTTCTGGTAACATCAGATCCTGTCATCAACTCATACAGAGAATTGTCAGGTAAGGAAATGAGAAAATAATCGTTAGGGTGGTATAGCAGGTGGGACTATTAAATTGAAAATTAAGTTTTGAGTTTAATTGTCCCACAAGCTATATCACCACAGCTGGTTAAAAAATACAATTCTGTGTGGCTTAAAAATAATCAAAAATTGCGCTCCTAATCAAAATATTATTAGTTACATTTTTTGGAATCATATTGCAGAACAAAATATTTTTGTCCACCTAGCTAATATAGAGCAACTTACTATGCAGCGGCCTATTAATTTTTTCTGCATTAAGATTTAAAGTTTTCAAGCTAAAAAGTTATGCTTTCTTTTTTTAACTTTAACAGAAAAGTATCGAAAAACTATTTTAGATAACTGTCTTTCTAAAAGCAAACATTTTTCTTTTAATTTTTTATATACATAAGTTCATCTAATTATATCCCGACAAGAAAGGTATATGTGGCCACATGTGGTCATAGTGCTTACAAGTGGAATAAAAGTGTAGAACTGTATTCCAGTTGATGATTGATATGTATGCTGATGATCAGTGTGGTCCACATGTGGATCAAATAATGAATCCACATAATTATTAGACTTAGTGTGGTATAATATTTAACTAAATACGTGCTGAATTTGCTGTGGCTATCATGTGGGCCATACATATAAAACACACAATCTTTCCTCATTTTGAATTTTAAATTTTAACCAATTGTAAACTACAATTCCATTGCAATGCATTTTAGTAAACTTTATAATATTAAATTATATCATGTGGTTTACAGTTTTAATAATTTTAAATTCATAGTTGTAAGTATGTTTTAGCGGTTTTGTAATATATTTGAGAATTGTTATTCAAAATAAACCTTCAATAAAGTTTGTAAATCAGAGTTACTCTTAACGAATAAAAATTTGTTGTTATACTTAACGAGTTATACTTAAGTTGTATTAATTCTAAACAGAGTCATACTTAAGGAAAAAAAATTGTAATAAGAGTCATACTCAACGAAGATAAAAAATATCTTAATACGTTGTATTTGCTACCAGAAAACATCGTTAGGTTTTAAAATGGCGGGAAATGTAAGCAAGCTTACGTTATTATTGATTTTTGTCTCTCAGTTTTGTTTGTACATTGATTTCATATGAAACTATCTTTAGCTATTGTTCGAAGACATTGTAAGAATGCAATATAAAGAATTTGAAGAAAATATTGTGTCTTCATTGTATGATTCTTAAGATAAGTTTTGTGTACAGAACTAATTGAAAACAGAATGAATTTTTTAAATTTAATGAAAAGTTGTTGTACGTATATTATATTGTTGTACGTATATATTAATCTGTGAATAAAATTATAAAAAAAAGCAAAAAGTATGATGTTTTTTCATTTAAGTTTTTAAACTAGTATTCCTATACAAATAAGTATACATAGAGTGTGATACTTATTTGTGTAGGTATATAAATATAATTATTTTTTTATTCTATACATAAACAAATCTACTGACTTGTTTAAATATGATATTTAAAAAGTCAGAAGATTTGTTTATGTATTTGTTATAACTTTCTTGTAGGAAAATAATGCGGCTTTCGTTCCTATTTACTGTGGTTTTAATGGGATAAACATTATAGCTAAACATGAAACGCACCAAAGCCATCCAATAAAGGATAGTGGTAAATATATGGTCAACATTAGGGACCCGAGACCCTAACTCGGATACCGGTAATTGTTTCGGGCATTTCGTGAATTTAAATATTTGGGTAATTACCCGAAAGTTATATAATACCCGTTTCTTTTTAAATTGGGTAATACCCGATTGTTTTTAATACCCGATACTTGATACCTGTAGAATAACCGATACTTGATAACCGTAGAATACCCGTAGAAATACCCAAAGAAGTAAAAATACCCAAAACAATTAAACTCAACTCATTTATCACATTGAATTACAAATAAAATAAAAAAAATTTGAAATATGAATATTTGTACTGAAGGAGTTCATGTTTCAGGATTAGCAAAAAATTAAAAGTAGCCTGGTCATTTTAAATCTGAAATTTCATCGAGTAATTTACTGTTCTATTTCATGAACACTAGCTGCTCCGTTTTGCTAACACTTAAATTTGTTCTCCTTACAGTGCAAATGTTCCCTGCACTTGAAAATACTTTTTCAGAAGAAGCAGATGAGGCTAGGATAGCCAGAATCTGCCTAGCAAGCCTTGCAAGCATAGGGTATTTCCCTGCATTGACCCTCCAAAGGAACAATATGTCCACTGTTTTTTCGGCTGGTGCATCACCAAGGTATTTGTCTACCTCCTTTACTACGTTTTCTTTTGCAACTAATTTCCCTCCTTTGTACGTATATGTTGCTCCATACCTTTGTGTGTGGTGATTTGTTTTGGCACTCCAGATATCTGATGTTAAGGCAATTCCTTCAAGTCCATCTTTTTCTGCTTTTAATAAATCAATAATTGTTTATTGACTTATTAAATTATTTAAGACTTAATAAATTATTTAAGACTTAATAAATTATTTAAGACTTAATAAATTATTTAAGACTTAATAAATTATTTAAGACTTAATAAATTATTTAAGACTTAATAAACTATTTAAGAGAAGGTCTTAAAACTCTCTTTATTTTATAAAATATTTATAAATAAAAATATAAAAACATATATATATAAATAAAAATATAAAAACATCTATATATAAGGATTTAAAATAGTCATAATTAAATTAATAAAAAGAAGACCTTAAAATAGCCATAAAAAAATTTAAAAATATATATATATAAAACTATTTTACATATTTTAAAGAAATGTTATGAAAAAAAGCACGAGATACCTAATTATATCACCCGATTAGCGAGTAGTTCCGAAATACGGGTAGTTCCGATGACCGGGTAACAAAAGCGGGTAGCGTATTAAATAAAACAGTAAATAGATTTAAAAAAAGTAATTTTTACTTACTTCTATATTTAAAAGGTGATAGCAAAATGTTTAAAAAAAACTGTTAAGAATTGAATATTAGTTCCACCTATTCCATATAAGTATCAATTTTTAGCTAATTAAAAATTAATATTTATATGGGAGTAGGTGGAATTAATACTTAAATGAGTTATAACATACATACCAAAACATTTTAAACCCTAACCCTAACCCTGATTTGGACATACCAAATCAAATAAACCAAAAAATTGCCCCAAACCCCTTCCTCTTTCTCTCTCACTCTCTCTCATTCTCTCACACACTCTCTCTGTCTCTCTCTCTCTCTTTCTCTCTCTCACTCTCACTCTCTTCCTTCCTAGATGGTGAAATAAAAAAAACTGAAAATACCCCCACATCCTTCTTACTAGAGGATCTGGATCCGTTTCTGATCTGAAGAAAAAGTAGTTTATTTGGGTTTAAAATGTTTTTTGTTTTGCCTAAGGTTTCGTTTTTCTCTTTTTGTCCTTTTTGGCTTTGGCTACTTTAACAGCTTTGAGATCATTAGATGGTGCCTGGGTTTTGATAGCTGACCTTAGAAAAAAAGGAATGCAAAATATTGCTAGAAAAGGTGCAATTTTGTTGACATCTTCTATCTTCTCCACTGAAAAAAATTTCAGTTTCTTATGAGTTAGTTGAAGCATCAATAAATATATCCTATTTGCCATATCTAGCCTCATGACAAGCATGGAGTTGATGAAGAAAGAAGTTCGGTACATCGTTACCTAAAGTTTGCAAACGTGCAATTATAAAATTGCAAACATGCACTTATAACTTTGCAAAATCCTGTAATAATCCACCCCCTAATATTGACAGGTACAGCTTCAAATCCTTTTTTTTTTGTCTTGTTAATGGCCCAGGGAATTTTTTTAAACCTTTTTTACTAGATACATCAAAAAATGAGTTATTAGATGAATGCGCCTTAAAATATATTGATTCTGTATCAGAATCAGAAACAATATAATTTTCAAATAAATTTCTTATCCTCTATGAACATTTCAAGTTTATTATCTAACTCATTTCTACGTTCTCTTTTGGTAAATCACGTTAATATCCTCATTTATATACATTTTTCTAGTCAACTTTTGGTCGGTTAAAAACCTAATGTCATTAGATAATCTTTTACGGTCAGCTTTGATTTTCATCGCAATAATTTTGCAGTTTATGTCAAAAAGTTCATTTATAGTCAGTCGGTTTTGAGAATTATTTTCTTTTAAAGAGAAGTTCAATCTAATATATGTATATATATATATATATATATATATATATATATATATATATATATATATATATATATATATATATATATATATATATATATATATATATATATATATATATATATGTATATATATATATATATATATATATATATATATATATATATATATATATATATATATATATATATATATATATATATATACACATAACACATTCACAACTCTAAACGACATTGACGGTTAAAATAAAAAAAATAGATACTTGTTGTAACATATTGAGAAAATTTTATTACTTAAGGCATATTTGCTTTCTCTATTTTTCGTTGAGCCGTATTATCTTATCTATAATAGTCTAGCTTTTTATCAAGAAGTTTTTTTGAATCTCTCTGCACTTGATATTTATTACTTCTTTGACAAAACAATCTTTAACACCTGTCTCACATTTTGCACCAGGGAGTTGACATTTTAGCTGATACCTTTCTTTCTTCATGGAGCAACTAATATTTGATTTTGTTGACTTGTATCTTAATTGCTTTAAAGAAATATTGCGAATAATCTTCTTAAAATGCCATAATTTGTGCGCAACTGGTATTTGGGAAGATCTAAAATGAGCCTGTAGATACACTGTTCTCCTTGGGTTTTCTAAAACATTGTTAAATTTTTTTTCCATATCTTCAAATTTTCTTATTTAACAATTTGTTCTTCTGCATTATTTATTGTTTATTTTAATTTTACTATTTAAATATATATCTAAAAAACATAAACTTTTTTGTTATATTATATATAGCCTCTGTAATAGTATTAAAAAAACAGTACTAGATTATTTACAAATTCAAAGTAAATAAATGAGAAAAAGTTGGAAATGATTTTACGCGAAAAACCATTTCCATCTTGGCGAAAACAAATCATTTACGCAAAAATTGATAAATAGTTGATATTTGTCAGAGATTGTTAACCCGTTAAGAGCCGAACGTAGTATAAGTTAAGAGCCGAATATAGTATGAGTCGTTATCGGCTTTATCCAAATATATGAATATTTAGTTGTAAAAATCTAAGGTTCAGAATTTTATAAAGTACTTACCTTGAGTAGAAAATGTATAACAGATTCATTCATTTTAATTAAATGCAAAATTTTTGATAAACTTTAATGTTTATCAAAAATTTTGAAACTAATTTTCAAGCGATTTTATTGTTAATATTTTTATACTAAATTAGTCATGTAAGAAATGTAACTCATTCTCAATTAAATATTTTTCTAAAAAATAGTTAAAGTTAAAAAAAAAAAATTAAATTATTATTTTAATCTTTCTTAAACTAAAGTATTTTCTCTTCATCACTATTATTGTTATTGTTATTATTACTACACTTTTATCATTATAAATATTATTATTCTTACTGTTAATAAAAATTATTTTTTTATGTTACTCTTTTTGTTATATTATTTTTGCTATTATTGTTATTATTATTGTTGTTGTTATTTTTACTATTGTTATTGTTATTATTATTAATATATTATGATGTTTATGTATATATATATATATATATATATATATATATATATATATATATATATATATATATATATATATATATATATATATATATATATATAACTGTAAATAAGTATAACTTTTATAGTTATATATATATATATATATATATATATATATATATATATATATATATATATATATATATATATATATATATATATATATATATATATATATATATATATATATATATATATATATAACTGTAAATAAGTATAACTTTTATAGTTTTTATAGTAAATAAAAATAACAATAACTTTTTAGATTATCTTCATAAATTTTTTTAGACATTGGAGTCTGAAAGAAAACTATCAGGATTAACCATTAAGGTGGTAGTCTACTTTGTAATATGAAAATTTTCAAAATTTAAAATTATACTGTTTTATCCTATATCATAATAACTTAGAAAATGGTGGTGATATTTGTTTTTCATAAAAATGTTTAAAAATTATATGATTTCATCATTAGACATAGATGGTAAAAAAAAATTGTGACGCTTAATTTGAGCAATTTTTATAAGAACTTTGTACTTGGGTCTTTTAAGAAAAATCTAACTTCATTTTTTTTGAATCATTGGTACACTTTTAAAAGTAACCCAGATTTATCAGAGGCTTGATTTTGTCTTAATTAAACATAATACATTTAATTCCTTAATTTAACTTAATGGTTATTATTTGAACTTAGAAAATAATATTTAGTATGGAAAATAAAAAAGTTGATGTTGGAAAAACACGTAAGACAAGTGGGTCAAGAATTTTCAGAAAACGACGTTTTCATGGGAAAAGTTTATAGTCTCTTTCGTAAGAATCCAAAATTGTCTCTGTAAATAGTCTTGTAAATAACACAACTTTGACAAGTAATTTTAATGCTTCAACTTAATCAAATAAACTTACCTTAGAAAATTAGCATCAACTTCAACAAAACTAACTTCATTACCTAATCTTATCTAATTTTCCACAGTGTTACATCATGTTTAATAGTTTTTCTTTTTAAAGATATCTTATACAAAACTTCTATGTGTCCTCAATATAAATCAAGAGATAATAAATTTTTTATAGATTTGTTAAGGAAGTAAGTACTGTCTGTTTTATTTGAGTTGACATGTACAGCCTCTATCTGCTCATGGAGTAAAAAAGGTTTACTCCAGCAAAGAAATTAGTAATAGATCTGGTGGCAATATCAATTGGATGTAATATAAGATCCATTATTACCATGAGAGAAATAGGAAAGAGACATGCTGCTGCAACAAACTTTTGTGGATTTATAAATTTACCTCCACCAATTCATAAAAAAACATTTCATGATATTCAAAGAAACATTAATTGTTTACAAGCAAGTTACTCTAAAATATTTGAATAAAGAAGCTAATGAGATTAAACAAGGTCTCGGTGAGAACAAGGCAAATGTTACAGTTTCATGTGATAGTACCTGGCAAAAGTGAAAATTTTCTTCTTTGAATGGTGTCATAACTATAATTTCTAGTCGCACTGGAAAATATATTGACTAGCGCATTCCATTTAATGATTCATTAAATGGAATTATTTTGAAAAGAAAAAAAAGAATAAATTTGTTGGAGAAGACACTTTAGAAATTGGTGTCTCAACTGCAATCATAAATTTTAATGAGGGATTAAATAGAGTGTTAAATGTATTTGATATGTTATATATGTATAATGGAAAATTTACCAAAGAATTTTGGACAAACAAAGATTGTGCGAAAGTCGTTCGTGAATCACAAGTCTACTCCAAAAGTCGAGCTAAAACAAAAAAATGATAAAAGACCCCAGCATAAAGGTTTTGCGGATGTCATTGAAGAAACCAAAAGAGTAGTATATGAAACTGTTTTTTTTTTAATTTTTTTTGTACATTTTTGTTAAATCTAGCATTTGACAGTTACTTATTAATTGGTTTGTGTATTTTTTTTTAAGTGGTTTATATAATTTTAATTCCTTAAAAAAAAATATTTCTAAAGCCAATATAAATTTGAAACAGTCTGTTTTGCAAAAATAATGCTTTGTTAATGCGATTTGTGAATAATTGGCATAAATTAGATTGAAGCAATTGGTTTTTATTTTTATTTTCTGTTTTTTTTCGAAATGTGATTTTTGGAAACGGTGCATTAAATGAATTTTTTCAAATAAATGCCATAGACCTGAAATTTAGGTCACTGGTTCTATTATATATAATCTATTGGCTGAATTAACACTTTCATTTTTACTTTTTCGGTTCTTTAGTAAATTGGGCTCAAAATCTGTGTTTTGGGTCAAAATTTTGCTGCCATTTTGAATTATCATTTAAACAATAACTTTTTTATAATTTTTTTCTTTTAATTCAGCAAATTCAAACTTCTTTTTAGATGATGTACAAAAAAATCAAGCTCTATATCTCTAACCCTTCTTGAGTTATTTATAGCAGCGTAGATGCCCCTTTTTAGCTCTGCGGACCAAAACCATTGTTATAAAACCAAATTTGAAAATTTAAATGAAAATTCTTTAATTTTATAAGGTTTTTTATATTGTGGCCAAATACTGAGTTTTTTAATAAAGGATTTAGTCTGCAAGGGGCACCACGACGAGCTTCTACAAATTTTTTGCAATTACTAAATTACTGCAACTGCATGAGCGACCTAAGCAACGGGTTGTTTATGTCAAAAAATTGGTGATTTAGAGTTTTGCGCCATATACACTAAATCATTTTTTGATAACGGTTTCATGTTTATTAAAATTAATAAACCATAATTTCTAAGAACAATTATTATATTTAGATTTGTAACTTGTAGAAAAACTATAATCCTTGTGTTTTACTTTATTTGCTAGCCTCGTTCATCAGTGCATTTTTTATTATGAGTAAAAGAAAATATGATTCAAATCTAAGAAGGAAATCATGTGGTTGCAGGATATTAAAAAAATATATTTTAGAGGAAATCAGTTTTCTCCAGTACCATCATTATGAAATACAAATAGTTTGGCTTCTCAATTGAAAATCGCTAATTTTACTAACACAAAATCTTAAATCTTGATGTCAATATCTTCAAAAAAAGTAACACAATGCAGTATTAATAGTAATGTACAAATTAATAATTCAAATGAATTACCTTCCTATATGTTTTTTTTTCCACTCCTTCATGTTTTATTTTTATTGACACAGACATTACATTTTAAAATCAATTACTATTTTAATTGGACATTGCCCACAATGCCATAATAATTCACTTGAAATCTCAATTGATTTATCAAAAAAGAAAAGATTGGCTATTTTTTTAAAACTTTTTTGTATAACACCTTCTTGAAATTGGATGCAGTCTTTTTATTCCAGCAAAAGAATTTGGAAAGCAAGGTTCAGGAAAGTCACAATTTAAAATAAATTATAGAACTATCGTTACATGAATTTACCTCCTCCAATGAACTTAACATCATTTAATGGTATTCAAGATAAAATTCATAGCATATACCAAAGAGTAGCTGATGTGAAAATGAAAAACGCAGCAGATGAATTTTGATATCTTAACATACCGATACAACAAAATGGTTATGAAATTAATGCAGTAGTTAATGTTAATGTTTCCGATGATAAATTTTTGTTTTGAAGTTGTTATTTGGAAGCGTTGCCCTTCATCTTATGTAGCAGGAGTGTTTTAGATTAAACATTTTTTTGTTATTTTTTTATAAAATTTAAATTTTATGTTATTGTAATTATACTGAATCATATATTAAATACTTTTTAATATTGAATAATTCTGAATAACTTGAATAATTAGAATAATTCTGTTTTGGTTAAATACTTTTCAAATTATCTTTGAGTTTTTAAATTGTTATTTTTTCTGTATTTTCAACAATATTCAAGTTTTATTGTTTTGCTATAATTTTCTGTATATATATTTTATTTTTCTCATGTAAATTTTTTATTTGTGTTTTTCTCAAAATATGAGTTTTTTGCACGCTGCGATAAATATCTTGTGATTGATTTGCCTGATTGTATTGAAATTTTCAGGTGTTGTTTATTACATATATGTAACTTTACCCTACTAAAATAATTCATGTTAGTTATCCGGTTCCAAAAATTCAGCGTCCATTCGAAACCTTTTTGGGGGTTTTATTTTAGCCCTTAAACCGATTTCCTTCTAAAATCATAAATAATTTGTTATATTTTTTTATTTTGGTAGGGTGAGTGCAACCATCTGTTATTAAAAAGCTGTAAAAATTTCATGATCATACCATTATTATTTTACAAGCTGTTTATCGCAGCTCATTGTTCATATTTAGAGCTCATGGACCCAAAATCTTGACCAAAAAAATTTTTTTTAATTTTTTTTTCTTTACTGTATTTTAAATATGAAATATGCTATATTCTATCATAAAATCATAAAATATGAATGCATTTTGAAAATTTTGTGTTTATTAGTATAGGACTATCCTAAAATGTAAGTGTTATCTCAATTTTTCCAAATTGTAACCAAGTTATCTTAAAATTAAAATAAGTTCAAAATAAATAATGAAGCATCAACAATTAAGTGGGGCACAGAAACGAAAATAAGCACAAGAAATTAAACATAAGACTGAAGCTGTTGTGCAAAAAATGCCAAAACTGACTTCATTCTTTCAAGGAAATTTGAAATCTACAATTGTCGCCAAATACGGACAATAATGCTGCACATTCTGATAATTTTGTAACAGTAGGCGCAGCAGGCAATGACTCTGTTACTGCTGATGCAATAACAATAACAGGTCAAAGTGAAGTTAATAAGTCAACGTCTGCAGAACTTATGTGAAGAAGTTTGTAAATGTGTGAGGAGGTGATGACAATTACATGATCTGGCGACTACTTGCACATTAGTGACATCACAGAAATTCAGTAGTAACTGCAATAGAGGTTATGATTCTGGTACATGGCAGGATTTTGACAACGATGATGTGACATATTGGATAGGTAAAGGATCATCAGACTGTTAACATCATTGAGGACCATTTCATAAATCAGTTCGTGCATTCCCTAATGAACGCTAGAAGACAAGATTTTGCTTAAAATCTATGTTTTATTACACGATGTCTAATGGTAAGACAAACATTCATGAATGACTTATTTACTCTCCGTCAACATCTCTGATACTTATCTCTGTACTGTTTTGCTGCACAAGGGTTCGATGACTGAAGAAATCCTGTTATCATAAAACAACATAGGAAAAGTCTTGTTTATACAGAAGCAATGCTTACGTATTTGATCATCAAGAAAGCATACAGATTTGACTCAAAGTTTTGATGAACAGGAGCAAAGAGAACAAGATTACTGGCGTAATGTTTTAAATTTCTTAAAGTGTAGAGGACAGTTGTACGACAATGCTGCAAATATGTTTGGTTGCTACAAAGGCATGCAGCAGAAACTTTTAGAAAAGAACAAGTTTGCAGTTTTCTTTTCGTGTGCAGCTCATTCCTTTAATCTTGTCGCTGTGCTGTTGATTGCTGCCTGAATGCTGTGAATTTTTTTATCTACATCTACGTACAGGTGGGATGTCTTGAAATTTCATGTACAAGGTAAGAAGGTTTTTTAAAACCCGTTTCATATACTCAATGGGAAGCACGGTCCGCTGCAACTAGTGCTATTCTGACATCGTTTTCAGAAATAGTTGAGGCACTGGAGAGCATTGCTGATGATCTGTCACAGAAAGGTGACACTGTGCGAGAATGTTCTTCTATTAGCTCCCTACTTATTGATTTAGCAAATAAAAATAATGTTACTCTTCTACGCACTCCTGCTCATCATACCCATTTTCTTCTACCTTTAGATACATCTATTTTTCGACCCGTAAAGGGTGAATGGCAAAGTTTACTTTTAAAATATGAAAGAACACATAATGGACCAGGCTCAAAGAAACATTTTCCAGAACTGCTATGCACCTTTTTCAGATTTCCATTACTGTGGAGCAAATCAAAAATGGTTTTAAAGGAACTGACATTTTCCCTCTAAACAAGGATGCTATTGACACACGTTTGTTTAATCGATGTTTTCAGTTACCAGTAAAGACACCTACATTCACCACTAATCACCTCACATAATCTTGTTCAATGCCTAACCTTCAAAGCATTTCTGTTAATGATGTTTGCCTTTCAACATCAATATTATCTGCTTCATCGTTACCCATTTCTACACCATCTTCAGAAGGCTCATCTATTAAAGGTTTTTTTCTAAAAAAAATTTAAGCCAAAATGTGCAGATACCTCTTATCCTAGAAGATCTGCTCGGGTTATAAGGTTTCGCTATGGTGAAAGTTTAACATCAGAAGCATGTTTAAAACGAACAAGAGAAGAGCTTCAAAAAAACAAGAAATAAAAAACATACATAAAAAAAAATTCCTACAGATAAAAATGAGAGTGTTTATGATGACAACGATGACACTGTATGTCCTAATTGTGGTGCCCATGGAGATAGAGGTGATCATTGGGTGTGCTGCAATGCTTGTGACATTTGGTATTATGTAAAATTTACTGTAATAACTGAATTGAACGATGTTGAAGTTATGGAATGGAAGTGAGGTAATTGCTCTAAGCCTATGTAAAAAATCAAGCTTAAAAGTTTTTATTGTTAATTTATTTTTTTTATTTTTTTGATGCAACTTCTACTGCTACTACTAGTTACTTGATGTAACTAGTAGTAGCAGTAGAATCTATTGGTGTCAGCATGATTTTCTGAAGTTTCAGATATGACACTTTAAGGCTACTCTAAGGCTCCAAACTTAAGTATGTTCATACTTATGTAAAAAAAGAATATTTTTGCAAAATATTGCACTGACTAGAGCCTGGGAACGAAAATACCCCATCATGTTTGGCCCTTACCCCTTATTGTAAGGGTAATTTGCCAATAAAATATTTTTGTACTACTTTATAATATATTTAGATTGACATGGTTACTGACAGGTTTTTAATTTCATTTTCAAACTGACAGGTTTTTAATTTCATATAATAATCATTTAGTGTTTGTAAGTTATGATCAAATAAAATATACAACCCCCTCATTTTGTGGAGGGTGAAAATCTCGCATCATCATAACTAAAAGTTTATTTGATCAAATTTAAAACCAGTTGAAAAATTTAAATATATTATAAGATAAAAAAAATATTTTTATTAGCTCATTGCCCCCACCCATTGGGGCAATGGCGTCAATATTTTAGGGTATTTTAGTTCCCAGGCTCAAGTCACCACAATGTTTTGAAACACATTCTCATTTAACATTTGGATAAGTATACTAAAGTTCAAAATTATTACACAATGCCTAAAAGTGTACTATCTGAAACATTAAAAAAATCCTGTTTCCCCTACTTGCCAGTGTTTGCTACTATATAGCTGTTAATTCTGTATAAAAAGTTGTTCACCTTTATACAAAAATGTTTTTTTTTTTTTATTTAAAGGATTTTTGTTTGAGATTTTCTAATATTAGTTTATTTCTTAGAAAGTAACTGAAACAAAATAAGAAATTTCTATTAATAGGTAGTGATCATAATGATAGTAGTAATAGTAGTGATAGCAGTGATCATTTAAGTAGAGATAAAAGGAATAATTGAAACTTATTGCATATTTGAAATTTTATACAATGATAAAGGCACTTTAAGGTGGTCACCCTAGAAAAAATTTATTTTTTGAGTTTAAGCTATTTATTGATATTTTGTAGTAAAACTTGATTCTATATCAAAAAATGTAAAAAAAAATCATTCAAAATTTTTTTTTGCCTTGATTATCCAAAAATAAATTAGTTAAACCTCAAACAATGGGGTATATTTGAAAACATAATATCTCACTATATAATAACTCTACAGCTTTGACATTTCGCAGAAATGCTTGTTACATATAATATTTTCATATGTCATAGAATTTTTTTATTTGTCTCGATAACTCCAAAGTTATGCAAAATGTTTCAGAGTTTATTTATTTAGTCACTCAAATAAATACTAAATTTCTTATAAATCTGAAATTTGCTCCTAATATTACAAAATCCTATGAGAAATGATTTATCAATGTCTTATAAAAATGTTTTGAAAAATTCAGTTCATAAATCCATACCATTTTTAAATAACCATGTTTTAAAATGTGTAATGTCTCGAAAATTAATAAACCTGGGAAACAAGACTTTTAATAAAGTATTTCAAAAATAATGTTTAAAAAACACCAGGTATATATAAAGTTTGTTTTTCATTTGAAACCTCAACATCCACTATGCCTTTTTTAATTTTTCTTAGTTTTGCATCGTTTGCATTTTGCGTTTGTCCATGGAGGCATTTGGTCAACAATTTATCATCAGATAAATCTTGAAAAATTGGTTTCAGCTTTAAATAGATCCATATTGGTAAATTAATTTTATGTTATGAAACTTAGTACCATTTAGTTGGTCAAGTTGCCACTTACACCAAGAATTTTTATCTGTGGGACACATAGCATGGCAACCTGCAGGATCATTAAGTGCAGTGCAATGGTAGAGAATGGCTCCTATAGCTTTCTTCAATGCGTATACATTATCAGAGTTTCTACAAATAGCCAGACCATAGTAGTTTTGCATGGAACTAATAATAATAGTATCAGTAAGTTTCCCTTTATCATGTATTGGAAATTTTGTCCCTTTAAAATTTTTCACTAAATTTTGAACTCTAGTACCAAGCCGCTTTTGTACATGGCCAATACACTCTAACTTCTCAATGTTAATTCCGTTCTCCTTGTAAGGATTAGGTTCAACATCTTCTTTAAAAGAAGAAGTATCTCCATCTCCTAAATATTGGGAATAAATTATATTGTTTTTCTGGATGGAACGTGCAAAAATTTGAATAGCACCAGCAGCTTCCATGGTACCAGAGGATTTAGTATGGTTTGTATGACAATTATGATTTACTTTCCATCTATCATCTTCAGGTGTACCTTTCTTGGATCTCCACATTGTACAACCTTTACAGTGTTTTGGAAAAGCCTGATAATCTAAAACTT
The DNA here is from genome assembly GCF_038396675.1 of Hydra vulgaris. Taxonomy (NCBI): domain Eukaryota; kingdom Metazoa; phylum Cnidaria; class Hydrozoa; order Anthoathecata; family Hydridae; genus Hydra; species Hydra vulgaris. The sequence goes on along the minus strand of NC_088920.1, from coordinate 64,570,313 downwards.
TATCACCAACAACAGCTGTAACTACACCATTCAATGATGCATGACCTCTCTTCTGCCTAGAACCATCTATTGTAACGCGTTTGCAGACTGGCTGATTACTCGCTTGAAAAAATTCACTGGCAGCTTATTTCATTGTTACTTCAGCTAATTTAGCATATGCAGTTGAAATACAATGTCATTCAAGTTGTCAAAAGCTGATTCACCAATACCATACATGTTAAAACAGTTAGTAAACATTTTCAATGCTGCCTTCCCCCGACCAATCTCACGAAAACTAATGACTGCTCGAACATTTGACTCATACAATTTGTGACCACGTTTAGTTTTTCGATGAGAATCATCGCACTCTTTACTTGTGAAACAGGAACTAATCTAACCACAGGTCATACATTTCAATTCTAATAAATAAGCAAATCCCATTCTTCTTTTCAGGTTATCAATAAATTCTATCGGTTGTTTGTTATCACATTTAGGACAGTACATAATTGGTAAAATTAACTTTTTCATTTGCTCAATATCCATAAACATAAAATATTTACTATCATCACTATTATTAGATTCAGTAACAAAACTTGCAGTTTTAAGTTTCCTGGAGCTTGCACATTCAGTTTCTAAATCTGCTTTAGTTTTGTTGTTGTTAAAGTTTTTTCTTTGGTTTTAACCATGTGGCGATTCTTTGGTGGTATTTTTTTTTATTTTTCTTTGCAAATTTTGTTTTGTTGAAATCATTTTTACTAACTAAAATCTAAAAAACAAAAAATTCAAATAACTTGACTTCAAAACAAAAAAGAAATTTGCCTTTGATAGATTTGCCTTCATGCTAATCCTTTTAACTTTAACTTTAAGTGTTTTAGTTTTTAAAGTATAGCTTATAATCACTATATAGTTTTAAAGTATAGCCATAAAAATGTTCCAAAAATAGTATTCTGCAGCATTTTTTAGGGCATTTGCATGTTGCTAGGGCGTTGCTAGGGAAAAGTAACAGGAACCAATTCACAATTATATCAATATATTGACAATAATATTAAAAAAACCTATTCATGTCATACATTTTTGAAAAGGAATTAAAATTCTTAATTAAATATAATAGAAGCATTTTTTTTTATAATTTCATTAAAAATCAACTTTTATTTCTAGGGTTACCACCACAATATAAAGATATTTAAGTTATCAAATGGAAGTTTAGCATTCGCGCTAAGGGTTGAATGCAAAAAGCGAGCTTGTGTGAAGTTCGACTTGAACTTTGAAGTCTGATTTGTCAAGTTACACATCAAAAAAAAAAAAAAAAAAACTTGAGCAAATGCGTAAACGAAACTTGAAAATTTTAAGATCTTGAGAAAGTCAAACTTGAAAAAACTTAAAAGGCGTTGATATGAAGGCGCAATCGGAAAAAAACACTTTGCAACCATTAGCGGCAGAGTTTTTGAGAAGGAAAAGCCTTTTAAATAAAGCAAATTAACTGTATATTTTTAAATTATATTTCTCACTTTTACTTTCAATTATTAACTTACAAAAATAAATTAAAAAATAATAAAATTATTTTTGTATCAGCTTGTCTTACCACCGAGCCCCAACCGTATGTAATTAAAATAACAGTTTAATATAATTTTACTTTACAAATTATTTATTGAAAGTTATAAATGAAAAAATAAATAACAATTAGTTTAAGAAATACTTCAAGAACATTATTCAACAATATTCATGTTAAAAGTAATAATCAAGTAAACTAGAAAAATTGAAAGAAAAGAAGAAAAGAAAAACAAAAAATAAATAAAATAAATGAATTAAAGCACGTATTTACTAGAGTCATATAATATACGTATGCTATTCAAAGCATTTATTGAAAAATATAAAAATAAAATATATAACAGTTTGTAATAAAGGAATATTTAAATAATAATATTTAAAAATTAAAATAAAAAATAAAAGAGAACTTAATTTACAAAAACTGTAATATTTATGAATATTTTAAAACCGATTTGAATAAAAGTAAAATAAATAGTTGATTTTATAAACGTTTAATGCGCCTAGTATACGCAGAAGAGGCTCGCATGGTACAATTTTATCAGCTCCAAATAATATACCGCTTTTGTTTACTGTACAATTTTTTAAATTTTGTATGATTTTTACTTGCCGATGCAATATTAGAATCAAATAACAATGTATGGAAAGAAAAAAATAAACTTTTTAAAGATTTATTATTTAGAAATGATTTAGCCCTATATATTATGGCAATATTTTTTGATATTTTTTTCTCAATGCTTTTTATATGATTACAACGTAAATGTTCATCTAATATTATGCCCAAAAAGTTTACTGAAGTTTCTCTTTTAATGTTAGCTTTATAGGTTGTTAGATTTGGCAGTTTAATGGGAATATTTTCTAATTTATTTACTTTATGGAACAAAATAAATTTGGTTTTATCCACATTTATTACGTATAAACAAACTCAACCTTAACCAACTGTTCGTTAGCTGTTTAAAAAAGTGTTTTAATACCTCTGTAGGAATAAAAAAGGTTGGAGTCATCTGCAAAAAGAACACAATTTAAGAAGTGTGTTGCTAAATTTAAATCATTTATATATACTAAGAATAATAAGGTTCCTAAAATAGAGCCTTGGGGGACACCACAAGTTACAGCATAAGGACACCACAAGTTACAGCACATGGAATTGTTTGTTTTTGCTCATGTTGTATAAATTGTTTTTTATTGGTCAAATAACTTTTGAACTAAGTAAGTTATTATTATTTACTCCATAATATTCAAGTTTTTTTTATTAGTATATCATGGTTTAAAGCATCAAAAGCCTTTGACAGATTAATGAAAACTCCTATTATAAAGTAGTTAGCACATAATGCGTTTGTTTTTTGATTGACTATTTCAACCACTGCAAGTTCTGAGAAACATTTTTTGAAACCAAACTGTTTTGAATACAGCGATTTAAAGGTCAGTAAACAATTATACACAGCCGCATCAGCTTTCAACCGTATGGTTGGCATGCTAAAGAGTGCTTTTTGAGGCCGTAGTCTTCTATGGCGAGCATTGTATATTTCATGCGTTCGCCCACGCTTGTTATTTGCAGTACAACTTTGGTAACTTTCTCTAGCTCAAGATATATTCAAACTCGAGCAAGTTCAACACCAAGCCACAAAACACATTTTAACCATAAAGCACTTAAATCTTACACTCAGAGATTATCAATATTAAACTGACAATGCTAGCCGATCAACGAGCAAGAGTATATCTTATTGAACTATGCAAATTCAACGGAAAAATTAACATAGTTAATTTCGCAGTCCCTCAGCGTCAACCAAACACAACGTCATTAAAGTACAATTTTTGAGCTCGCAGACACATCAAACAACTCAAAGCGCAACATTTTAAAACTGTGAGGAAAGAAACAACTTCTTTAGCGACCGTGTGGTCAAATCATAGAACACATTAGTTCAAAGCGCCGTTAAAGCATTAAGTATAAGTAAATTCAAAAATATAAGGTGGACACGGAAAAATCTATATATACATATAACTTTAAATTGAGATTTCTCTAAAAGCATAAGTGCTTTTTATTTCAATTTTTTTAAATATTAAATGTGTTTATATCAATTAGGGCTTCGACTCAGTTTGAAGGGGTTTGATGGGCATTTTAGCAAGAGATCGAATTGTATAGCGGGTTGATTTTTTCATTTCCACTTTACTCGTAGCATTTCCCATTTCCCATAATCCCATTTTTTTGGAACTCCTTTATTTTTTGTTGCTCCATCTGTTTTATTAAGAATTCCTTTAACTATTGAAAAATCTTCAATCTTGCTCTCTTCAGGGCGATTTGGAGGATTCGCATCTTTAGGAACAATTTTCACATTATCATCTTTACACCACTGTAGAAATTTTTGAGAAAAGTGAGAAGCAGCAAGACCTGGCCAAAAGAGACATCGGTATTTGTGTTTTTTCATAAATGGCAAAAATCTTTTATAGAGGCATTCTTTGATATAGATATCCGCAGTCAAGGTCTGCATAATGACAAAACAAGAGAATTGTTATCACAGCTACAAGTTGTTTGTTACTCAAGCAAATTTGATGCAAGTTATTTTTGTCGAATATATTTAAACTGATCATTGACAGGTTTATCTTTGTTCTCATAGTAAAATTGTTTACAAGGAAGTTGTGGAAAATCCGCCTTGCAATATGCTTCGTCGTATTCGATTATAGGCATACTTTTATCCGCCATTATTTTAACCAGCTTCTTTGCATGTCGATTTCTTTTAATTTCAGCATTTAAGCTTTTCTAAAGTGTATTTTTCTGATGAAATGCTTTAACTTCAGCATATAAGAACTCAAAGACTTGAATTTTCTTTCTAGATCTTGCTGTGAATGGTTCGGATTTTCTGCTATTGAACTAAGAATCGACTTTACCTTTTTGAATTTATAGAAAGTTTTCTTTTTTTTACTTTTTGGTTTTCTTTTAAAGCTTTGAATAGTCTTAAACTTGTTTATAATATCTATGACTGTAGATTAGAGGACATTTGTACGTTTAGCAATCAAGCGATATAAGGTGATGCATTTTTGCAAAAGTTTGTTTCCGAAACATTTTTCAAATCAATAGTTAGTAAACAAAATTTTATCAACACAATTAAAGATAAGGAAGTAATATTTAAGAGGTAGCCCAAGAAATATTTAAAACTATAGTAAAAGTTAATTTTTTAAACCTGAATATATCATTAAATTGTTTTCTAAAATATTTTCTTACTTGAAATTTTTTTTTTGCCTCGATCACCCAATTAAAACAAGCAAATTTTTGTGAAATGATTACTCAAAAATTACCAGCCATTTTAACATGATATTTGTAACATATTATAAACATAATACCAAGCGATGTTACGGAAAGAAAACTGATTTGGTCAACATAATGCCAAATTATTAATACTTTGTTTTAAAACTTTAATTTGTAAACAAAAAAATAATAATCCAAATTTATTCATTTTTTCAAAGTTTTGAAAATAAAAATTTAATAAATTTGGTTTTTGGTTATTTTTTGTGTCTTGATTATTTAAAATAAAAAAATAAAAGAAATAAAAAGCCTTTTTGGTTTTAGAGAAATCTCAACTTAAAGTTGATTTTTCCGTGCCCACCCAATAAACTATTATTATTAAAGCACTTAGCTAAACTTGAAATCTAAGGACTATTTTCATTTGAAAACCAGACTGAATTTTCATCACATAATGGCCTGACGTGTCACTCTTTCTCAACAATTTGTAAACTTTATTGATTGTGAATTAAATTAAGTTAAAACGCAAACACTTTTATAAAAGACTGCTCCGATCTTAACCATCCTTGGATTGTATTAGCCATTTGCGTATAGTTATTTTTTTTGTTAGAATCCAAGATGTTAATGTTTGGATTAAAGAAATGCTTCAAATTGCACTGCCATAAAAAGTTCATCGTTTTAGATAAAAAATCGTAAACAGTTTTGCCAATACTTCTTTCGTCTGGCCACGATCCTTTATTTAAATGGAACGCAACTGTTTTAATGTGATAAGAAGTAAACTGTTTAAACAATCCATTTGTTTCCAACTTAAACAAAGTTTTAACGATTCTAATACACATTTTTGCATTAGCATGAAGTTTATTAGCCTCCGGAGTCTCATTTTGAGAGTAAGATATCCTCCATTGATCTTTGTTTTCGTCAATTGGTTTTGGCACGCACCAAACTATTTTGTCTCTATTTCCTAAACAAAACAATATACTATAGAATGAATAAGTTTTTTTTTTATTAAAATTAAAATTTAATTTTTTTTATAAAAAAAGTTGATATAATTTTGGTAATAGTATATTAAGAGACTTATATTAAAAATAACATCACAAAAAATACATGCGAGTGAACGTGGAAACCTAAAACGACATGGCAAGTTAATAACACTTTGTATTTTAATTTTGGTTTGGAAATGATCTTTATAAAATTAGTAATTCAAAAATTTGCGTAAAAATGACGTAGATGTGCAGACTTCTATTGTTGTCGGGAGCTGAGCAACGTAGTACCGACTTAACGAAATCTAAACGCCAATTGCAGCCACAGCTTTTAGGTACAAAATGTTGATAATGCGCATGCGTGAGCTCAGGGTAATACCCTAGTCGCGTTTTAAAGTTCTGGGTGCGGATTCACAACACTTTCGTAAGTCCAAAATTTGCGTAAAGTTTGCATAAGTTTTGCTTAAATTCAAAGTCACGCTAAGTGGTATTCACAAACCTTGCGTAAACAAAAACTTACGAAATTCCTAAGTTTTTACGTAAGTTATTACTAACCATGTGCGAGATCTCGTCTCGTTCTCGTTTCTCGTGAGAAATGGGACTTCTCGTGAGAAATGAGAAATAGAAAATTCTCGCGAGAAGTAGAACGAGACTTAAATATTATATTATTTTCCATATTAAAAATTATTATAATTTACAAAATGCTTAATAATTTGTTTTTTTAATTAATTAATATTTTGACTCCGTGATTTTAATAAATCTAATTACAAATTTAATTTGTTTTTGACAAAAACAAATTAAATTTTTAATTAGACTTTTAATTAGATTTTAAATATTTTTAATTAGATTTTAAATACAAAAACTTTTCGTATAAAATGGTGCACTTTCGACTTAATTTCATTAGTTTACCAGTGGAATTCAACTTGACACATATTGTTCATATTGAAAAGAAATATTCTTGCCTCATTTCAACGATCAAAAATGTCACCAAGAAAAAACGAAATCTGGAGATATTTTCAAAAAGCAAGTGACGGTGCTGAATGCAAGGCGTGCAAAAAGTCTTTGAAAACAAAAGATGGAAACACAAGCGGACTTCATCGTTGCCTCGAAAAAAACACAGCCAAGATTACGTTGAGTATTCTGAAAAAACTGACGACTCTCATCTTCCTCCTCCTAAGAAGAAACAACGAATCATGGTCGAAATGCTTGAAACAAAATCCAAATATGACAAAGACAATTCCATTCAAAAACAGTTTGACTAGTAGAAGTAGAACAAATCATCTTAATCAGAGAAAACATTGTCTTGTTGGAAAATTTTGGCAAAAAAATTCTAAATTAATACTTGAAAAAGTTGTTTACATTTGATAAATGTCATTTGTGTCTATTTGTCAAAACAATGTTTACATTTTTTTTTTTTTACTTGGATTTTAATAAATTAGTTTTCAAAAATTATTAAATTTCTTGTCTCGTCTCGTTCTCGGTCTCACGAGAAGTACTATCTCGGTTTGAAAAAACCTAGTCTCGCTCATGGTTAGTTATTACTTACGCAAAAAGTCTAAAAAATGGTATTGACAACATTTTCCTAAAAAGAAAAGTTACGTCTCCTATTTTCTGACTTAAGTTTGGCGTAACTTTAAATCATCTAATAATATTTAAAAATGGCGTTTTTATTGTTATGAAAGATTTCAGATTTTGTTTGTTATTGCCAATAAAATATAACTTTATCTTAATTTTATACTGCTATACGTAAAGTTATTTATTTAAATAATACAACTATAGTTTTTTTAACAACAACAACAATAACAGTATATTTAACAAAAATTTAGATGTACTAAATATAAATTTTATAAAACTTGTTTTTACTCTATATAATGGTTTTAACAGCTCAAGATGGTTCACTCTCTCATAGCCTAGCTATAACAAGGAGAGCGACCATAGTACGGATATATCATATAGTCTTGTAGTATGCCAATAACTTATTAAATAAGTTAAGTTAATAACTAGTCATTGTCATACATCAAAACTATATGATGCATCCATATTATATTAACTTATGGTTGTATCTATACTATACTATCTATACTATATTATACAAAAATATATACAATAGTATTAGAGAAGTATATACTTTAACTTGCAGAACTAGCATAAAGAGAGAGAGCCAGCCTCTCTTTCTCACTTTGTCTGTGTGTGAGCAGAGGCGTAGAAAGAATTTTTTGGTGTTCGAGATAGGTAACTTCCAGACATGGAGCAAACTCCAAACATATATACGTTTATACTTATGTCAAATAATGAGGGTTTGCAAAAAATTGCGATGATTGGAGGCTGGGAACAAAAAAGCCCCAAAATTTTCGCCCCCCTGCCCCAAACGTGAGAGCAACAAGTTGATGAAATATTTTTTGTACTATTCTTAACTAGACTTATATTCATCGATAAATTTTAAGTTTCATAGTATTATCTATTAGCGTTTAAAAATTATTAACATATAAAATTTGCAACCCCCTCAAATTGAGGGGGGTTTAAACTTTATATGGTCATAATTTTTAAACGCTAAAATATTTTAAAATGAAATCTAAAATTTATCAGGAATATAAGCCTAGTTAAGAATAGTACAAAAAATATTTTATCAACTTGTTGCTCTTACGTTTGGGCCAGGGGGGACAAAATTTTGGGGCTTTTTTGTTCCCAGCCTCCAATCATCGCAATTTTTTGTAAATCCTCATTATTTGATATAGGTATAAACATATAAATGTTTGAAGTTTGCTCCATGTCTGGAAGTTACCTATCTTGAACATCAAAAAATTCTTTCTACGCCTCTGTGTGTGAGAGAAAATATTTGTGCTAATATAGATACAATATTCGCTAAAATATGTAATCAATTCATTAGTTTTTCAAATATCTATTTTATTTTATTTATGAATGAGAAAAAGACTATTTCAAAATACAATATGCTAAAATTATCTCTGAGTAATCAGGCTATTGAAGTAAAAAAGTATTATAACCAAAATATCAAACTTAATTTGAATAATGATTCTATGTTTTTCGATGATTTCAATTATTCAAAGGTATTAATAATATATTAAAATTATTTTGAATAATAATGCTATGTTTTTAGTTATTTCAATTATCAGGAGATATTATTAATATCTATGGATAATTTAAATTATTAAAAAAAAGAGCATTGTTTTTAAAGCCTAATTTCTTGGTAAATAATATTGTTGTTTGTAAATAATAAACATATTCTGTAATAGTTTAAATTGTTTTGGTAGATCTTTGTTTTTTGTATTTCTATATGAAATCTCATTGTTGTAGTTTGTTATTGCAAAGAGCAGAAAGTCCATAAAAAGTTCCTTGATCCACCAGTTAGCACCAATAGCTATTAGATTGTACTGTATTTGGTGTCTTGAAAACCTACTACAATACTTGTTGTTGTGATTTAATCAATACTTGCTCTGTTAAAGAGTCAAACTTTTTTATACTGTACGTACCTGATTCACAGAATTAACTTTACGCTATTCATCAAATATAAAAATCATGTTTTTAATCGTGCAAATATGGTGCCATAAATTCTCAATCTGAAATATCACTGAAAAAAAACTTACAAAAAACAAGTGGGTTTTAATTCAAACTCAACTTTTATTAGTTAATACAATTGAAACATTTTCCATAACATATTATGAAAAATACAATGTATTTTTCATATATGTTATGGAAAAGTTGTTAAACTTTTGCTTATGTTTTTAAAATGTTCCTTATATTTCTGACAATAGAAATTTTGTTTATAAATAGTTTTAAATATACTAGAATGCAATCAAATGTATTTCTTGAGTTTATTGAAGCAATTTCTTTATTTAATGAAACTGTCATTCCCTATTGCAAATAAAAGTGTTTTTGATTCAAGTCAATTATATGATAAAACAAGACCACTGAGAAGAAAATTTAACTATTATCATGATGTTTTCTTATACCCTAGGGTATGAGAAGTAAGAATGAAAACAAGAAGTTAAAAAAAACACTTTGGTTTAGCACTTCCATTATTTTATGAACGTGAAATTTTATGCTAAACTAAAGTATTTTGTTTTAACTTCCTGATGCAATGCAAGATAAGTTGCATGATCTGATCAGGGGTGAACCCAGATTTTTTGGTACTTTAGGACCGATATGGGCGCCAAAAAAATGCCTTAAAATATTAATTTCATGTTGTTTTTCTTTTTATATTAAAAATAGAAAAACAATTTTGTTCGAATGCTAGTTTTCTGTATATTTTGGCTAGTTTATTTAGCCAGTAATGTTTACTAATAAGGTTCGCGGCAGGTTTAGAGTTATAGTTAAATAAAACCAATGGGCATTCACTGATGGCATCTTACAGGAAGCCGAATAGTTATTTTATATAAACCCAGGATAATACAATTTATATTACCCATTTAGAATTGAACAAGTATGCCCGAATTATTTCTTAATGAGTGCTTGTAATGTTTATATTTAAAATAATAGATGTGTAGCATTTTGTTAATAATTGATATCTCATTTAAAAACCAACCGACTTTCTTTTCTTTGTATAGGGTGGGGTGGGGTAATATGGATAGAATTTTATATATATATATTTTTAATATAATTTTTTTTTTGTAGTTAATTACCACTATAAAACTTTTGTTATTTTTCTTTACATTCAGGGTGTATACAATAACTTCACAATGAGTAGAACATAAATATATTTGCAATAACTAACTTACTAATCCTTTTTAACAACACCTTTCATATATCCATATTGCCCCACTGGTGGGGTAATACGGATACTCATAATATATTTGATAGATATATCACACTTATTGCTTTTCATGAATTTAAAAGTTCAAACTGTATTGGTTATGACTAGCAGTTTTCTTTTTCTGACTGATACAGTCTTCTTTTTAGTTTTGTTCTTCTCTTTTTCTTGCAACATTGCGACAACATCTTGAGCTGTTAAAACTCTGCCCTTTTTGGCCAGAAAACTTTGATACATTGTATACTTACTCTTCTTCCTTAACAAGCTGAATGGCAGACATTAATTTGCTGTGATTGTATGTACCAATAGTCTTGCACTGATATTTTATTTCAGACATGATAGTTTATGTAAAATATAAAATCAATTATAAAGCAAAATATGGTAATAAAATAAAATGAGGAATACAAAAATAAAATATGAAATGTTTATATGGGAGCTAAAGTTTTACCCTAGCCATTCAAAGAAAACAAATTTGAACTATGATCTTAATGTAAATAGTTCAGTAACATTATATAAAACTATTATATGTTACTATATAAGTATGTATAATACTATATTTAAAAGCAAAAGTGAGCTTAAGTATATAAATAAATGTCATGCAGCTTATGATTTTGTAACAAAATTCTATAATGTTAATAGGATTTATTATATTTTATATATATCCATTTTACTCCATTATCATTTTACCTGTATATCCATTTTAACCCATTTTAGATTTCTGTTTATTTTTCAATATGGGTTAGAGAACTTATTAATTAAATTTTACATGTTGTTACATGATGGTCCAACTAATAAATTTACATCATTATTCTTGGATAAATAATATTACTGAAGTCTGCAGACAAAAGTTATGAAATGTAATGTTTTTTTTATTTTTTTCAAAACAAAATGTTTTACATTTTAACTATTTATGTAAATCAAATATAAACATTGTTAATGCTAAAAAAAGAAGCTAGTTATGTGTATAAACTGTTGGTAATTTTCAGGTTTCAACATTATGTATAGATAACTTACTCCATGCATACTTATTGAATATATCCATATTATCCCAACAATCCATATTACCCCACCCTATCCTATGTAACATTTTAAACAATTTCTCCTCGCTCTATTTGTAATGTGACATTATTTTTAAACAAATATATCTTTGAGTTTGTACTTTTATGCTAAAGGTTTACTATTCCGCTGTGATTAAAATTTAAAATTTAAAAATTTTGTCATGTCACACTGTGGCTAACCACCCCCTATCCCATGTGATATTTGGTGACACTTTCAAACACCTCGACCTTATATAAGAATGTCACGTATTATTTGAATAGACCCTATATGGTTTTGCTAAATTTTTAAACATAGCAACAACAACAACAACAAAATAATTGTAAGTAAATTTAAGCCCTGTCTTTAAAAAATAAACATTCACTGTTTGGTCACATTGCCCTGTGTGTCTTAAAAATAAAAAAAGAATTAGTAATACTAACTACTTCCTTTAAACAAATAGTTATAAAATATTTGCCTTAAATTTTGGGTAAGTTTTTGCGTAAGTTTTTGCCAAGTTTTGCGTAACTCATGCGCAACCTTAACTTTACGCAAATGCTGCGAAAAAGTTGTGAATACCAAATAGTTACGCAAAAAATATTTTGCGTAAGTTTTTCGTAACTTTTGCTCAGCTACGCAAAAGTTACGCAAAAGTTATGAATCTGCACCCTAGGCCGTACGTAAAAATTAAAGTTTTAGCGTTGTGTTGAAAGTGTGAAATAGTTATGAAAACGTCACAAAGTTTTTTATATGTGTGTGAGGTTTTTAAATTTATATCGTTAAATCGGATAATTGCTTTTATTTTAAATCTGAATTACTAATTTTATATTATATTTATACATAAAAAATTATAAAAAGACTTTTATAAATAATGTATGTATATGAATATAACATATACGAATTGATAAAGCAAAGTTAAGTTATTAGATTTATAAACGTCGTAAAGTAATAAAATATGTTATCAGAATGAGAAATTACGATCTGATTACGAACATGGGATAGTTTTATCATATTTATTTAAAAAATTTTTTACTTCAAAACAATAAGGATTTTTATACAAAAAAAAAATCATACAGAAAAATATACAGAAGTATACAAAATTACATGAAGTGACGTTTTCGTAGTAATTTTCGTAATCTATTTCGTGTCAAGTAGTAAGACCTACAAAAAGTTTGACCTACAAAGATGTTCTGCAAAAAGAACATTTACTAAAGAGTAGAACTAATTTTCAGATAACCTTCTGAGGCCTAAACTGTTTTTAACCAATTCTAGACCCTTTTTTTTTCAACCGATTTATTTTTCGACCTATCTTATAGATTTTCATTTTCAACCGATTTGAGATAAATTAATCTTCAACCGGCTATTTGGTCTGTATTTTTAACGTCGTTTCTTTTTTAACTATGAAGAATCTTTTTTTTAAATTAACAATCAATAAGTTTTCTAAGCATTCATCGAACTTTATACCTCCCGTTTCTAAAGACAGCTATATTTTCAATTTTATAACTACGCTGGAAAGGCGTAGTTATATATCTTATACTGCTGATTTAGGTGAGCAATGTGACGTCATGCTGAAATAGCCTGCTGCCGGGGGCTTCAGTACATACATCGACTGACAAATAGCCTGACTCACAGTGGAGTGCTGCTACATTGACTGGGGGTTTGGGATGGGACAGCAACCTTTTCGATCATTATTCTTCGTTTTCTTCTTTTTCTAAAAAAGCCGTATCGATTTAGATAAGCAAAAAAAATCAGCAAATGCTCACATAAATGCTATAGTAGATATATATAAAATTGAAAATACATTAGGTTGAATATTTAGTAGGTTGAAAATTCAGTAGGTCAAAAATACAGTAGGTCAAAGATTTAGTAGATCAAAGATTTAATAGGTTGGAAAATTAGTAGTACATGTTTTAATTGGGTGTAAATATAAAAATCAAATGTTTTTAATTGAAAATCAAAAACATCATAATCTACAACTTACGAAGTTTAACTTAAAACGGCTACGACAACGACGATTTATAAAATTATAGTTTCTACGTTCTCGATGCAGTAGACGTTTTGATTTCATAAAGTCGCTAATATTAAAACACGACTTCTTTAACGCCTAAACAATTACCCAAGTTACTGTTACTAAACTATTACCTAGATAACAGTTACTAAACTGTTTCCTTAATAGAAGTTGACACAGTTTTTAAGTAATTCTTGCCTAAAGAAAAAGTTTTTCAGCAGGAAGTAACAGGTTTTTTTTGAGATTACCCTAAGAGCATTTTTTTTAAAAATTACGTTCTAAATGTCTTAAAATGTTTTTGAATGTTTAAACTACGTTTAAAAGACGTTTAAAAGATATTTAGAACGTAACTTTTAAAAACTTATGTCTGTAAGGTCCAAGCGGGCATTTGTTTTCAAAAGTTACGTTTTAAATGTATTTTAAATGTCTTTTAAACTTCTGCTAAACATTCTTCTGTAAAGAACGTTTAAAAGACATATAGAATTTAATTTTTAAAAACAAATGCCCGTAGGGATATTGAATAAAAAGTTTCAAAATTTTTAACTTCAAAATTGAAAAAAAAAAATTTTATATATTATTTTAGAATTAACTTTTAATTCTAAATTAATATACAAAAAAAAAGAAATTATTTTTTAGTTATTTTTTATTCATATATATACTAATAACACAAGTTATTAGTATATATATATGAGTGTATATATATATATACATGTTAAAACACATAAACACAAAAAAGAAACTTGCCTAAACTGTTAACTTCAAAACATGGAACTAAATCAACATGATACCACAAGTTACCATTTCGTGAAACATCAATTTGTGTTGCTACGCCATGTTCTACTACACAAATTTCTTTTTTCATTTCTTTAGTCATAATGTTCACCCATTTTTGCACAATTCCTTTAAAATCATGTCGAAATCTATTCGCAACAAGATTACCATTTTTATCAACAGGATAGCATACCATCTTATTGGTGCACTTGATAGTACAAAATCCATTAGACTCGTTAATTATTTCAAGATACTGTTTTTTTTTAATGACTAGCATGACGTCAAACTCGGGTACTTCTTCGGCAATGTTTAAAGATTCAAATGCGCTACCTAAAATTTACAAATGAATTTCAAACTGGTGTAAAGGGTGTTAAAAAACACGCGTTTATTATTGAGGGTTTTAAAATTAAATCTTGCGGGTTCCTTGAATAATCGCTTTTTAATTTTTCCAACAAATTAGTTTTACTCGCTATTATAACTTAAAGTTGTGTTATTTACAAAAAAAGAAGACTGGAATTTATATTTTGATCATGATTAATCAAAGACTTTCACGTGCGGTTTCAGTGAATGACTTTTTCATTGGGGATAAATAAACAAAATAGCAACTTTGTTTGGGTTGTTTATAGGCATTTTTAATAAATATAGATTTTTAAAATAATTCAGCCGATTATTTGATATTTTTTAACAAAATTATATTATATTGTTTAATACATACATACATATATATATATATATATATATATATATATATATATATATATATATATATATATATATATATATATATATATATATATATATATATATATATATATATATATATAATATATATATATCACAGAAGAGGTAACATTATTCAGACAAAGGAAGAACATGAAATTACATTACAAGTATTTGATCAATATTTATCAAAACAATAAAGATCAATACTATAAAACGAAAAAAGTAACATCCTAATTATTTATACTTTATTGTTGACCTTGCACATATACTTTAAAGAAGAAGAAGAAGAAGAAAGTAGAAGAAGAAGAAGAAGAAGAAGAAGAAGAAGAAGAAGAAGAAGAGGTAGAAGAAGAAGAGGTAGAAGAAGAAGGAAGACGAAGAAGAAGAAGAAGAAGAAGAAGAAGAAGAAGAAGAAGAAGAAGAAGAAGAAGAAGAAGAAGAAGAAGAAGAAGAAGAAGAAGAAGAAGAAGAAGAAGAAGAAGAAGAAGAAGAAGAAGAAGAAGAAGAAGAAGAAGAAGAAGAAGAAGAAGAAGAAGAAGAAGAAGAAGAAGAAGAAGAGAAGAAGAAGAAGAAGAAGAAGAAGAAGAAGAAGAAGAAGAAGAAGAAGAAGAAGAAGAAGAAGAAGAAGAAGAAGAAGAAGAAGAAGAAGAAGAAGAAGAAGAAGAAGAAGAAGAAGAAGAAGAAGAAGAAGAAGAAGAAGAAGAAGAAGAAGAAGAAGAAGAAGAAGAGGAAAAAGAAGAAAGAAAAATGCAATACATGGAGAAATTAGTCGTAAATATAGAAAACGGATTAGAAAAACTCAATTTAAATATCAAATAATGACCATGGAATAAAGATTACTTGACCATATGTTTTGATTTTGAGAAAATGGAATTTATCTAAAAATCATAGACAAAAGTCGCTTAAGTCATTTGGAAGGCTATATAATTTCGTTGCAAGCAGCTTTAACGAAGCAACTTAAAACTGTAACGAAAGAAATGTCTAAGTTTAAATCGCGGTTCTCTGTGACAAGACCTTAAGGTCTTAGAGTGTCCGCGTTCTTTATATTTATCCTTAACTTTTTCAAGTGTAATTTTTCTCTTTTATATTGGTATCTTAAACGTTTGTATTTTAAATCATGTAGTAAAGAACAAAAACATAAAAAACAAAAAAAACAAAAATATATATATATTCTTTTAAAGAAAAAAAAAATCCAGTGTGTAATCAAGGTTCATGGTGGGCGACCTTGTATATGTTATATATTTAATTTTATGTTCTTTATTACAATCTTTGAAATACAATTATATATAACAAAATTACAAGTAAAAATAAAAACGCTATAAAGTTAAAGGTTAAGATAAAAAACTCTGAAACCCAAAGAAGAACATAAGTTCTTGTCACAGAGAACCGCTGAAAATAGAGCCACGACTTTGCTTTGTTTACTTCGATATTATCCCTCTATTAAAATATTTTTAAATTACTCGCCACTTATCATTATTAGGTTGAAGGCCATGTATAAAATAGCTGGATTTTTCGAAATTGGAAGATATAGCCAAGTAGTTTTTTGGTATTAGAATGTATTTTTTCAATGTTTATAATCTTCCAATCTATTTATTTATTCAAAATAAGCTTCTTTATAAAAGCATATTTAATATTACTGGTCTATCAAATCAACTTTATCTAAATTTATAACTTTATTTAAATAATCTTCTTCATTAGATGCAGTACTTGGTTATTATAGTGTTTATTTCATTCTTCATTTAAGAAAATTCTTCATGAATTTGAAATATAATGAATATAACATATTTAGTGCTCATAGAAAGTTTTTCAAATATATATATATATATATATATATATATATATATATATATATATATATATATATATATATATATATATATATATATATATATATATATATATACATATATACAGAGCCGGTCCGTAGGGGTGGTGCGAAGGTTGCCACACATTTTCCCAATTTTTTGAAGCCCCATCATTTTTGCAGGATAATAAATAATAAAACTATTCTTTAATTAAGAATTTGAAAGTCAAATTTTTTATTTGCGATATTAAATATTATATTGCAATATTAACTTTTTTTATCCTAATCTCAAACCGATTTTATGGTTTTCGAGCATAACTATAAATTAACATTTCCGATAATAAACCAAAGTTTAGTGCAAGCTGTGTGGCCACACTTATTTCAAAGTTTTAAACCCTCGCTGGATTTGCAATAATGGCGGTTTGTTGATGTTTTATTAGGGTTTTGCAGAATACGGGAATAATTAAAGTTAACTTGTAAATAAACTCGTGAGAGAAAGTTCGAATAGTGGTTGGAATGGCCAGTCACGGGAGTCGAAAGTATGAATCTGGTGCTCTAAAAAGAAAAAATATATTAAAACAAACAGTATTTCTTAAACAGACAGTTGCTTTAACTAGTATTTTAAAATTTCCTGTGATACTAATAATTTTACTGATGGAGAAATTCCAAGTGGATCTTTATATCCATTAGGCAGCAAAGTTGTCCCTCAATCTCTAGAAAGTGAGCATAACACATTATTCACTCAGGTTGTTGCTAATGAGAGAATTGTCTCTACTGGAATTACTATTATTGATGTAGAATATAAAGATACAGATGAAAAACAGTAGTCGGAAAGAGATATTCTAACAACTGATGAAGTAAATTTGCGTGACGTTGTCGGAAAAAAAAAATAACAATGATAATAATGTAACTTCTGATATTGTTGCTCAAAGTAATTAAAAACAAATTGTTCAACAGCCATTAGGCAATGACCCTGGACTGTGGCCTGAATACTTTAACAAACTCATTTTATGTTTTGTCAAACAAGGTCCTGTGCGCATTGAAAGCATTTCTTGTCCTTGAGATGAAAAAGATTCTCGAACTTTCAGTGGGTGACAGGAATAATGTCGAAAAATGAATTTCGGAATAGTGTCAAATATATTAAATAGGCTTAATGTCGCAAAAAAAAGGAATAGTGCTGCAAAAGAATTCAATGAATATTGTCGAAAACAAAAAAAAAGAATAATGTCACAAACAGTAAAATCGGAATTGTGTTGAAAATAGAAAAAAGGAATAGTGTCGCAAATAAATTTAATGAATAGTGTCGAAAACACAAAAAAGGAATAGTGTCTCAAACAGTAAAAAGAGAATAGTGACACAAATAGTGAAAACGGAATTGTAATCAATCGGAGAGAATAAGCAAAAAATAGGGTCAAGTTCAGACAAAAATAGTATAATGTTGAAATTTGGCAGAGAGAAAATACACAGTCTTTGGGTGGGGGTAAAAAAAAACACAGTTGATTGCGCTACTGTAATATCCCTTTTAGACAATTTTAAGGGCAAAAAAGGGTCTATTTTGACACCTCTGAAATCTTATAAACTTTATACTGTTGGATAGAAAATTTTATCTTGATCAATATTCATATAAGAACTATGATTTATAAGCAATTAATTGAAAAGTTATCAACTTTTAAAAGTGTAAAAGTTCCATTGGACGTTTTTGCTACGATAAACGTTTTGTCATGATGTTATCAAAATGTTGTCAACATCTAGTTTGAAAATTTAACCATTTACATGTAAATTCTTTACCATTTTCCATAACCATTACATGTAAATTCTTGTGGTATATAGTTTTCTAATCATTTTTTATAATTAGCTCTTCAAAAGGAGATTGATAGTCTAGATATGCAGTTCTAAGGGTTCTTTCGTGTATTCTGTTAATACGATTGTTAAGTTTTCCGCTATGAAATAAGCAAACTAATGGACAATAAGAAAAAAAAGATAAAAGCGTAATATAAGCGTTAAGTATAAGTTTTCTTTGATTCGGAGAAATAAGCGAGTCTGGAGTGCGTTAACTTTTTGACTTGCTGATTTACATAAATTGTTAACAAAGGAAAGTTTACTATCAAACATTATACTACGTAATTTTTCATTATCAGATGAGACTATTTATCTATCACAGATGTTAAATTTAAGAGAGCTTTTTTTACTAATAATAATTGATATGCAGCGTTACGCATGTTCCTCACAACAGAATTTAAGTCATTTTTTTGCACTGAAAATTATTATCAGCATATCCTGCAATATCAACATTGGGTAAAAATAGAAATAGATCATTTATGAAGATATTAAATAGTAATGGACCTAAAATTGAGCCTTGTGGAACGCGAAACAAAATATTAGAGTAAAGGCTGTATCGATCATTTATTTTCACACTCTATTTCTAATACTAAGGTAAGATTAAATGAGCTTTAATGCGTTTCAGCTGAGACCATATGCATTTAACTTAGCAGTATACAAAGCATGTGGAATGCAATCAAAAGTTTTTGAAAGGTCTGTAAGCAAAGCCCCAAAATGTTATTTTTATCTAGACATTTTCTCCATTTCTCAGTCATAGTTATAGAATAAGATCGAAATAGCTCAAAAGAGAATAATCTCGAAAAGGGACTTTCAAGAATAATTTTGAAATAGAAAATAAACCAATATTGTGAAAATAGGAATATTCAAAAAAATGCCAAAAGCAGAATATACTAAAGGTCTTGCGTTTTCTTCAACATACTGGTTCCCAATACTCAAATCTGCAACAAATTTTGTGGGTTGGTACTGATAAACTTAACCAACGTCGGTCATTATCAACTTTGCAGACTTTGAAAAAGTTATGTAAATTGTTATTGCTTCAGATTCTTTTTTTATGAAAATTTATGTTTCATTAAAATTTTACTATGTACTCAAAATATTTCAATGTATATTCTGATTTAAAAAGAAAGTTTCAGCATTATGAGTATTTGCGTGCATGCTTTTTAAAAATTTATATCTTTGCTATACTAAGTATTTTACTATGGTATTAAAATTTTGGTAATTTGTAATATTTTTTTTTCGAATTGCAATTGCAAATACTGAACTTTTAAAAGTTTTATTTATTAGGTCTGTAATATTGGTTTTGAAAGGTCTGTAATATTGGTTTTGAAAGGTCTGTAATATTGGTTTGCATTTCTTTTACATTACATATTAAATAGGTTTTTTTTTTTTTTAAAGTGGATTATCCTATTGAAAGTCGGACGTTCAGGACCCAACTTTTATCATTTTTTTTTTTTTTTTATATAAATTCTATATAAAAACGTTTTATATGCTTTGGTTCTACGACTTCTATTTTTTATTATTTTGTATTACGGTATATATTTAGAGGTTTGGCGATAAGACAATTTGGCGATAAACCAATTTGTCTTCTTCTTGCCCCTGCTATTTGTAGTTACTTATGTTTACGGTATGATTAAATGCGTACGGCAAAAAATAAAATAAATAAATAAAAAAGCACATGGTAGTTTAAGAACAATAACAATATTGAGACTGGAAACTATATTATTGTATGATAACTCAATGAAAAGTACATCTTGTTGTTTTATTAATTATATACATACCGTAAACCGATGTTACTTTGGACAGCGGAGTAACTTTGGACATTTAAAAAAAATTTAATTAAACATCTGTAACTTTTAAACTTTAAAAGTTACAGATGTTCAATTAAATTTTTTAAAAATGGCCAAGGTAACCCCGATTTACGGTACCTTTACTAATATCATTCGCTAAAGACGGGTTGTTATTTGCATCTGAATCATCACAATCGGCAACTTTTACAAAATTAAAAAAGTATTTTTCTATTAAAGTAAATATGATTATAGGTAGCAGCAGTGCCGGCTTTAGTGGTTGGATTAGATAGCAGCATTAAATAGATGGGTTTTGGGGTTTGGTACTTTTTCCACAACAAACTACATACCCAATATATTATTGGCAGTGATTATCCAGAAAATGCTTAAAATTGGGTTAAACCACTTTTCCACTGAACCCCTCGATAAATAAAAACTGATTCAATACTACAGGAAAAACAGGTCGTTATCAAACGCTTTACACAAATGATACAAATGTTTTATCATTTAAGGAACATTTATTTGAAGTTAATGATAAAAACTTCCCAAAATGTAACTTTCATAAACAAACAAAAGTCTAGAATAACCATGGGTAACAAAAGGTCTTAAAAAATCCTCAAAAATTATTTAATACCTTAAAACAAAAAAAATGTCAAACTATTTGAAAATCAAAGATATTACCTTTAATTCATTTGCGACACTATTCCGCTTTTTTGTTTTCGACACTATTCATTAAACTCCTTTGCGACATTATTCCATTTTCTATTTTCGACACTACTCATTAAATTCATTTGCGACATTATTCCTATTCTGTTATTCGACAATCAATCATGCGACAATTTGCAACACTATTCCTTTTTCATATTTTCGACAATCAAATTTGTGACAATCTAAATTTCGCGACACTACTCCGCCACACCAATTCAGTGCTTCTTATTACACTAAGATTCTTCCTAATTTTAAAAAAGTGGCTAGACGTTGATTGGTTTATTCAAAATCTAAAAATGCTGTGTTATGTTTCTGTTGCAAGTTGTTTTCAACATCTAAAAACAGATTTTCAGATGCTGGTGGTGGTGTATGTTACTGATGTAAACTGTCAGAAGAGTTAAAAATTCACGAAAACGGTGTCTCTTATGGAGGCTATACAGAAATGGATTACTACAAATAATGCAATTAAAAAAAATAAAACGATTGATTTTGAGCAGGAAAAAATTATAGATTAGGAAGGTAAACGATGGGCAGCTGTGATAGAAAAGATTTCTTTCAGTTACACATTTCTTAGCTGAAAGAAACTTTTTGTGGGTAAATTAAAAAGCTAGAGTATAGATATTTATATTATATTTATAGTATATATATATATATATATATATATATATATATATATATATATATATATATATATATATATATATATATATATATTTATATATATATATATATTTATATATATATATATATATATATATATATTTATATGTATATATATATATATATATATATATATATATATATATATATATATAGAGAGTATATGTTTTTTTATGATATTTTTTGGGACTAGTTGAATTTCTGGCTAATACAATTTTGCAGGAGCACATCAGACGAATCAAAGCAGAAGAAATTTTTGTTAGTGTCCTTGGTAAAAACATTCAAAATGAAATGATTAATCTTCTGGCTTATTTAATTAAAGATGAAATTACTATGCAGTGCAAGAAAGCAAAATACGTTTTGTTTATTATAGAAGGTACACGAGACCTTTCTCACACTGAGCAAATGTCGTTGACTATTCGTTTTGTTCAGATGGAACCAGAAGTTGCCATTGAAGAACATTTCAATTCGTTTTATATGTTGACAATCAAACAGGTGCTCACTTAACAGATGTTATTTTTAAATGAGGTAAAACAAAATAGGATTAGAGATGCAGCACTTTTGAGTACAAGGTTTTGATAACCGAGCAAACATGAAAGCTCGTCATTCTGGTGTTCAAGCAAGAATTTCAAGTCTAACCCTTTAGCTTTTTTTGTTTCCTGTGCATGTCATAATTTGAATTTAATTTTATCTGATGCTGCAAAATCTACAGTTAGCTTAGTTTCTTTTTTTGGTTTTATTCAGAGTTTGAACACCTTCTTTTCTGCGTCTACAAAGTGATTCTTAAAAACCACCTTCAAAAAGAAGGTTTAACTCTAAAGTCACTTTTAGACACTCGGTAGAAAGCACTCATAAAAAATGTTAAAGCATTACTTTACCAGTTAGGAGAAATATACGACGCATTATATGAAATAATTAGTAGCAATTTTTATCCTGCTGATTGCCGAAACGAAGCTGAAACGCTTGGAAATCAATTGAAAAGATTTTCTTTCCTAGTTTCACTATTTGTTTGGTATGAGATCCTCTTTCGTATTATTAAATTAGCAAAATGATGCAACCAAAAGATTCAGATCTAAAAATGACGAGTGAATTAACAAAGAAAACACTAATATTCTTTGCAGATTTTTGTGATAACGGCTTCTGCAGTTGCAAGTGAACTAGAAGTGGAACCAAAGTTTATAAATACCCATTCCTCAAAAGTGCGTAAAAAAATGTTTATTTTTTTACAAAAGTAATGATACAAGATTCTAAAGAACGTTATCAAATTGAATTCTTGAATTTTCTTATTGAAAATGTTATTGTTTCAAATAAATGATTATGTAACAGTGTTTGGTTTTTTATTTAATGTACACTTACAAAAAGTAAGTTCTTTACAACTTAAAAACGACTGCCTTGATTTACAAAATAAACTAACTTTTGAGGGATATTCTGACATTGATGGAAAAGAATTAGAAAAAAGAATTAAAAAAAAAAAAATTCCTAGCTACAAATGGTTTTAACTGTACTTGCATCAAATGTGACACCATTAAAATATTTAAAAAGTAGCTAACTGATGGATGTATTTCCAAATCTATGTGTGACTCTGCAAAATATAGAAATTATGCCAAATACTATAGTCTCAGGGCAGCGAAGCTTCTCTAAACTTAGGCTGATTAAAACTTATTTAAGAATCACAATAAATCAAGATTGACTGTGCAAACTGTCTTTAACTTCTATTAAAAATTGCCGGTAAAATTAATTTAATGGAGATGATAAAAAGTTTGCCGAACCCAAAGCATGGAGAGTTCCTACTTTTCCTGAAAAGTGTTTTTGTAAACAATAATAGTATTATTTTTAATACTTTTCAGTTTCTCTTAAAACAAATACAAAACTGTTTCACAGTTTTGTATTTTTTTATTAATCGGTTATTTCTTTATTTATATGAATACTGCTCATTAAAATTACACAATTGACTAGGATTTAAAGTGTATTAGTAAAAAATATCTCCCTTTAGGTTACATATTTTTAAAGGGTCTCAAATACATCGTAGTCAAAAGAGCCTTTTATGTTAAAAAAAGCCATTAAAAAAATTATAAAAAAAATTCATAAAAAAAAGTCTTAAAGTTCGACAACATTTAAGCGACTTCAACAATTAAGCAACATTTTAATGTTGCTTAAAAGTTAAAACAATTAAAACATTGCGGAAGTACATGAAATTTTATCGTTCTTTAAAATACCACAATAGTAATGAATAAAAAGTCTTTTTTAAAATTAAAAGTGTTTTTGTTTTTTTATTGTTTAATAATGCTTCTAAAATATGTGCGGAGAGTTGCTACATCGACTATCTTATAGCTTGTGTTCAAGGGAATGTTGCTACCTAAGAAAAATGAAAGCGAGCTTGAAACAAAAAAGTTTGATTTTTTAATGTTTTGAAATTTTACGAGACGGTCTTGATTTTGTATGTACATAGGGGGGTAATAAAAAAAACTGCTTTGTACCAAGGAGTTAAAATAGAATAGAGGAAGAACGAAGCCAAAAATTCTTTAAAATCGTACAATCTTTGTTGCATAATTATTCCAGCGGCAAGTCAAAATAGGGCCTTTGCGTTGAAAAAGGAAAATTTTGAAATGAAGTTTGTAACCTTTGTAAGCTGTAATCAAAATGGATTACTCACTTAATAGTTGACTGGACAAGTTTTAAACAACTGTTCCAACTATCAAGTAGAAACTACAACCAAAATCAAGATCTACGTAAAGTTATTGATTTTTGAATATACTATGTATACTAGGTAGAAGCATCAAAGTTTTCGACAATCACTACTACTTGGTTGAACCTTATCTTTTGCTTCTCCTTTTAGCTCTAAGTTTGTTACGTTTTTTAAGAACGTTTTTTTGGCGAGGAAATAATTATATCTCTCCTTGATATTATTTTGTGTTGTAGTATTTTTTCTGGATTTATAAACAAATTGTTAATTTCTAAATTAGGTTCTTCGATTGAGGCTTTTTATTTATACGTTTTTAACTTGATTTTTAATCGTTTTTTTAGCGAGTGGTAACGTGTTTTTTTTTTCAATGCTTGTCGATGATTCCTTTCTACTAACATACTTTGTGCAAAGATAATTTTATAGAACAATCATTCTCTGCATAAAAATATACTGATTCACGCTGCACTTTTAGTTTTTCTTTAAGTTTGTCGATGCAGAAGTTAACTATATCATAAAAAATTAACGCTATTAATAAGGTAAGTTTAAAATGTTATAACATTTTAACTAGATCAGGTTTTTCTAAAATAACAAAAAATACAAATATTAAATTGTATTAGTTATGAACTGTAGCGAAATGTTTCAGAATTTTTTTTTGGATTTTAGTAAATATGCTAGGTACTGTGAGACGACTATTTTTAGAAATTAATTTTTGTTTTATTTTTAAAGACAAAAGTGTTGGTACCGGCTATCACTTTTTCAAGTCAAGTTTAAACTTTGTGCCGCACTTTAGTGAAATCCAATCTAATATTAAATCACCTTTTAATAATATTACGACTACCCTTTTGCTTAGCTAGCATATACAATATTTTGCTAATTGGTTTTGTTTATAAAAGATATTATATTATGTATAAATATATTTAATAATAAAATATGGTGATCATATTTTGTTATTAAATACCATGAGCATTTATATTATGTATAAATAAATATAATATGATATTATATAATGTTATATTATATTTATAATATAAAATAGTTTGTGCAATCAATAAAATATCCGAGTAAATACAAGACGTGTTTAATAAGTTTATAATACGTTTTAAAACGTATTAATACGCATATTGAACTTTTAAAACACGTTTTATGTTTACTTGGATGAAAATTTAAATGTAAATAACTTGCCAGGACATTGTACTCTTATTTTGATTCCTATATCTAAGTGATCCCCATAGCGTGGGCTATCATTCCACCAAATGGTTTTCCCAGGTCAGAAAGTTAAGGTTAGAATCTGTTTTATAACACTGTGTTAAGATGTTTTTCTTCATTTCAAGTTTTTAGTCCCATTTTGAAAGCATGCTTTTCAAAAAATAAGCTAACGATTTTTTTTAACGTTGTGTTTAGAAGCGCATTTTTTCTTTACTTTTATATCATTAACGACTTTTATTTGGGTTCTTTAAATTTAAATAATAAAGTTTTCTTTTTACGATATAATTATAATAAAGGCATTTTTAGAAAGATAATATTAGGCACTATTTATCTAAGTAGTTTTTTTTAGCATTAAGTCAAGTTTGAAGTTTTGATCGAAGTGCCTATTTAAATATAGAGATATAAAGTACATTTTTATAAATCCGGCAAAAATACTACCAACTCTTATCTAGACATTTGTTATTTCAATTCTAATCTAGAAATTTATTTTTAGTCGTTTATAAAACACAACATAAAATTGAGCCAATAAACTAACTAAATATTGTTTACGAATTTTTTAAACTTTCATCTTTATTTGCAATGCACAGTGGGCCAGTAGGTGGACAAAATGGGAAAAATTTTAGTTGTCTAATCTTGAAAACCTATTTAATTTTAGTATCTACATATATTAGGAGAAATCTATTGATAATTTATTTATATCAAATCCCTTAGTTACCAGGACTCTAAGCATTTGAATATTGAGATAAAATAAAAAAATTATAAATAAGTAATTAACGGTGACATCAACGTTGTGTTATATTTCAATTACATCTACGTTTTTGAAACAAAAAATTAGTACATGTTATTCTAGAGTATTTAGAGATAAGAAAAACCAATGTGTGAAATAAATTTGTCATAGCATGTTATCTCAGTTATACTTTGAAAATCACAGATTAAAAAAAAAAATTTCTTAAGAAACTTATTTTTTGCCGCACAATAACTAATAATTACCACAATTTGCCATGTGTTGTCTTATATTTATTTGAGCTATATGATGCTTCAATCGAGTTTTAATTGATTGCTCGTCCCCTTAAATCCCCGTTCAGATTTTATGTATGTTTTAACTTGGTTGCTATGGTGCTAAATTTTGCATAGCAACAACTCATTTTTACATTAACGTTGTTTTAACAGTATTTTACTTGCGCTAAATACACAATATTGGGGGTATGTATTAAAATGAGATTCAGAATTCTTATGAGGTTAACTTTTTTTGGTTACTATGGATACCTTACTTTGCATAACATAGCAACAACATATTTTCGGTAGTTGTTAGTAATTTAATTACTAACACTGACAGTAATTTAATTACTTTTAATTTTAATTACTAACACTTGTAGTAACTTAATTACTAACAAGTATTAGTAGTCCAGGCGGCATATATATTATAACATTTTACTTTTAAATACAAAATACTTGTTACAATAATTATTTAGATATGGTTTTGTTAAACTTAGACATTCATAATTTTCTCCAAAAAAACAATCTTAGTATTTCAAAACAAAATATTACTGAAGATATATTAAAATTTATTCAGCCAAAATTTGCTGATTTTAAAGACGTTGATTTTAGACATGCTGTTCAACGATTTGTTTACTTGTATAAAAAAAAGTGGAAATCTGCAAACTATACTGTGAAAAATTTTTAAAGAAAAGTTTGTGAACTGGCTTAATGAATATTTAATTGTCAGAAAAAAAGACAATGAACCAACTGCAAGTAGACGTGGTCGAAAACCAGTTGCATTTGATAATAGTTCTAATAAAACTAAAAAACGGCGTGTATCTTGTTTAATTGAATCTCATTCATCCAATGAATTATTTTTTGCTGCTAATAAAAAATTTAGAGATGAATCTGTTGTTATTGCTGCCAAGAATGTTTTAAATATATCAAATACAGATAAAGCAACTAAATATTCAGCAGACGAAGCACTGGCTTTAATAATTGATGCAAGTCTGACAAAAGCTTCCTATCAATTGATTAGAAGCGGAGCCTTGGAGAAAGAATATAACATCTACCCCGCTTACAATGATGTCAGAGATGCAAAATTGAAATGTTATCCTGCAAACATAACAGTGGAGGACTATTCAGCTTCAGTTCCTTTAAAAGATTTAATGACTCATACTTTGCAAAGAATCTGTGCAGTTCAGGAACCTGTGCTAAGGCACTTGATATTGAACGACAAAGCAATAAAAACAATGACACTAACGTGTAAGGCTGGTTTTGATGGTGCTACTGGCCAAAGCATTTATAAACAAGTTTTATCAGAACCCGACATTAACAGAGATTTAAAGCGTGAAGAATCATTATTTATTACTTGTCTTGTCCCATTGGATTTGACTGGATTTAACAACAGCAACGAAAAGGTGCCTATTTGGAGAAATCAAAAGTCGTCCTCCACAGCCTATTGTAGACCCATAAGCTTTGCATACAAAATGGAATCCAAGGAATCTGTGATTGAAGAAGATCAGTACATTAAAAGTGAGATAGAAAGCTTGGATATGATTTTATTAGAGGTTTGCGGATCTTCTATTGAAGTGAATTGTATTATTGAACTTACAATGATTGATGGGAAGGTTCAAACAATATTATCTGAAAAAAATAACTCATACCAATGCTGTTCAGTGTGTGGTGTCTCTCCAAAAAATATGAATAGTCTTGATATCCTTAATATAGATTATACTAACAGAGAGTTCAAATATGGTCTTTCCAGTCTTCATGCATGGATTCGATTTTTTGAGATGTTATTGCACATTGCATATAAAAAAGAAACAATAAAGTGGCAAGCAAGATCTAAAGAACACAAAGAAAAGGCATCTGTAGCTAAACAAAAGACTCAGACTGATTTTATGAACTAAATGGGACTTGTTGTTGATTTCCCTAAAAGTGGTGGTTCTGGAACAAGTAATGATGGCAATACCTCAAGACGTGCTTTTGCAGCATATGAACAAACAGCTGAAATTTTGGGTATTGACCAAAACCTTATATTCAGATTTTACATTATCTTGGTAACGCTCTCTTCAGGATATGAAATAGACTGCTTAAAGTTCAAGGATTATTGTTTTGACACTTTTAGACTATATGTGTCCCTTTATCCATGGTATTACATGGCTCAATCACTTCACAAAGTATTGATACATGGACATGACATAATTAAAAGCCTTACATTACCCATCGGACTTATGTCAGAGGAAGCTCAAGAGGCTAGAAATAAAGACTTTAAATCTTATCGCGAAAATTTCAGCCGAAAAACATCCAGAAAAGCAACAAATACTGATCTTATCAATAGACTCCT
The DNA here is from genome assembly GCF_038396675.1 of Hydra vulgaris. NCBI lineage: Eukaryota > Metazoa > Cnidaria > Hydrozoa > Anthoathecata > Hydridae > Hydra > Hydra vulgaris. Next base: position 64,541,257 of record NC_088920.1, on the reverse strand, counting down.
AGTTTCCAGTGATCCTGTTATTTCATCATTGCGTAAATCAACATCACACCAAACAAATCATAAAGCATTTCCTTCTGATGTTTTACAATTACTTAAACAATCTTCAAACGATTTTATTGTTTTATAATTTTTTGATGTAATTTAAAATTGATAACGTTTTCTTGCACTATTTTTTGCTTTTATTATTCCTAAAACATTATTTACCTAAATACTCAATTTTTATTCAATATAGGTGGGTCAAAAATCCGATAAGATATTCAAATATCAATTTACCACTTTGTAACTAAGGAAAGTATCCGGTAACTAAGCAATATAAGTATCCATAACAACTAAATTTAAAAGATTATCACTTTTGTAAGAAGTGTGATCTCATATTGGTACTCATGCCAAATTTAGTGAATATAGCACTTATAAAATATCTGCAGATAACAAAAGTAGGTTGTTGCTAAGCAAAATAAAGGTATCCATAGCAACGAAATAAAAAAATATTACCTTCATAAAAAGCGCAGACATCATATTAGTACTCATACTAATTTTAGTGAATATAGGTCTAATATTAAATTAGTTATGAATTTTGTCCAGTAAAAGTGCATTCTGGCCCACTGTGCAATGCTTCAATTGCTTATAACGTTTTAAAACAATATCATTGGATAATTTTTGTTAAAAGTAGAATGTGATTGGTTAACTTTAAATTATCATAATTACGCGGTGTTTACGCGAAATATAAGGGTTTATGCGAAATATAAAACATTTGTTAAGAAAATGTAAAACATTTTTCAAGAAAATATTTTTTAAGAATTTATAAACATTTTTTTAGAAAATACTAAACAAATTATAAGAAAATAAAAATCAAATTTATATAATTATAAAGCATTAAAAATATATATATAAAACAATTTTTAAGAAAATATAAAACATTTTAGTTCTTTAAGAGTGCATTTATAACGAATAAAGTTATTCATAAATTTTTTGAAGAAAAAAGTGTATTTTTTTAATATAACTATAACTCATTATATTTAAAGATATAATATAAATAACAAAGTATCCACTTTAATAAAATTCTTGCCTTGCTATGCCTTTCAAAACCCATTTTCTCATATTACAATACTTACCACAAAAATCAATGCCAATTGTCGGTATAAGCGAATTTAAAGTAGCCTTAACTTCATTGCTAGTTTTTGGAAACGGCCTTATAGATGTCTTAAATTGTTGGTTCTAAAATCACAAAAAATATCGCCATTATAGGCACCATCCACAATCTTAAAGCTTAGAATACCATTAACTGTTATAACGGCCATTAGATTTACATTATTTCCACGATTTGCTGGCACTGAAACAAAACATTTTGTATTCTTTATAGAATAGCCATATTGCTTAGAAGTATGTAAGTTAAAGCCTGTTTCATCAAGAAATGCTAAGTTGTTGTCAGGAATCGAACTAATAGTCCTGAAAAAACTTTGGCTTAAATCAACGTTTTGCGGCGAGTTCCTTTCTTTTGGTACTAATGTAAGCCGTTTTCTAGCGAACTTCAAATACTTAGATATTGTTGGTATAGATGCATTAATATTCCTTTCAATGAGAATGTTTCTCAATGATGCTAAAGTATGAGATATATCATGCTCAATTAACAATCGAATTTCAGATTTCTCGAAAATTGTCTCGTCATAATAGCTGCACCTTCCTTTTTTTACTGATGTGATTTCATCATCACTAAGTCCTTTACTGATTATATCAGAAATAGAACGTGTTGCAGATACTGATAATTCAACTTCTTCCGCTATTTCTTTTAACTTTATTTCTTTTAGAATTGACTTTCTTATGGTTCTTACGATATCCTTTGTAATAAGTGTTCTTTTTTTCCTTTCTCTTTCATTTTCCATTTATCAAATAAAACAACAAAATAAAACTTGAATAAAATATTTTAATTATAAGCATAATTAATTATAAGCATAGTAAGGCATGATTACATATGTATCGCATTTAAAAAGTTTTCTCTGAATAAAAAAAAGCATTTGTTTAATATGGATATAGTAATTTTTTTATTTTTCATTGTATATCTTATAAGTTTTCTCAAGTTTTATATCTTATAAATATAAAACTTTTATTCCGTGCTTAAAATCTGATTCTAAATTTAAGGTATGATAAAAAGTTTGATATAAGACTCAAAAAATTATACTTTTAAGGCACTTACAACTAACAACTAATTTACTACCGCCGTCCTTTTTTTTTATTTTTTATAGTTCTCTTCTTTGTCATGAATAAACCTCATAAATTACAAAGTGTTATGGAGCAATTACGTAGATAAACGTTTTATATTTTTTTAAAAACTGTTTTATATTTTCTTAAAAACTGTTTTATATTTTCTTAAAAAATGTTTTATATTTTCTTAAAAAATGTTTTATATTTTCTTAAAAAATGTTTTATATTTTCTTAAAAAATGTTTTATATTTTCCTAAAAAATGTTTTATATTTTCTTAAAAAATGTTTTATATTTTCTTAAAAAATGTTTTATATTTTCTTAAAAAATGTTTTATATTTCGCATAAACCCTGTAATAAAAAAATTATGTAAGTACCAAGACTGTTCCTTGAAAAATGACGTATTTTAACTTCATTCTCCCTCCTCCAAAAATAGTGGTTTAGTGCGTACTTGCTTTATGGAAGTCCTCTACTATAATATAGTATACTTATATATTATAGTATAGTTTCCTTTTTTAAAACAAAGTTTTTAAATATAAACTTTTTTTTTTAAGGCGAAGCAAATAAAATATATTTATACTATTTTATATCCATTATGCAAAATTGGATATCCACTTTGCAAAAAACTTTTTAAAACCACCAAAATTGATTTTTTTTTTCCTTTATAGTGTTTATGTACTACGTAAAAAAAATATTTTTACAACTTTTAATAAACATTTTTAGATAAATGTCATTTACTTAGTAGTAAAAACAGTTTTTTTAATTAATATTAAGGATCTGTTACCTTGTTTAAGGGCAATGAGGGGACTATAGAATAGCTACTAAAAAAATTTGTTTACTTCAGTAAAAAAAAATTTTTACATTGTACACAAACACTAAAATGGAAAAAAAAAAAATTTGGGTGGTTCAAAATTTTTTTTACATAGGGCACCCCTTATACTATTTATAGAGTGCTACTTTTTTTTTGTTAAAAGACTAAAATATATAAACTTTTTTAAATTTTTAACGTCGTACTAAAATTTACTCCAGGAATTTTAAATACCAATATATTAATATGGATGCGTAGTGGTTTAATCCCAGCCGGCATTTGGTCCTAAAAAGACGTCTTTAGAACGTTTAAAAGACGTTCAGAACGTTTTTTGAACGTTCATAATACGCCTAATGTTGACTAACAGCTATTTAGTTTTACTGAAAATTTTTTCTAATTTAATAGGAAGTTTAATAGGATCAGTAGGGTACATGTTCTGAACGTTAATATTGATTTCTGCAATTTTTCCTCTATTGAATACTATTGTTTTTATTGCTTGCAGATATATTGTTATTTTTTATATTTGTTTTATGAACATTATTTTCTTTAATACTAGTTAATAATAATTGAGATGAATTTTTTTTTTTTAAGTACTTGTTGAATCACGATCTAATATATATTTTTAGGAATAGCATAAATCTTTTTTTCCATTAATTATTATACATTATTAATATTATACTTTATTGTGGTTAACGTTTTAAGATCAGGAGAAACATGGTCAGCATTGTAAGTTCTTTTTTTCTTTGATATAATGCTGATCTACCAAGCAACAAGCAGCCATTTGTGTAAAGCCATAGCTGAGGTCAAAATAATTATGAAGATTTTACACTTGACTTAAATAAAACTTTGTAACAATGTGGCTCAAATGGAATTTTCGTATCTTGTTTTAGACTTTATATTGCTTTTTATTTTTAGAATATCTCTTGAATTTTGAATTTTCTGGGTCTGCTACAACAATTGTTTCTATGTGCTAATTTTTATCTATTTTTTTTTGCAGTACATGAAAGCGATAACATTTTTTCCTTAATTTTATAAAAGTTTTTTAGAAATAATGCAAGAGCATGGCAACATAGCCCACTTATACTAACTGGACATTCACAATAAGATTTCTGTGGAATTTTATTTTTAAATAATATTACAGCAGGATGAAATTGTTCTCCGTGAGATTTTTTATAAGTACTCTTACAAACAATGTATTAGGTGAACTAAAATCAGTTAAAGCTGTGACACTCACAATTTTTCTGCTCAACAAAGTAAATAATCCTATTTTGTTGTTGTCCTAAAGTGCCTTCTCCTTTTTTTAAAACACTTTTTGAATATAGTATTTAAAACATACTTTCTGCTTTTCTTTTTAGTTTTTGAGTTAAAAAAGGATACAGTTCATTCTGAAACATAACTCATGTAAATCTTTTTTTTATTTGGAGTATCAACACAGAGTAACACAGTAAACACAGAGTTCAGAGTTGGCTAATATTTAGTCGAAATTGGTCAAAAAATAGATAAAACGTTTAGCGACCTATTATTGACTAAAAATCGAGGCTTGATTTGAAATGTATATTTCAAATATTTTTGTATAAACGTTTACTAAACGTCGATCTAACGTTTAGAATACCGACTATGTTAGTCAATATTGTAAACCTATAATCAACCTTAACTAAACGTAAACATTTATAGATTTAAAATCTACGCTTTAAATTAATTTATACGTTTATTAAAGGTCAATCAAACGTTTGCAATATTGACTACTATAAGCTGTTATTCTAAACGTTTGATCGCCGTTTAATAAACGTTTATTATATTATAATATAGTAATATAGCAATTGGTCAGAAGACTCACATAACAGCTTAAGTCACGTGGTCTAAATAGGCATAATTAAAACGAAATAAAAAAAAATTATTAAAAAATTACTTTTTATTGGCTTAATAATTAATTTAGATGCGTTTTCACGATTCACTTCCTTACAACAACTGAAAGCAAAACGACTGATTAATAAATAATAAACGAGTGTTGGGAGCGCCATTCTAATTCATGGAAGTTAAAAATCTCTCATCGCGACAATTTACCTTCCTAAATGCCAACAAATTAATGGACTCAGATATTTTAGAAATTATTGATCGCAACATTGACACAGTTAAAAAATATGAGTTGCTGGGCTCTCGTTATGCAAGTCCTGCTGCAAAAACTTTTTTTGTAAGTTTTATAAACAGTTTAAATTCATTTTGTAAGCGCTAGTATGATAGTCTAACAGTAGGTATTCATCTTTGCATTAATCAAGAGGTTTGATAAATAAATTTTTTATTTTTTTATTTTAGATGCATTTTAGCTTAATTTAGTTACATTTGCTAAAGAAAATTGGTAGAACAGAGCTGGTAAAAGCCACTGTATATAAAATGGCACAATGTTGCGAAATTTTTAATGTCGAAAATAAACATGGATGGTACAGGAAATTTCGGAAAAATTCCATTCAGAAAATCCTCTATATGTAAAGTTGTTCTGTGTAACTCCAATTTTAATTTATGAATGTACATTTAAAATGCTAACAATTTACCCTAGTTTTTTGCGGTTACAAATCAGGTTACGAAATCAAACGATCAGGATACGAATGTTGAAGATGATGTTGCACAAACAGGTGCATGATAAACAAGTGATAGATGGTATTCTAGGAAGATTTTTGATAATGCATAAACCAGTGATCCAAAATATTTGTTTATGGGTTTATTAATTTTAAAAGTAATCTTTGACTTAATCTTAATGTAAAATTTTTTTTTTCTGCTAATGAGATTAAGTTTAAAAACTATTTGATAGAAATTTTTTAATATAATATTTCCACTGCGAAAAGCTTGATCATTTAATTTTTTTAATTATCGAAACATAAACAAGTATAGTGCACAAACATTTTTTCTTTAAATCCTTACAATATGAAAACGTTGTATATAAGTCTATAACTTTATAAATAGTTTTGTAAAATTATAAAACTATTTATAAAGTTTTAAACTTTATAAATAGTATATATTATAAAGTTTATAAAATTTATTATGAAAGTTTATAAACATATTATAATAGTTATAAAAAATATAAAAAATAAGACCAGATCTTTTATAACTAAATCCTATTTATAAATTTCACGACCTACATAGCTCTTATTACTTATAAAAAGTGAAAAAGTTATAACGTAATTTTAACTTAAATTAGTTTTAAAACTTAAATAAAATAAACTTACGTTAACTAAATCAAAGAAACTAATAGACAAGTTTAATATACGTTTACTTAGACTAAATCTAAACGCTTTATATACGTATAATAATCCTATAATAGACGTTTAAAATACGTTCGAATATAGATGTTTTATGGACGTTTGTTCTAAACGTTAATCTGGATTTCATTCTAAACGGATAATTGACCAAATCTGAAAGTTATATTGAAACGTTGTTTTGACGTTTAGTAGACGTTTGTGTGTTTACTGGGTATTGTCTTTTATTAAAATAGATAGAGTTTATATACTATTTTGTTATAACATCTTGATTCATTTATTCCCTATAAAGATGGCACCAAAATCTCATACGCAAAACCCACCCCATTTGAGAAAATCCCTAATTGTGTTTGGTTAAGAAATATTCCTTCACACAGTTTTCTAGATTGATCAATGTTTCTAATAGGCTCGGTTTATGTTTATGTGTCACGCACACTTATACAAGATTGCATAAAGAAAAAATACTTTCTAATTTGTGTTTGCAAACGTACAAATCAATATCAGTTTTACCTGTGGCGTAGGGAGGGTAATAATTTCAGATATGACATTTTCAGACGCAGCGCTAAAATAATACCCAAAAAGTTTACAGATGTTTGTCTAGTAATATTTATATCATTAATTTTAAAATCGGGAATAAACTTAGTTTTGTTAACGTTAAGTGAGAATCTTTTACAAATAAACCATTCATTTAGTTTACTTCATCATTAACTACTTTAAAGAGAGTTTTAATATGAGATTAAAACAGATTGGAGGCACCCTTAGCTAAATACAAAAATCTTAAATTACCTTACACGTTTATTTTTACTATTTTAAATATTTCAAATTTTTATAGGAAGAAAGAAAAAGGGCTGGAGAAGAAAGCCTTTTGTTTTTGTAATAAATACATTAACCGCTTGTTAAGGTTTAACCATAATTAGCTTTTGCACTTAAACTTTAGTATAATCATGATCAGTTTGCGCCTAAAATTGCGTTCAGTTGACGTTCAATTGTGGCAGGTTTTTCTCTAAAATCTTGTTTAATTTTTGATTAGTTTTGGCTAATTAACAATGAAAACAAATTTGATGATTACCCTAAAAATCTTCATTCAAAAATAAATTATTATTAGAAATGCAGACAATAATAAAGAGTAAATAAAAAATAAAAAGCTGACCTGCGTAACAAATTTTGTCACATAAATTGTAGTTTTCCTTCAAAAAGTCTCCAAGTAAATTCATAATTTCTTTAAGATCTTCTTTTGGTCTATTAATGTCTGGCACAGTTGCTTTAGACCTATGAAAGCGCTCAATGGCGTTGCATACTGTTTTTTCTCTACACCATTCCAAATTATTTAAAGCCATATTTATATATACACTTTTTTTAGTTTAATTATATTCACGACTCAGGGTTTTATCTAAATATATAAATTTAAATCTTTAAATATGTACTAACATTTGTTTATTTAAAAGTTTCAGTTTTATATACTTTCCAACTCTTATTTACGTTGCTTGTAGTATTATGATAAAATTTAAAAACCACTACAATGTAGTTTTTATGGGGATTAGTATCTCCATAAAATAAGGATTAGTATCTCTCTACTATTAAAGAGAAATTAATCCTCAGCAAATATCTACAACTTAGGTAACTATAAATATAACTCTCTTCTTTTGTATAACTTTGATACTCTTCGACGCATCTTTTTGCGTATTATCCGTTTCTAAAGACAAATATTATTTTAAATGTTAATATATCTTTCCGTTTTAGAACACGGAAATAGATTTAATATTTAAGAAAGAAACTTTTCCACAGTCATTGAAACGGGAGAAGATAAACTTTTATGTCACTAAAATTTTCCAATATACGAAATTTTTAATATTTTTATTATTGTGATATAAGGGTACGTCAAAAGAAATAATCTACTTGCAAGACAGTTGTGTTGCAACGACACGTTTAAAGATGTAATATACTTGCAAGGCAGTTGTAATGTAAAAATTAAACTCGAGTACATTTCTGTAAAAATTAAATATTCCGTGCAATGCTTTTGATGCAACTCAACATGACGCTAGAAACTGAATCACTTCCAAAAGCACAAATAAACTTTTTACCACCCAACGATCTTATATGTTATTTATACGTAAGTATAACAATGCCATTATAGTGTTCAGTATAATCAGAGGCGATCCTACGAATAAAATGAGTGAGGTGAATCCTTAAAAAGCACCCGACTGATTTCTTAAATATATATATATATATATATATATATATATATATATATATATATATATATATATACATATACATATACATATATAGATATATATATATATATATATATATATATATATATATATATATATATATATATATATATATATATATATATATATATATATATATATATATTCGTCAAATAACTGACTATAACTTGAAAATTACTTTCTTTGCATAATGTACATTAGGGCGGGTCAAAACCATACTTTTTTTTAAATTTTGACAAGCATCACTATGTGGAGTTTTTTAATTGGTATAAAAACTATGTAGACTAATTTTATTTTATTTTACACCCCCTCCCCTTAGGGTTGCACCACACACCCTAATTTTTGCCCCCCAATTTTTTTTTTTGGGGTATACATTCTATTTACATAAAAACTTAAGGTAAAAAAAAATTTTCAATTTCAAAATTTTTAACTTCATCATCTTTCAAAATATGATATCATGTCAGCAAAATATGATATCATGTCAGCAAAATATGATATCATGTCAGCAAAAGAGCTTTTGCTATGCTACTATGTAATTTTTTGGTTTATTCTATTTGTTGCATTTTAGTCTCTATACATAGTATATTTATTGTTTGTATATATATTTGCCTACTTTTTATTTTCAGTAATTGAAAATAAAATATAACTAATAATAAGCAACACATTGTATCATAGCAACATTTCATACTCGCAGTAAAACTGACAACTTAACATTTGGACAAGGTTCTAAATTTCCGACTGCAATGATTCCTACAAAAAGAGATGTTGTGAAATATTGCTATTATGTTCGTAGAAATGAAGATGCTAAAGGCAAAGGATCAATTTCTGCTCATGAATGTTACAGATTAGTTACCACTGAAATTGAAAATATTTGGCATAAATTCAGTATTCCAAAAATCGAAACAGAGGGAGTATTCTCAAAAGTATGTAGATTAATGGAAAAAGAATCCAATTTAAATAAAACTTCAAGACTTAGAAGAAACGCTAATTTTTATGACAAATTGAAAGCTTTTGACAACATGTTTGACATATGTTCATGCAACTGTTATGACTTAGGAGTAGAAAGAGAAAAATGCAGATGTACTTTTAAAGTTCCAATAAAAAAATGGGATGCGTTTGTTGGGCAAAAGAAACGCACAAATCAACTTGGACTACTTGATCGTGCCTACACATCTACTTTAAAGAAAACTGAAAAAAGAAAAAAAAACAGTTAAATATACATACAAATGTTGAGAAAGATACTGATAGACAAATTACCAATGACAATTTTTATGAATCTGAGGATAATATCATATTAGATGAATCTAATAATGAATATGACAAGCTATACGAATCTAATGTCTTAAAAAAATGTAATCAAAATAGGTTTCATTACAATGAACTAGCAATCATAGCAGATCGTGTCAGTTGCAGAGCAACTGCTGCTATTGTCAATGCTGCTCTAAAAGACATGGGTATACAAAATGAATCAAATAAGCTTGATAGGAAAAAAGTAGAAAGAGAAAGACTTCGTGTTGGACAAAAAAATGTAAATGAGAGAAATGCGAAAATTTGAAATTACAATGTATTGGTTTTGATGGAAGAAAAGACAATACAATAACAACTGCAGGGATAATTAAAGATGAACATATTACAATTGTTAGAGAACCAAGCAGAAGCTATATAGATCATCTAACATCTGATAATGGAACTTCTCGCTGCATTGCTAATGAAATTCTCCATTTAATATTTGAAGCTGGCCGCAGCGGTTCTTTAAATGCTGTCTTATGTGATGTAACTGTAGTAAATACTGGAAAATTTGGAGGAGTGATAAAATTAATTGAAACAGAATTCGATAGACCAATGAAGTGGCTCGTTTGTCAACTACATTTAAATGAACTTCCCTTTAAACATGTATTTGAGTTGATTGATGGAAAAACTTCTGGCCCTGGATCATTTAAAGGAGAAATTGGTAAAAACATAACAGAAGACTTAACTAATTTAGAAGTAGTTTCTTTCAAAAAAATCAATGGTTTTTTTCATTTAATTCCAGATAATATCTTTAGTGAATTAAGTTCAGATCAAAAATATCTTTACAGTATCTGTTTATCTATTCAATCAGGAGATGTTTCAAATGAAATCTCTAAAACCTCTCCCGGAAACATTCATCATGCTCGGTGGCTCACAAGAGCAAATCGTATTCTACGCTTATAAATTTCTACAGAAAAGCCAACAAAAGAACTTATTGACTTGGTTACAATAATTATGCAATGCTATGCACCAGGATAGTTCCAAATCAAATCAAATTATTTGGCATTCAATGGTGCTCAAAATTTTTGATATATTGCTCAACTAGTTAAAAATGCAATTATTGATGTAAAATATGAGGTAAGGGAGCAAGTTTTGAAGCAAAACTCATATTTCGCTAACCCAGAGAACATTTTATTGGCAATGATAAGTGATGAAAGTTAGAACTACAGCCATTCAAAAGATACTTGAATCCAGGTTTACTAGCGAATCCAATAGACATTTCAAACTTCTTACAACATTAAATCTTGGAGTCATAGATTACTGTGAATTAATAAATTGGAACATTGAGGAAACTCATTAACCACCTTTACTGAATTAAAACTATTCAAATGAAGATATTTTGAAAGCCAATGACACTCCATTAAGTATCCCAAAGTATCCTTGTCATAGTCAGAATATGAAAAGAATAGTTTGAGTACAAAGGCATCAGAAAATATATATGGCTATGAAAAAAGTCACAAATGTGTAATAACCTGTTGGAGTCGAGGGGGAAAATGCCTAAATTTGATTGGAAAGCGCAATGGAAATGCATTTTACAGAAAGCATTTTAAAGCTTATATCCTTTTTAAACATCTTGAATCCCCTATTCTAATAAAATACCTAAACAGAATTTTAGTAGAACATTTTTGTAGTATATTTAATTCATTACAATGATATAAAATAAAATAAAACAATTATAAAATAGTTAAATATAAAAGTTTCTTATACCCCTTTTTCTTTAAAATGCTTAAAAATCAGATTTTGTGTGCGACCCCTACGGAGACTAGCACAGACCTAAAAATTGGTATACATCCTATACACATATACAGGAACCCCCCACAATATGCTGCTTCTTAAAAAAAAAAATTTGACCCGCACTAATGTACATTAAGTCACTAGCCTCCAACTCAAAAAAATTTGCTTTACATGTACAATTGTGTAATCGGTAAAGCAAGGGAATCAAAAAATTCAAGACAAGTAACCTGAAGTTGAAAATTTCAGTTACACCAAAAGCTTATGCAACCTTTTCCCATGTGCAACAACTCATCAAAAAGAACCATGGCACTTGGGCTCTTCAGTGAATAGGCAACTGAGACAATGGCTCTTACTTTAAAACCCATCGGGAGAGATATAAGCGTGATATCTCTCACCCAGATTACCCCAAACAACTTTTGAACTCTATTTTGGATTACAACAGCAAAAAGTTTTAAAGTTATTGGCACAGAATTTTTGTAAATCAATATGATTATTAAAAATTCTTTTGAATTGGCTTATATGAAGTTTAGAATAATAAAATTTAATTTTATGTTTAAAGGATAACATTTTGAATCTGTTCTTGGATTGTTTGAAGTTTGTAATTTGGAGAATTTTTTATATAAAATACTTATTTAAAAAAAAAGGTTTTTCTAGGACTTACAATGTGGTTTTTAAAAAGTGAATATCTCTTCAAGATTTTAATTCTAGATTTTAAAATTAGGCATTTTGGCTTAGCATGTACTTTCTAGGGTTCAAATAGTTTTGATGGAAAGTATTTGGTATTATGACCCAAACTTTACAAGGTGTGTGAAGTAAGATTCTTTTAGAAACCGTTTTAAAATTTTCTAGTAAGTAGTGTTCTTTATTGAACTTTTTAATAAACTATCCATAATATAGGTCCTCGATGTTGAATTCGATAAGAATTCATTTTAAAATTAATTCTCGAAACAACAAAGTTATTCATCAAAAACTCTGTCGGATGATGAGATATTTTACAAAAGTATGATAGAAATAAAAGTGGAGATAATCAATGTGATAATCAAGTGGAGATAATCAATGTGGAGATAATCAAGTTGATCAATGATTTTAAACATGAAAAGTAATAGTAATAATATTAATAATAATAATTATAACAATAACAACAACAAAAGTTTAGTTTATAAATATTTAAGCCCTTAAAACGATTTAATAGTGGTTCGCAATACACAGTTCTGTTTACCCCAAATACAATCCTATAAGCATGCTTTTGTTTACTATAAAGCTTTTTGAGGTTTCCGTAATTTGTACTTCCCCATGCATTGCTGCAGTTGGAAAGATAGCCGTGAATAAATGAAAAATAAATTTTCATTAGAGCCCCAGTATTTAAAAATGGTTTGAATGAAATGCCTAAGAATGGATTGAATGAAACTTTCATGGCAAGTTTTCATCAAGAATTACTCCTAAAAAATTAACAGTAGATTCCCTTTTTACTTCTGTTTTATTGTATAAAAGATTTGGCAATTTAAGTGGAATATTATCAACTTTATTTGGTTTGTGGAACAAGACGAATTTTGTTTTTCCTACATTTAGTGAAAGGCGGTTACTTACAAACAATTCATTTACTTTAGATAATTCTTCATTAAAACTTTTAAACAGAACTTTTATATCTTTGTGTGAATAAAACAGATTGGAATTGTCAGCGTCGTCATTATTAGTTTTTTTTTTTTTGTTTCACTTGTTTCATAGGTTATGCATTGTTTCCTGTTAGTCAAGTAGTCTCTAAACCAAAGTAAGTTTAAGTTGTTTGCTCCGTAAAGTTCTAATTTTTTTATCAGGATTTTGTAATTGACAGTGTCAAATGCTTTGGATAAATCAATGAAAACTCCTAAGATAAAAAAATCTTTATTAAAAGTATACAAAGTTTACAAGTTCAATTACCGCGTGATCCGTAGAATGATTTTTTTAAACACAAATTTTTTGTTGTGCAGAATATTATTTGATACTAAATGATTATAAAGCCTATTGAACATAATGCGTTCTTGCAATTTAGAGAAACAAGGTAAGGCAGAAATAGGTCTGTAGTTTGAAACATTTGTTATTTCACCAGAGTTAAAAAATCGTTGTGATTTTATCTATTTTAAGTTTATCTGATACAATACCAGGCGTTAATGAGAGAATAAAAATGTGAAACGATAAGGGTATAATAATATCAAAGACTAATTTAACTAAATTGACGCTATTTTTATCTATGTCTGCACTTTTGTTATTTTTCAGAGTGGAAAAAGCACTACGCAACTCTCTTATATTTAAATTTAGTTCTGTCATAATATTATTTGCTGTTTCGAGGTAAGTTTCAAATAAGGTGAGTTTATGGTACTTGATGGAATTTTAGTCGCCAGATTTAGACCAGTCTCAAGAAAAACTGTTTAGTTTTTCAGCTATGGTTTTTTTATAATAAACAAGTTTTTCATCAATTAACAGTTTTGTGGCAAGTTGTTTTTAATCAACATATTTTTAGCAATTATTTCTTTGATTATAGCTTTTTTTTTTTTTCATTAGTTTTTTCCAATAGCTTTTCATAATATGATTTTTTTTAAAAACTTCAAACAACTTTTTGTAGTTTTCGTATATTATTTCATTAAGATACGTTTTATGTCTTAGTATGTCTTATGTAGTATGTCTTATGTCTTATGTATTTTTCATATAGTTTTTGTTTTATCTTTGATGATTTGATTAAACCTTTTGTCATCCACGGATTGAAAATAGTCCTAGAATTTAAATTTTGTTCGATTAAATGGAATGCCTTACGATATTGTTTACTGAAAAACGCGAGAAATAATTCGTAAGCATTATTTGCATTTTGTATTTTATACAATAAGTACCAATCAACCGAGTTTTTGAATAGATGGCGAAAATGTGCTAGGAAATTTTCATTGATTTTACGCACCAATATTTTTATTTAAGGAAATTATTTTTTAATGTTTTGTTTTTCGTGGTTAGAAAAATAGGGAAATGATCACTTACATCGGTTTTAATTATGCCTAATCTAACGCAGCAATTGTGAAAATCGTTTGTTATTAAATTATCTACTGATGTTGACGATGTCTTTGTTATTCTTGTTGCCTTATTTATTGTTGGAATAAAACTATATGGCGAAATGGTGTCAATAAAGCATTTAGCATCATTTTTCGATGCATAATTTAAAATATTTATGTTAAAGTCTCCAGTCTCCAACTAAGTATACATGTTTCCGATTTTTACGGGTTTTAGTCAGAAAATTATTAATGTGAGCTTTGAAACTTTTCAAGTTTCCACCTAGTTGTCTATAAATAGAGTTTACAAAAATGTTTCAACCCTTTTTTATTTATTATTTCAATGCATAACGGAATCACAAACTATTTCGTTCACGCAAAAATCATTACTCAATAAAATTTAAAGAGTAGCAAATAAAAATACTCACTCCACTACCAGCATGATTTTGACGCGATTGATGAACTGATGCATAATTGGCTAATTCAAAACGAGCGTTTTTTTCATTATTTTTTAAGCCACGTTTCTGTAAGGCAGAAAACTTTGAAATCGTGGGAAGTTATGAAGTAAAATATTTTACTCATACTTCGAATGAGAAAGAAAATGAGTAGATTCAGAGATTGATAATACTCAGTTGAAAAGCTTTTTCACACAAAAAAATTCCATTGTCAATATCACAATTCTACAAAGCTTTAAAGCTTCGTAGTTGAATTTTGTAGAAAAGTTGTTCTCCATTTTAAAATATAAAATTTAAAATCAAAAAAAAAAAAAAATTGAAATAAGACAAAATAATATATATCCAGAACAAAAAAGATTTAAAATATAGCGAACCTAAATACGTACTTCGATTGGTGCCTCTTGTTCGAGTGTTTTTAAATCGATTTTGGAACTTTTTTTTTTGCGAGCGGTAACGTTGTTTTTTTAATGTTTGTCGATGATTCATTCTACAAACATACTTTGTGAACAAATACTTTTCTAGAACAATCACCCTCAGCATAAAAATATACTAATTCACGCTGTTCTTTTAATTTTTCTTCAAGTTCTTTTAATTTTTCTTATTGATTTAAAAGTTCAACTACCTTATAAGAAATAAGCGTTTTTATAAGGAAAGTTTTGAAATGTTATATCATTTTTACTAGATCAGGTTTTTCTAAAGTATTAAAAGGTTCAAATATTAGGCTGTATTAGTTATAAACTGTAACAAAATGGTTCACAATTTGAAATTATTGAAATAAAATATTAGGAAAAACCAAAGAAATTGAATTTCTTTGGTTTTGCGTAAATATGCCAAGTACTGTGAGACTATTGTTTGAAATTGCTCAATGTTTTTAAAAGAACAGAGCAATTATAAATTAGTAAATTATAATTGATGAGTCTTTATTGATGAAACACAGTGTTTAATGAGATAAATTTTTCTTAAGTGATTTTTTACTAATTTATATATATATATATATATATATATATATATATATATATATATATATATATATATATATATATATGTATATATATATATATATATGTATATATATATATATATATATATATATATATATATATATATATATATATATATATATATATATATATAAACAACTTTTAAAGTGTATTATACAAAATAGAGTCCTCAATGTTCTATAAAGAACAGTGCAATTAAAAATAGCGCCTGCATATAACAATATTTTCAAAACATGCATACTACGCCTACAAGAAAAATTTGAAATAATTACTCATGCAAACCAAGAATGCTTATTGAGCAAAAAAATCCGAATTAATTTCTAAATGATGGCACAAAAATAAGTTTTTCCTAAAAAACTATAAAAATAAATAAGCACAAATAATAGTTACATTAAATCCCCCTTTTGAAAAATATTTTTTTTTAAATTGCATAAGTAATCATTTCTAAAGAATTCTTTTTATAATAGTGTCAGCAAATTCCACAAATGTGTGAAAATTTACAGTACCTAAGACATTTGCGACTTCCTATAATTTAATTTTTGGTACAAATTGAAGTTTTATTATTTTGATCACTCATTTATATATATATATATATATATATATATATATATATATATATATATATATATATATATATATATATATATATATATATATATATATATATATATATATATATATATATATATAAAATGGCGGATCCAGCATTTTTTGATCTTTGAGATAGTTAACTTCCAGACATGGAGCTAACTCCAAACATTTACATGTTTATACTTATGTCAAATAATAAGGGTTTGCAAAAAATTGCGATGATTGGAGGCTGGGAACAAAAAAGCCCCAAAATTTTTGCTACATCTGCCCCAAACATGAGAGCAACAAGTTGATGAAATATTTTTTGAACCGTTTTTAACTAAACTAGTATTCATCGATAAATTTTAAATTTCATAGTAAAATATTTTAGCTTTCAAAAATTATGACCATATAAAGTTCAAACCCCCCTCAATTTGAGGGGGTTGTAATTTTTATATGGTCATAATTTTTGAACGCTGAAAGATAATACGATGAAACTTAAAAATTGTCGATAAATATAAGACTAGTTGAGAATATGCCCGGAAGTTAGCTCAAAGATCAAAAAATGCTGGATCCGCCACTGATATATATATATATATGTATATATATATATATATATATATATATATATATATATATATATATATATATATATATATATATATATATATATATATATATATATATATATATATATATATATATATATATATATATATATATATATGTATATATGTATATATATATATATTTATATTTAGCTTTTTTTTTAATTTATAATAGTCATATATGTATGCATGTATGTCTGTTATATACATAATATATACAAGGATGTATTCAGATTATATGAATCATATTATAAAATCTGAATACATTCTATAATAATCATCTAAATCATATTATGATATCTAAATACATCTCTGGATATATTTGTTATATACTTTTATTATACTTTATTTAACAATGAGCGAGATCTCGTCTCGTTCTCGTTTCTCGTGAGAAATGGGACTTCTCGTGAGAAACGAGAAATAGAAAATTCTCGCGAGAAGTAGAACGAGACTTAAATATTATATTATTGAACTATTAAATATTATATTACTGAATCCTATTTTGAGCGAAATGTGCCAGTATGAATATCTCCCTGATGCCAAAAAAGACTTTACGATTCTTGATTGGTGGAAATTGCATTCAAATACATTGCCAGAACTCTCTTTATTAGCTAGACAAATTTTAGCTATTCCTGCAAGTTCAACTAAATCAGAGAGAGTTTTTAGCTCAGGTGGAAATATCGTCCGATCATCCAGACACAACTTACACCCAGAAAAAGTAGAACAAATCATCTTAATCAGAGAAAACATTGTCTTGTTGGAAAAGTTTGGCAAAAAAATTCTGAATTAATATTTGAAAAAGTTGTTTACATTTAACAAATGTCATTTGTGTCTATTTGTCAAAACCATGTTTACATCTTTTTTTTTTTTACTTTGATTTTAATAAATTTGTTTTCAAAAATTGTTAAATTTCTCGTCTCGTTCTCGGTCTCACAAGAAGTACTAACTTCTCGTCTCGGTCTCGTCTTGGTTTGAGAAAACCTAGTCTCGCTCATAGTTAACTTTATTATATGGTATATGATTATTACTATAATGTTTGTAATTAATTTTAAAACCTCATTATTTTGTACCAGTTTGTTATATTTCTGTGATTTTTTAGAATTATTTAGAGGAACAGTATATTCAAAATTTGGTTATAAAAATGGATACTTTTGAAACAGCTAAGACTTTATATGAGTTTTACAATTATATTGGCTCCTTTAAAGCTGATAATACCACTGTTCCATTTAAAAATGGTTTTGCTATCTATGCATTTTTTTCAGAGAGCAAAAAATTATTTATCATTGCCAAAAAGCTGCATAAAATCATGATATTAGAAAATGGTCATTGCACAGTTCGAACTGTTCTAAACAAGTTAAATAGGCTTTATAAAGACGTCCAGACTCTTAAAAAAAGGTTAACCATTAATTGGATTCCATATTTAAAGTATTGGAGGAAAAGTTTATTTTTATTCCAGCTAGGCGCAAAACAAACACTTTTTTTGTTAACATCAACGATAATACTGATAGAAAAAAATTTAAGACATTTGATCAACAGAAATGAAAATGAAGTGTAAAAAATGCGAGAAAGTTGATACTCATCTCAGACAACATATGAGATTACTTAAAATTTTAAATTAAAAAGAAAACTAGGAAAGCATGAAAATTTTCAATTAAAAAGAAAACAAAATTAAAAAAATGTAGAAAAGTTAACTGTCTATCAGCAAACTTGATATTAGAAAAAAATAAAATAATTTATCACACTGTAGGGTATCCAAACAAAAACTAAAAAAAAATGGAGTTAAGAAAAATAATAAGTTAAAATGCAGAAATATCTTGTTTGCAGTTGTTAGTTAATGAGTTGAAAGTCACGGTGCATAGGAACATACTCTAAGACCTTGCAACACATCCCCAGAGATTTTATTTTTGATTATCAGTAGAAAACATTTCCTCATTCAAAAAATGTAAACGACAACTTTTTTTAGTGGGGGCCTGGGGAGAAAACACACATTTTAGGGCAGTGCCCAGTAATTTTGTCGTTCAAGATAGGTAGCTAATAAGCATGGGGCATACTCAAATTTTTAGTATGTTGATACTGGTAGCAAATGAGGATGACTTGCAAAAAATTAAGGTAATTGAAGCTAAACCAACCCCGCCCCGATCCCTAACTGCCCCCTTCCTAGAACTACGTCTCCTTTAATCGTAAATTTTTTTTTTGTTCTATCATAAAGTAGATCAAAATTCATCGACAGATTTCAAATTTCATCAAAAAATCTTTTTCCGTTTAAGATTTATAACAATGCAAAGCCTAAAACTACCCCCTGAAATAACCTTAAATGGTCTCAACTTTTAAACGAAAAATTTTTTTTTGATGTAACTTGAAATCTGTCGATGAACTTTGATCTAGTTTAATATAAAACAAGCAAAAAGTTGAAAAGTGTTTTTTGGAACCATACCCTAGGGGGGATTTGGGGAATTTTCTCGAACACCACAAAATCATGCCCATGCCCCATATTTAAATTTTCAGAAATATTTGTGATAGATTTATCAATTTTATTTTTTAAAGTTTTTAAAAATTTTTGTTTAACATTAAAATTTACAGACGGATAAGTAATTTTTATTACTTTCTATTTACATTTTTATTGAAATAAAAACAAAGCAAAGCAACCTTTAATTATTAACAATTAGTAAAAGTTAGCAGTTGCTAATTGTTAACAGTTGCATAATAACTCTTTGCACGCGTTGATATACGAACTGAAAGCATGTTTTTAGCCATTATATTGACATGTGTTTATACGCATTATATTGACATTTGATTGATATAACCGATATATCATGCCAATATTATCAATCCATATCAGAAGTTTTTATTTGAAGCATTCATTTAAAATGCCTAAACATGCAAAAGAACATAGTGATTTTGTAAAAAAATTTTGCATTTGCTGCTTCAGGAAAGGCACGGATTTAAGACCAATAAATAACCCTGAAACAACTTATTTAAATCTAAATAAAAAGAAAAATGACTACTCAAACCTTATCAAAACTATATTCTGGAAAGATTATTCAGCGGATAATCCTGACCTTCCTACCATGCTTTGCTCAAAATGTAGAAAAAAGCTTGCAGGGACTGATCCTTACTTCATTATGCGGCCGTATTATGAAGGTAATTATAACTATATTGATGTTTAATTTACTTCATTTAAAATTTAGTTTCGCTATTTTAGTTATTATAGTTGTCATACAAGTGCTATAAAATTTAGACCTGAATACCAGAGTTATTAGAGGGAAAAAATGTGAATGTTTTATTTGTGAAAATGGGCGCAAATCAAAAATGGAAAAAATATTGGCCCCAATGGTTGATTGTGTTTCGGGAAAGCTCGTTTATCAAGGCGCTGAAGATGTTTCAAATAAACCTGCAGAAAGACTAGTTTGTCAACATTGTTATGCCCAAGTGGGACAGGGAATTCCACATCCCTGTACGAAATTAGAAAGACAAAAGAATTTGACTGCCATTGTAAAATCAACATCCCCAACAACGCAAGGAAAAGTTCTGTCCAGCTCTATCAAAGATTTCAGCACAAATGACTCAGAGAACACCTTAGTTTTGAAAACCTTTGGTCCGAAGCAACTCACTGTCTCTTTCGGAAAGACTGAGGTTAAGAAACCTTTCTTTTCTTTAGATAAATTGAACAAACTTCAATTAAAACTACATTCCAGGTAAATTTTTGTTGCTTAAAAATACTTTTAAAAATAAATTTGTCATGAGTTTAAAGCCAATTTTATTAATAACTTTATTATGATTTATAAGTAATCGCAACATGATTGAAGTTGCACGATTTCTGAGAAGTGAGGCAGGACGAAAAAGTGTGGAATCCGGTTTCAATATTAAACTGATTGAGAACAACGAAATAATTGGAAATTTATTCAATTGTGATAAACTCCCATTGCTATTAAAATTAAAAGAAAGCGAAGAGGTAAGTAAACTATTTCCAAAAAAATTGTTTTATAGCTAGATTGCAATTTGTATTATTCATTTTGATTTTTTATGAATGTATAGTTGGTAGAAAAAGATACTCCTATTGTGTATTGCAATGACATTGAAGAACTCGTAGCAATGGTACTTCATCACAGAAGTCAAGAAACAAATGATGTTGATATCAAATTAGGTGTAGATGGAGGGCAGGGATTCCTAAAAGTTACACTGTCAATAACCCTAAAACCAGAGTTAAAAAATAATAAAATTCCAGAGAAACTGAGCAAGAGTGACGGATATGCGTGCAAAGATTTTAAAGATTCAAGCGTCCACAAAACTATTATATTGGCCTTTTTGCCTTCATTGAACGAAAAATACCATAACTTGCGGTTAATATTGGATAAGCTAAACATTTCATCCTTAGATTACACAGTATTTGAAGATCTAAAGATTTTGCTTCAAATGGTTGGAAAACAAACTGCAACATCAAAACACCCTTGTCCGTATTGCATGACGTCATCTCCTGACTTTCAAAAAGCTGATCATTATACTCTAGAGTCTTTGTGTACATTGTACGACCAATGGATGGCTGATGGTGCAAATTTAAAAAAAGCTAAAAATTACACTAATGTTGTTAACTCCCCTTTATTAACAGGCAACAAAAACAAAAAAATACTAGAACTTGTAAATATTCCTGGACTACATATACTGCTAGGTGTTGTAGACAAAATTTTAAAAGAGATTGAAAAAAATTTATTTGAAAACAAGGAGTGTGGGTTACAGTTTGTTAATCAATATCTGTCTAAAATAAACATCTGCAGAGTGTCCTACCAAGGGCAGCATCGTTTGGAAGGCAATGCTTGTCATAAATTGCTTAAAAACATAGACAGCTTTGAACTGTTTTTTCAAGAGTTTAGTCTTGGAGTTTCCGCTGCCAAATATATTAAGGTACTTAGAGATTTTGAAAAAATAGTCCATGGTTGTTTTGGAAAATCATTAAGCTCCACGTATGTTAAAGATCTAGAGGAGTTCTCTACGAGCTATAAAAATCTAAGGGCTACAATTCCTTTGAAGGTACACATAATTGAGCAACATGTTATTGAATTTATCAACATGAAAGGTGGAGTCTTTGGTATGATAAATAACTTTTAAATTTGATTAAAAATAATTTATAATCTTAGTAATTAAATACTCTATTTCAACAGTTGAATCGTAAAATTTGCATAATTTACGACGAATATTTATTAAATAAACTTGCATTTCTTTTGCACTTTTACTGTTCTATAGGCTTAGGTTACTGGACTGAACAAGCTCTCGAATCCATTCATCAGGATTTCAATCAGTTTTGGCGAATGAGAAAAGTTGGAGAGCACAGCCCAAACTATATAGAGGCGCTGAAAAACGCGGTTGTTGCTTACAACTACAAGCACTTTTAAAGTAGCTTTCTGTTTGCAGGAATGTAGTTGTAAAAAGTAAAGTGTTAAATCTCCTATGAACAAACGTTTAGTATGACTTTGAAATGTAAAATATCAATCATAATGTAAGCATAAAAATCAGAGTTTTTTTTTTACTGTAATAAATAATTGTAGCAAACCCTTCTCGACCCCTTATAGCCCTCCCCAGGGTATGGTTCCAAAAAACACTTTTCAACTTTTTGCTTGTTTTATATTAAACTAGATCAAAGTTCATCGACAGATTTCAAGTTACATCAAAAAAAAATTTTTCGTTTAAAAGTTGAGACCATTTAAGGTTATTTCAGGGGGTAATTTTAGGCTTTGCATTGTTATAAATCTTAAACGAAAAAAGATTTTTTGATGAAATTTGAAATCTGTCGATGAATTTTGATCTCCTTTATGATAGAACAAAAAAAAAAATTTACGATTAAAGGAGACGTAGTTCTAGGAAGGGGGCAGTTAGGGATCGGGGCGGGGTTGGTTTAGCTTCAATTACCTTAATTTTTTGCAAGTCATCCTCATTTGCTACCAGTATCAACATACTAAAAACTTGAGTATGCCCCATGCTTATTAGCTACCTATCTTGAACGACAAAATTCCTGGGCACTGCCCTAAAATGTGTGTTTTCTCCCCAGGCCCCCACTAAAAAAAGTTGTCGTTTACATTTTTTGAATGAGGAAATGTTTTCTAATGATAATCAAAAATAAAATCTCTGGGGATTTGTTGCAAGGTCTTAGAGTATGTTCCTATGCACCGTGAAGTAAAGCTTGATTTAGCGCATTTCTCGTACAGAAATATTACCAATAAAAACCACGGAATCAAAATTCATTTGTTATGATGCACGTATTCAAAAATGTGTCTATATGTGCTTACTAAACCATGTTCCAATAGAAAATATTGGATGACCTAATTTTATAAAAGCAGGATAGTCGTAGGAATAAATAATAATATAAAAATTACTTATTTTAGATTAATCAAACTTTGTATTATATATAATATATATATATATATATATATATATATATATATATATATATATATATATATATATATATATATATATATATAACATAATAAAAGATTGTATTGCAAAAAATATTTTATAAAATATTTGTTTAGTAATACTTAAAAATTACAGATCTCGGACTTGTAAGAGATGACCCATTTTTAGTTTTTTCATAAGAAATTGACTGTTTTTGAACTAAAGTATTATCATCAGATGTGGTTCTTGCTACCCAGAGTGAAAGAAATCTTGATAGATTTTTTATAAATATTACAAAATCATTAGCATCAGAATTTCTTTCTGTGTTTGGCAACTGCAACAATATTTAATAGGTAATCTTAGTAATGCTACTACTGAAGTTTTGAAGACTCCTTCTTCAGCACCACACAACCATACCTAAAACTCTCTATTGAGAGAGTTTTGGGTATAGTTGATGCTCATATATCTCTATATATGTACATATAGCTCTATCCGTTCTTTCAGAGGAAATGGAAAATTTTACCTTAACTGTTCAAAATAAAGACACTAACATTTTAGGGGTAAATATCAGTCACATTTGGGAGGTGGATGGAAACGGTATTAGATTTTTTGGTTTTATTATGTATTTTTCTTTTAAAAAAAGATTAGATTTTGTAAATATTTTGTACATTGATGATAGTGGTATAACAAACTTATTAACCAGAGAATTTCTCACTGACCTTGTTCTTAGATTTGTGAGTTTTCCAGCTGTGTTATAGTTTACCACTAAGCATTTTTATAAAATGATTTTTAACATCGTTTCAAACTATATGGTCACTGATTCAGAAAAAGGGTGTTTGTGTTTCTTAACCTTTTAAAAAGTATCAGTTTTATTAGTTTGTTTTATGTTTACCTGTGTTTATGTGTTTCATGTCTAGCAATTTCATGTTATTTGTTGAAACTTTTTCATCTAATATTTTAACCATCTATAGAAATGGTTTCCATCTATAGAAATATTACTTCTTTTATTTGTTATTTATTTTTATTTTGTTTACTTTCTTAATTCTCTAAAAAAAATTTTTACGCATTTTTTTATTGCTAATTCTTTTCAATCAACTGTTTATCAATTAGCCAGAGATCCATTTTATGAGCATCAATGCTAGCCGGTTCATGATACTGTTTGATGGTGTATTGTTTAAACGTTAATAAGCATAATGAAAATGGCAAAATGAGCAGTTTAAAGAAGGAGTGCAAAGTCCTATGGCTTACCTTCTCGGCAGTGCACTTCGTTAACACAATTATTTGTCTTATTTATGAATTGAATAGCCGGGGCAAATTTACTGTCAGTTTTAGTATTTATTCCTGTATATATATATGCTTGTGTGTGTGTGTAAAAAATATGAATAATTTAAACTAATAAATATATATATATATATATATATATATATATATATATATATATATATATATATATATATATATATATATATATATATATATATATATATATATATATATTTCGGATTCCTCGGAATTCCACCATCACGCTTTGCATGCGTGATTGGCTAAGTATCAGCCAATCAAAACAGTTTTGTCATTGTTATATATACCATTGCATGCGTGGCTGTGAATTACTATTTGCATTTGACTATGGCGACAACATCACCTGGAAAACGTCTTAAATCCAAACTTATGATGGAAGACGAGAAGTCTGAACGTGCGATTGCCGCACGTTTACAAATGACAACTGTTCACGACGTCATTCAGCAAATCAAGTCAACAGGCACCAGCGCTGCATTGATGTTTGTGATGAATCATTAAAAACGTTATTATAAGAAAGCCTTTATTTAACCTTATTGAAATTAATAAAATTTACTTAATAAAATCTAATAAAATAAATAAGCTAATAAATTTTTTACTTAATAAAATATTTCTTTTTACTTAATTAATTACTTAGTAAAATTTTTCGTTATCATTTACAATAACCCTGATTTAATAACTATTTTACGGTAGGCATTTTTTCAAATATAGGAATACAGGCTCAGAATTAGTGTTGTTACGACTATTGAATAACTCGACTAATATATCTCTTAAGTCGACTAAAATCGACTAATATATTATTAAAATCAACTAAGTCGATTTAGTCGAAATATGGTAATAATTTATTTTTTTGAAAGTAAAGTAATTTATTTTCGCTTTCTATTTTAACATTATATCATTTAAAGTTAAGGTAGCTCATATAAAAAAAATACTCAATTTAAAAAAAATTCTAATTTTTTTTTTAATATACAAAATTTATAATTCTTTCAGAAAATATATACATTTTGCATAAAATACCTACTAACATTACCTTATTAAACTTTTTATTGGTTAGTTTCATTTTTTTTGCTAATAATTTTTATTTATCGGAAAACTTTGGCCATTGTTTTCATAACTTTTTAACTTTATTCTTTTTTTGAACTTCAAAACATGATACCTCGAGATTAAGAAAAGCTATTTGGCTGAAATTTTAAGTGTATGTTCCTTAATCATTAAGATTTTAGACGCACTAATATGGTCAACTAAAAATATTTTTTTCAATTTTTATAACACAACACATTTTTTTTTATTATGTATAAATTGGTGATTTTTTTAAGTACTGTGTCCCGTTTTTGATATTTTAATTATTTTTTCATTCTTCTCGTAGAAATGAATGAAAATAATGTAATGATGCTATAACCAAAACGTTTTTGAATTAAACCAAAATTTATCAAGAAACATCGTTTTGAAATTGGCCCTTTTTACCTCTGATTTTGTTGAAAGCTGCCTTAAATATAATTTATTTACAGTTTTTTTTAATGAAATTTGAGTTTCTTATATCATCAAAAATACAATAAAATTTATATGAACCGTTGCAATTTGTTGTATTAAATATTTTTTTTTTAATGTGAGCCATCTAAGGGAGCAAAACAATATGAGAGAACGACCGCTCCAACAACGGGACAATTTATTCGCAGACCCCAATAATTTAAGGACTGCCTTAAATACTTGTTATATATCAAAATTTTTACAATCATATTTACAATGTGATTGTATAGAAAACATTTTGGTTTCGGAGCTTCACAAGTAAATTTCGCCCCAGGGCCCCGAGCCAGCTTGAAGCGGAACGTTGTATGAAAATATTTATGAAAATCGAAAGCTTTGAGATAGCAGAAGAAAGAAAAAAAATTAATGAAATGCACAATCAGTTGTTTAACTTGATATGTTTTCTTTTTTTTATGTAGTTATTAAGGTGCTCCCAGAAGCCCTTACGGTCCTGTTACAATGCACCGGAAAGAGCCTAAATAATGGTAAATATGAAATAGATAAAAATTTATAAGAGTAAACAAAAAATAAGTAATGGTTATAATTAGAAATATCATACTTACTAAAACAGCCATTCACAATGTATACTGCCAACAGCAAATAATACATTTTTTAAAGCAAATATTGTCAGAATAATGTTTTGCAAATTTTACAATAACTTTGACAAGATCATGTACAAAAGTAATGCAGAAAAGTAAAACTTAAAGTCACTAACATTTAGTTAGCTGCAAGATTGGATTTACGAGGGTTTTAGGTAACTCTTCCCTGTAAAGTTTGAAAATATAAATAATAGGTTTCTGCCCATGATTAAAACCTTTTAAATGAACTTATTAAACTCAAACTTCCGAAAAACACACGATCATCATTTCTAATGACAATTTTTTAATGAATTTAATATGCAAGGATATTTAGGTGCTTCGCAATAAGACTATTTTTGTCTTCTTCTCGCCCCCGCCATTTGTATATTTTACAAAAGAAGAGTAATAATTTGTAACAGCAAATTTATCAAAATTCAAAATCAACCAATGCATTAAAGAATGCCTTTATGTGAGAAAAAAAAAATCAATGACGAAATTAAATTTGAAAAAAATAATTTGATAGCTATCATTTTATTAAAAATAAAAATAAGAATAATTTGAACAATATTATAATATTGTTTGATAAATGCAAATGATGTTGTAGACGAAAGTCTAAATAAAAAAAAAATTAACTTCTTTGTTATTCTTCGACAAATTTTAAATTTGATTACTTATCAAGGGGCGAATTAAGTGATCGCAAATTGAAAGTTCCGTAAAAAATTCTGGTCTTTAAATTTTTAGTTTCTTAACAAACCGTTTCTCAGTTTTTATGGATCTTAAAAATCAGCTATAACTAATTTCATTAAGACTCTCATAACTCATAACAGCCGTTGATCTAGATAGATTAACCACTGTATTATGTATTTACATAGCAAGGTAAATACAAATACAGGATTCAAAAACTTAATGTTATATGACAAAAATTTAAGGAAATATGAATAAGTTAAATAAAGTCCATTAAATATCAACTATATTAAAATTTGAAGTAGTTGATAATTATGTATGTAGCTTGGATGATAAGATAATAAAATACAAAGTTCAGCTTCAGCACAAAGCATTTGCAATTGGCATTGTATATAATAATGTGGAAATTGATCTAGTGATTGAAGGGGTCCATTACAGTTCTCTGCCCTTGTTTTAACCTCTAGAAGGAAGCCACTAGCAGCAAGAGCATCTGGGATTGCCCCGAAGCGTATTTTGTAGGGTGTGTAAAGAAACATTTAATTATTGATTGAGAAACTTTTTTAAAATAAGAAATAGCAGTTTTTTCAAACTTAACTCCTATTTAATTATTTTAATGGCCAAAGGTTTGTCATCTTCCCCTTTACCAGTTTTTACAGTACTCCAGCATTCCATAAATTTATTTTTTCCCTGAACTCCAAGTAAAAGAGGCAATCGAGTTCCAGTAATTTTAAATCTACGTAACTAATACCACTCTTTAGTATTTTGGGTTACATCTATATAACTGGCTACCTGTGGTTTTGATGAGTTTAAAAGTTTTATGTCTATATAAACTTTTGCTTCTGGATTAATTAGTAATTGTTTCTTTGTACTGTTCTTAATATTTAGTGTGTTATTATCTTTTTTAGTATAAGTACACTTTATTACTTCAATAGGTAAAATATATCTTGTGTCAAAACCTTTTCAGAGCTTGCAATACTAATTTGTCTATTTGAAGAAGAATTGTTGAAATTTGTTATTATCGTGTTAATTCTATGTAACTTTATTGTATCGTCAAATAATATTGTTTTATCAAATAAAATTGCTTTGGTATAATCATGATCAGCAAGGCAAATTGCTTTTTTTTTCAAAGATAAAAGTTAAATGCTCTTCTAAAAAAGATTGTCTGCCACTATCATATTTAGAAAGAACTGAATAAAAATATTCAGTTACAGGTTTCTCATTTTTGAGCTTTGCCTTTAGCACACGAGATATGTTAGAAAAATCATTTTTAAAATATGAAGCGTGAGGGTCAGCAGCAGAACATAAAACAGTGCTATTTTTTATTTTTATTTTTGCTGATTTTACTTTAATGTCTTTAAGAGGCACCATAGGAAGAGAACCTTTCGCAATTCTTTTGTGCCATTTTTGAAGTGTTTGTGTTCAAGTAAGCTCAAGTATTTTTTCTTTTGTAGATGTGTAATGTTGTAAAAACAAAAGTAAACATAAAAGTGGAAATATAAACAACCTGAACCAACTGGACAAGGACAATGTGATTTAAATGGCACTCCATTAACGAATAAAATAACAGCAGGTCTGGCATTTTGTTCATATGATTTTTCACCATTGCTTTTACAAAAGTGTTACTCAACTTAGTTTGAAAAACCTTAACATTTACTATTTTTCTGCTTTGAAGCATACTTGCAGTTTTTTCTTGTTGGCCAATTCTTTCCTCGTTTTTATTCAACAAATATTTTTTAAATATCTTTTGGTCTACAAACGGCATTTTAGAATCTTCTATTTCTAATTTTGCAGAATTTGGTGGTATTATAAAAGGATCTAAACTGAATTCAAATTTGAAATTTCGATCAGCCTTGCCCTTAATTTTGTTGAGCAAATTCGGATATTGATTAAACTTTTTAATTCGATTTAGAAGTACATCCTTTGTGCCTGAAGTTGGCAGTTGCAGTTTCTTTAACCACGCTAGCTTCTTCTAATGTGAACTGATCAATTTTACAAGCTTTTTCCATTATAAAAGAAAGTTATTATCAGTTGTTCGATATATGTTGTTTATATAGTTGTTTGAACATAAAATGCGCTTGAAAAAAATGTCCCCTCAAGTAAATAAAAGTTACCAGGTTTGAAAACGTGGTTTGAAAAAGGCTAATTGGTTAATTTTAAAATTTAGGAGCTTTTTTTTTAGAAACGTGAAACTTTACAATTTAGATTGGAAAAACTTAGTTAGAATGCTATCTCTGATTTTATATTCTTTTCTATAATAAAAGAAAGAAAGGTTTAAAAAAAATATATATTTTATGTTAAAACTTTTTTATCATAGAAATATAAAGGAATTTTTCCTTCAAAACATCCCTCTTCTTTTAATCAGTGCCGTAGCATAGGAGGCAGAGCACTACCTCAAATCTGTCATTAAGGCCCCAAAATTTTAAAAACCTTCAATTACTACGTATTACTAAAAAAAAAGATCCTCAAATTTAGTAAAGGGCCCTCTAAAGTTAGAAAAAGGGTCCCTAATTTTGCTGCCTTCCTCCTCCCTTTATTTATTTATTTTATTTCGTCATTAAAAAAAGAATGTCGTTTATATAAATAAAATCTACATCACCGGGGCCAAAAGAAGATAATATTTGCCTTATCACTACGTCCCGAAACCGGATTAATTACTCCCCCCCCCCCTACTGGAATAAAGGAGCCGTGAGGGCAGCTTAGTAATAGCTCTGCTTTTAAGAAATTTCTTCAATTAAAACATTCCAACGTCTTCAGGTAATTATTTTTATAAATAGTATAGACTTAATAACGTCTTAGGTAATTATTTTTAAATGTGTCACTTGTTTTTGCCACTGTCCGACTCTTTTAGCAACATTTAACTTTAGCTTTCAAAATCGGCTAAGAATAAAAAATAAATACTCTAAAAAATATATAGTTATTCTACGAATATTTTATATTCTATGAATATTTTATATTCGACGAATATTTTATATTCGACGAATATTTTATATTCGACGAATATTTTATATTCTACAAATATTTTATATTCTACAAATATTTTATATTCTACGAATATTTTATATTCTACGAATATAAACCATGGCTCCCCGCGCCCATGTGTAATATTTAACACATGGGCGACGGGGGGCATAATGACTCAAAAAGTAGGGGGGGGGAGGCATGGGCATTTTTTCGCGGGCCCTATTTTGGCTGAAAATACGCTCCATGTAATGTCAAATTAGCTCAAATTTTTTTCTCCCTCTTTTTTTATACGGCCCTTAAACATAACCGGGTCCCGGGACAATGTACCCTGACCCCCCCCCCCCCTTCCTCCAATCTGAACGGCCATGGGCATGGGGGCCATGTTGCATACTTACACTAGTAAGTATAATATAATTAAAAATATTAATAGTAATAAAAATATATATTTAAAAAAATAATAATTGGAATGAAAAAATCGATACCAAAAAACAAGATACATTAAAAAAAACAAAATATAATATTGTTTGTAAGGCTTATAATTATAAGCTGGAACTTTCTGGCAGTGTTAAGTATTAATACATAACACTGCCAGAAAGTTCCAGCGTGGTATTATTTGTTATTGTCAGTGGCGGTTAGTTATTATAAGTCTGCAAAAATTTTATGATGGTAATAAAGGGTTGAAGAATAAAAGAGACTATTTCATAACTATGGCTTTGAGACTTTAATGGCTTTAATTTGCAAAATGACGTTCCAATATACAATCATTTTGAGCAAATTGAAAAGGTTTAAAAGTTTTTAAAACTAAAGGTTTAAAACATATTAAATTGAAAGCGTAGTAGATCAAGTGAACTAAATATTTAAAAATATGGCTTCATTTTTCTTACCAAAAACTAAAGATAACCATTGTAATTTAGTTACTGTTTTGAAGTGGAAAAACTAAAGATAACCATTGTAAATTAAATACTGCTTTGAAATGGGAAAAAGAATTTAAGTTAAGTTAAGAAATAAAGTTTGTTAATTTAAGTTAAGAAATAAAGTTTGAGTATGACATCGAGGGAAATGATGTTGTAAGATTACGCTGCTTGCTTTGCAAGCAACATGAACTTCGTATTAGAAACATTAAAAAAAATTCCATTTCGTGGATTTGCCGTGGAACTCCGTCAATTAAAAAAAGAAGCCATTGCAACAGTAAACAACATAAGAAAGCAGACCTCATCACTTATCGGAGTAAATCGGGTGCGGAAGGTTTTAAAGAAAATATATATAAAAGCATTGACGTTTGAAAAAGATATGAGAAATGGGTGAAAAAGATCGTGACTCACTTAAAAAGAAATTCATTGCAGTTATACTATATACAATACTACTTGGCAAAAAATGAACGTCCATTTTCCGATTTCCCTGATTTGCTAAAGCTAATTTAAAAAACGGTGTTGATCTTGGTATTAGATAGCTAATCGAGCTGCTGGTATTTTTGTAGATTACATCGGTAAAATTGCTAAAGATTTTTTCAGGATTTTATAAACCATTTTAACAAACTACAAAAAATTAATTGAAAGTATAGTCGAAAAAGATAATTTTATTTACCAAATGGTATTTTTATTTACCAAAACATTCCTTTAGAAAATTTTAATAAAACTAATGCATCAGTGCAACACATTTATACTGACATAACAAGTTTTTAAGTTTAATAACAAGTATGGATTTATGTTTCAAAGATATTAAGGTATCTTCTTTATTCTGTAATTTAATTTTTCTTTTGGACATTTCTTTTTCGCCAATGAACCCTGTGATTACATTTGGTGATAAAGAAATAGCAGAAGTGGTTTCACATTTTAAAGACTATCTTTTCATACCAAGTTATAGATATTTGAATAAGAATATAAATTACAGATACAAATATTTATATATATATATATATATGTATGTATGTATATATATATATATATATATATATATATATATATATATATATATATATATATATATATATATATATAAATATATATATATATAAATATATATATATATATATATAAATTAGTAAAAACACTTAACTAATTTTAGGTGTGCGGTAAATTTTTTAAGCGTAAAATTTCAAATTAGATCATTGTATGTTTGAAGAACATTGTGTGAAAAAATCATTTCTCCCAAATACATAGTTTAAAAATTAAATGAAAAATATTACAAAAAAAGCAAATATAGTATATTTCGCTTATCGTAGTATTCAAAATAAATAAAAATGATGCATACTTGAATTGATATACAATTTTTTATAATATATCCATTAAAAATTTATTGATTTACAAATATATACTTATTAATTTTGTAAAAATCTTTTTTTAAAAGTTCATATTTGTCTGATATTATTGTTGGTGCACTTAATAATGTTATTACATTGGTGATTGGTATCCAACGATAATCATCCTTTTTCAGCCAGAAAAAGTATTCAGATGGACCGTGTGGATGCATAAACTTTATTTTTATATCATTATATTCTTCATCTTTTTCTTCGACTACTGCAATCCACCAAAACTATTCATATGTAGATGCTTGATTTTTTAGTTACATTTTTGGATTTTGGATTTGTATTGTTACTAGTTTTTTTAAATAACATAGATGTTTTCGAAACTGGTATGCAATGGTGAAATCCACGAGTTCCTGGTATTGTTTTTCCCTTCTCAAATCGTTTATTTTGCGTAGCTCTAACATTAACCATAGTTTCTTTATCAATTTTAAAGAACTTTATTGTGAGCATTTTTTGAGTGCAAAATTCAAACATTGCATCGATTGTTAGTATTTTATTTTTCTTTGGACGTTGCAAACTTTCTCTTGCTATTGTTCGTTTTACTGTACCGCCTATTGCATCTCAAGAAGATTTGCCGTGACTAGTTCCAAAAAATATCCATTCAGCTTCCAATAAAAAATCTTCTGAGTGATGGCATGGATTTAGAAAATTTTTATAACTTTTATACTGTCCTCCACATCCATCAGAAAAGTTATGCAATTTGAAAATTAAAGGAAGGGTTTCTTTGATATAATTACATAAAATAGTCTGAATTTGATAGACAAAACAGGTATTGTGTATCGCATCATCAGACATAAAACAAAATGATTCGTGTAAAATAATGCCATTTACTTTATAGGATAAAACAACTGGGTGAAGGGTGCATCCAGATTTACACCAATGATAACTTTGGATCTTATCTTGCACAACAAATTCATAATTTTCAATTTGAATTTTAAATCTTTAAGAAACTTTGTTTGGCATTTAGAAATATACGAGTGAGCTGTTAGTTCATCAATACACTTCACTACTAACTTTATATAAGTTTCAACAGTTTCAGTTTGTGTGACGAGTTGGGTCCTGTCAGTACCTTGCCATTGATTAAAACTTAACTCGTCATCAAAATCAAGTTCTTCAAGCTCTTCAAGAAGAAATAGCTGTAAGACATCTGTTCCTGGACAACTCAAACATCTATGAACCATACACTAATTTTTTGAAATGTCACAAACCACCTAAAAAACAAGTTTATTTACTATAATTTATTATTAAATTTTCTATAATAATCATTAAATAATCATAATAATAACTAAAGTCATGATAATAATAATTAAAAGTATAAGTAATATCAAATTTAATTTCCGTATAAACTGATATCTTTTTTTAGATTTCCTAACTTATAACGTACATTAAACAGACTTATAACTGAAAACAAATCTTTTTCATTAATTGTTTATAAGTTATATCCCATTTCATTGCATATAAAAGAAGAACTGCATTTTGATGATAAACACATACACACATCACTTATGACGCAGACTGCAAAATTTAGAAATTCCAAGATTAATCCCTGGATTTATAACTTTAAATTATCTGTACAATTCTTTCAGGTTACACAATAGCAATCGTTTTTGTACTTGTATTCTGTTATTTTTTCCTTTTCCAACACTTACATAATCTTTTTTATAAGACATTATTTGTGAGTATTCATCATCTTCATAAAAACTTTGAACAATGGAGACAATATTTTCTCCAATTTTGTCCAATGGGAGTAAAAGTATGCCACTCTCCTGTTTCATACAACGTGCTGTTCGAATAGCATTCACACTAACTTCAAAGTAGTTAGAAGCATAGTCTCTAGACCAAGATTCAGGAGTTGTAGTGAGAATTTTTAATTTATTTTTATAAACAGAAGGATTTATCTTTTCTTTCATCAATAGTGTCAGTTTATCCAGATCAGATGCTTTACTTTGATCTGTTTTCGAATAAGACGCAGTAGAATTATCTATAAAATGCAAATTACTTATTCCATAATGAGCTGCTAAATCTTCATCAATCTTTTTTATTGATTTTTTATATTTTTTCATTGCAGATGCAACACGTTGATGTAAAGCAACAAAATGTAAATTAATAGGAGGTTCTTCTAAAACTTCCAGGGATAAGTTAATATGGGTAAATGGTTCGTCTTCGTCCGTCGATATTTCATCTACTCCATTTTCACTAGGGTGTTCTACTGATAAAACTGCCTTTGACTTACAGCTAGTATATAACTTTCACCCAGGTAAAACTCTTAATCCTAATGACTCAAAGTGTCTAGCCAACATTAAAGATATTGTAAATTTACCTAAAAAAAAAAAGGATATTTAAGATACGTGTTATATACTTTTACAGATAGTATTCATATATTTGAAATCAAATTATCTTTTATTTATTTTTTTATGCACTTTATAAACATCACAACAATTGCCTTTTTTTTTTCAAATCTTTTTTCAAAGTAGTAAAAATGGTGATTACAGATGCTGAATAGTTCTTCACAAGCACGCAACTCAGATCTCCATAAAATGTTTTGACGAATATCAGTGTCTAGGACATGTAGTAAAAAAATCTCTTTATTTCTAGAATATGAGGTTTTATGGCATTCTGACTTCAAAACTTTACCAATATCACATGAAATCATTTTGATAATGAATTAAAAAACGTTATACTTGCAAATTTAAAAATGCACAAGTACTAATTACATTATTTAGGTTGGATTAATTGCAACATTTAAATTAGATGAATATGTCTGCATTCAACAATTAAACTTTAATAATTTGGAAAGACAAGGAAACAAAAAGGAAATACAAAAAAACATTAAAAAAACTTACATAAGTTAAGAAACACTTCAATTTAGATAGGAATTATCATTTTTCGTAAATTACCATGGCAATATATATACATTTATAGTACAAAAAGTAAAATATTTACAAAACTATGTATTTGGCAGAAATGATTTTTTCACACAATGTTCTTCAAACATACAATGATCTAATTTGAAATTTAAAGCTTAAAAAATTTACCGCAAACCTAAAAGTTTTACTGGGGCAGGTGTCCATTATTTTAACATTTATAATTGATATTTAGGTACTTTTTAATTATAAAATGAGTTTTTTATTTATATATTCAAATTCCTCACCTTGAGATTAACTAAGTCACTTATTTTTAGAATTCACATGTTTAAAGACTTGGTTTTATAAGGAGAAATGTAAATTTAAAATAGGCGGGAAATGACCAAAACAATAATAGTAGCCAAAATTAAAGCAACCATTACTTGCGAACCGTTGGGAGTTAGACCTTGAAATTTTGGGATTTATCTTATTTTATAATGTACTAACTATGGTAAAAATATAAAGAAAATCCAAGGACATAGGGTTGCATGGCCTGGTTGTTTTGACATGGAATTACTCTACTGTGTTTCACTTTCAGTAGGTTCATCAGGAAGAATGTCTAAACATAAAAAAGTTTTTAAAATTATAGAAAAATTATTTCACAGGAAGTTATGAATTGTTATAATTAATTATGTAATAAACTGTAGTATTATGCAACCAGGAAGTTGCATCAACTACATTAGATAATTAAGAAATCGTGAAAAGAATTCTTTAGAATTTGGATAAATTTGGACATTTGTTTTTATAATTTTTTAAAAGGAACTTATTTTCATGCCTGCATTTAGAAACTAATTCTGATTTTTTATTCAGTAAATTTTCTTGATCTAAATGAGTAATAACTTCAAATTTTTCTTGTAAACATAGTGTACATTTTTTGGAAATGTTATTATAGGCACGCGCAGTTTATAGGATAGACCAGTTTAATTTAAAATTAATATTTTTTTCTTTTAAATCCCAAATATATTTTGACAGCATAGTCTCTTTTGAATATTTTTTGTGTTTAAACGATTGTTTGTGGTTGGCATAACGTTTTTTCCATTCCCCCTCGGTTAAGCCAATATATTGTTTATCAGGGTTGTTTTGTGAGGAAACAATGTACTTGTAAATTACATTTTTCGAAAGGCATTTTCCATTTAGAGGGCAATCTATTTTTTGTTTACAATTACAATAATCAGTGTTTTTTTCTTTTATATGTTCATTTTTATTAATTAACGCGTAGTTGTGGCCTTTTATAATTCTTTCAATATTTTTTGTACAGCTATAGCTTACTTTAAAAGTATTTCTGTTAAAAATTTTTTAAAAATATCCCAATCCCAGACAAAAAAAGTTATACCATTTCTTTAATTGAAAAAATATGACACTTTATTAAAAGAATTCGTTGAAAAGCCCATTTTTCTTAGAATCTGAAAACAAAAAAAGCCTTATAATTAAAAATAACCAAAAAGAAAATTTTGGATTCAAAACAAAAAACGCCCCACCATTTATTCCTAACCTAGAAAACTTTGAAAAAGATTTATTACACTTGATTAAAACAATAAAATTTTGAAATATTAACAATGATTTCCAAAAGGAACTCAAGTTAGACATTAATAATATAAAATCAAACCCTAATATCTTAGTTTTTGCTGATAAAACAAGCAACATATACCAAATATGCCCCGAAAAATTTAGAAAATTCAATTAATTTAGAAGGCCAAAACATTGCTAAAACAATTAATTTAGATGTTAAAATTGAATCAGTCGCACCAGCGCAAGCGTTTATCATACTAAAAGATCATAAACCAAATTTTGAAAATAAACTCCCTTGTAGGCTACTAGTACCTTCAAAAAGTGAACTAGGGCACCTTAGTAAAATTAAATTAGACAAAATAAATAATATTATTCGGAAAAAATTAAATTTGCAACAGTGGAAAAACACCACTGATGTTATAAATTGGTTTTCTAAAATTAGTAATAAAAACGAATGCACGTTTATACAACTTGATAATTATGATTTTTACCCCTCAATTACTGCAGAAATTTTAGATAAAACAATAGAATTTGGAAAACCCATACTGAAATTACAAACGACACTATTTGTCTATTGAAACATTGCAGAAAAACGCTACTCTATTTTAATAACGAGACGTGGAAGAAAAAAAAAACGCACGAATGCTTTGATGTAGCAATGGGAAGTTACGACGGAGCAGAAATTTGCGAATTTGTAGACTTATATATTTTAAATTCCCTAGCTAATATAGTTCATTTTAATCAAATGGGCTTGTACCGCGATAATGGCTTAATAACAATGCAAAAAAAAAATCAGGGCCTCAACTTGACAAAGTCAGAAAAAATATTATAGAAATTTTCAAAAACATTGGCTTCCAAATTGAGATAAACATTAATTTAAAAATTGTGAATTTTCTTGACCTCACATTTAACCTCTCGGAAAAGTCTTATAGGCCTTATAAAAAACCTAATGATGAATTATCGTATATTAATATAAATTCGAATCATCCCCCTCAAATCTTAAAACAAATTCCCATTTCAATAAACAATAGACTTAATCAAAACTCCTCTAATGAAAATAATTTTAACTCTTCCAAACGCGTGTATGAAGATGCTCTTAAAAAAAGCAGATTTAAAAATTTCGAGCTAAAATTTGAAACAAAAATTGCAAAAAAGCGAAATAGAAATAGAAATATAATTTGGTTCAACCCTCCGTACAGCAAAAATGTTTCAACAAACATTGGAAAAGCATTTTTAAAATTAGTTGATAAACATTTCCCTCTAATAATTTGCACAAAATTTTTAACAGAAACACTATTAAAGTAAGCTATGAATTGCCTATGAATGGCAATCGCTTATCAAAAAATATTATTTACAAATGCATTGTTTCCTCGCAAAACAACCCTGATAAACATTATATTGGCTTAACCGAGGGCAAATGGAAAAAACGTTATGCCAATCACAAACAATCTTTTAAACATAAAAAATACTCAAAAGAAACTATGGTGTCTAAATATATTTGGCAACTAAAAGAAAAAAATATTAATTTTAAATTAAACTGATCTATCCTAAAAACTGCGCGTGCCTATAATAACTTTTCAAAAAATGTACACTATGTTTACAAGAAAAACTTTAAATTATTACTCATTTAGATCAAGAAAATTTACTGAATAAAAAATCAGAATTAATTTCTAAATGCAGGCATGAAAATAAGTTCCTTTTAAAAAATTATAAAAACAAATGACCAGTCCAAATTTATCCAAATTCTAAAGAATTCTTTTCACGATTTCTTAATTATCTAATGTAGTTGATGCAACTTCCTGGTTGCATAATACTCCAGTTTATTACATAATTAATTATAACAATTCATAACTTCCTGTGAAATAACTTTTCTATAAATTAAAAAACTTTTTTATGTTTAGACATTCTTCCTGATGAACCTACTCATGATGAAACACAGTGTTGAAGTAATCAAAAATTAGATAAATGTTTTTACTAAGTTATTTTTGCTCTGTTGTTTTAGAACATTGAGCACTCTGTTTGTAGAATACACTAACACAATATATATATTTATATATATATATATATATATATATATATATATATATATATATATATATATATATATATATATATATATATATATATATATATATATATATATATATATATATATATATATTTATATATATATATATATATATCATGATCTATTTAATAGAACCAAAATAAACGGCAGTGCCGATTGTTTTATAGCTTTAAAAGATCATAAAGCCAACTTCCTAAACAACTCTACTGTGCGTCTTTTAAATCCTGCAAAGAATGAGGTAGGAAGACTGACAAAATTTGTTTTATCCAATATTAACTCGGAATTAAAAATCAGGCACTGTTTAAAACAATAGCAAAATACGCAGAATGTAATAAATTGGTTCCGAAAAATCGATGATAAACACCTTTGTAAATTATTAGCATTTGACATAAATGATTTTTATTCGTCAATCGATGAAAACATACTCAATAATTCAATTACCTTCGCCGAGCAACATATAATAATAGACGAGAAAAGCAAATTCACTATACGTCATGCAAGAAAATCTTTCATTATTAAAAAGAAAGCAGGATTGTTTGATGTTACGTGGGAGCCTATAATGGCGCGGAAGTTTGCGAACAAGTTGGTATTTATCTTTTAAATCAACTTTCGCAGTTTCACATTAAAAATGATTTCGGTTTATATCGAGGTGATGGGTTAGCTGTTTTTACAAACAAAATTCACGACCAAATGGAAAAAATAGAAAAGCATGTCGTTCAAGTTTTCAAACGTAACAATCTCAATATCTCTATTGATTGCAATGTTAAAATTGTTAACTATCTTGATTTAAGCTTATTCAAAATTCATTTCAATCATACTGCAAGCCTAATAATAAGCTAAGTTACGTACTTGCTGATTCTAACCATCCAACTAATATAATAAATAATCTTTCAAAAAATATCGAGCTAAGACTGTCCGCCAACTCATCAAGTAAAGTTATTTTTAATAATTGTTGCGCTTCAGTTTTGAATTAGGGGACAAATCTGCTGAAAGGACTCTGGCAACAGGTTGGCACTCAACATTATCATTAACCTGTGAGGCTAACCATTCTTTCGTTGTTTGAAATTTTTTGAAGAGCTTCAAGTGAAGTCCCTTTAAAGCAGGATTTAAGTAGTTTGCTGCAGCACTCAATAAGTTTCCGGTGTGACAAAGAGGAAATCTTTTCTCAATGCAGCTTTTCAAGTTTTTTGCATACAAGACACCGTAGCTATTTTTCCATTCGTCTCAATAAATTGATCAATTTTGTCATGGATTAAATAAAGAGAATCTGCAACAGTGTTAATTGTTGGAATAGACTCAGCCGACCACGTTTCTGTAGCTTCTTTAAGTGGTGCCAAAATTTCTACTGCTCCCTCGATTGATTTCCACTGTGATGCACTGATGGTCTTTGAAGAAAAAATATCTTCATTTGCACATAAGCTGATAATTGCACTCTTTAGATGTAGGACAGAAGCCATGCAATCCAGTTCACTATTCCATCTTGTGTCAACAGATTGGCGTAACTGTCTAAAATTGATTCCTTGAGCGTCTGATTCTGATTCAAGCAACTCAGCTGCAACTGTTGACTGGTGAGTTAAAGAAGCCAAACCTTTGCATGTTTGCAACGCATCATCCATTCCAGCAGTCATTCCAAATGAGTCTCGAACTGCACATTGCAAAATATGATTGTTGCACAAGTATTGGTCAAGGCGCTTTGACAATTTGACTGCAAGTTTCATGTTTCTTGCCTGGTCGTTCACGCAGTGCATTGGCAAAACAGCAGGCAAATTTAGTTCTTCTAAGAAAGAATCCAGCTTTCCTTCAATTAAGATACCTGTGTGTCTGCCTGGGAACTGTTGGACATGGGGTGTCCAGTGATGTAGTCTCCAATTTTCGTCAATAGCATGAAAAGTCCAAGAGATGTAGCTGTCCTGAGCTCTAGAAGTTCAAAGGTCAGAAGTAAATGCAGCACTTTTTAGATTTGGCGTAATCTCCGTTATCATGCTCTTTATTCCAGCTTGAACTTCTCTTGACCGAATTGAAAGCTTTCTTGAATATGTTGTTCTGTGATGAAGGCTCAGTTTATGGTTTGCAATGTCAAACAATTTCTTAAAACCACTTCCTTCGAAAAAGAAAGTGGTTTTAAGAAATTAAAACCACTTCCTTTTTCGAAGATATATAATATACTTTTGCACTATAGAATACTTTTGCACTGATCTGGCTGAAAAGGATGCCAGATCAGTGCAAAAGTATTCCAGCATTGCAGAGTCAAACTTTTTTGAATGGAATTGTCTTTGTCATATTTGGACTTTGTTTCGAGCATTTCGACCATGGTTCGTTGTTTCTTCTTAGGAGGAGGAAGAAGAGAGTCGTCAGTTTTTTCAGAAAACTCAACGTAATCTTGACTTTGTTTTTTTTCGAAGTGACGATGAAGTCCGCTTGTGTTTCCATCTTTTGTTTTCAAAGACTTTTTGCGCGCCTTGCATTCAGCACTGTCACTTGTTTTTCGAAAATATCTACAGATTTCGTTTTTTCTTGGTGACATTTTTGATAGTTGAAATGAGGCAAGAATATTTCTTTTCAATATGAACAATATGTGTCAAGTTGAATTCCACTGGTAAACTAATGAAATTAAGTCGAAAGTGCACCATTTTATACAAAATGTTTTTGTATTTAAAATCTAATTAAAAATATTTAAAATCTAATTAAAATTTATTAATTAGATTTTTTTTTTAAATCTAATTAAAATTTAATTTGTTTTTGACAAAAACAAATTAAATTTTTAATTAGATTTATTAAAATCACGGAGTCAAAATATTAATTAATTAAAAAAACAAGTTATTAAGCATTTTGTAAATTATAATAACTTTTAATTTGGAAAATAATATAATATTTAAGTCTCGTTCTACTTCTCGTGAGAATTTTTTATTTCTCGTTTCTCACGAGAAGTCCCATTTCTCACGAGAAACGAGAACGAGACGAGATCTCGCTCATGGTTAGTAAAAATTTTACAATTTAAATTGGTCAAAGCTTTTTAACTCTAATTGAATAGCATTTTCCTAAAAACAACAAACTACACAAAATATTTAACAGAAACACAATTAAGATAAGCTAATCCTGCATGCCAAACATTAAATCTATTATCAACTCACACAAACAAATATATTTTATATGGTGATGTAAAAATATCAGAAAAATCTGCAATTGCATTAAAAAATCTCTTTGTCCACTAAACAACCATTGTTTGTCTAACAACATCGTTTACCAAGCAACCGTACGCTCAAATAAACCTAATTCAAACATAATTTAAAGCGCATATGACAAATTTTAAATTAAATTACAGGAAATCATAAAATAAAAACATGCAACTTGCCTAAAGTTATCAAAGTTAACAATAACTTTTTATATAATCTGAAAGAGATAGCAAATGAGATAAATAACTTCTTTGTAACTGTTGGGTCGAATTTAGCTAAAAATATTCCAAACATAACTAATACAATATTTGAATCTATTTTTCCATGTAACTCAGCACTAAATATTGATATTTCATTAAAAGAACTCAACATTGCTTATAAAATATTAAAAGTTAATAAAGCCATACAAATTTTGGAAAATCCCTTATTTCATATCGTGGCGCTTTTTTGTGTAACAAAATAGTTTTCGAAAAAATTTGATTTTTCTCAGGGTTTGAGTTACGCAACTTTTAAAAGTAAACTAAAAAAATTATCGTCTCACTAGATAACATATTTGTATATTTTTTAAGCTCGGTTTTTTTGTTTTTTTGTTTTGTTCTTTGTTTTTTGTTTTTTGAACGATTTTTAAATACTGTAAACGGTTCTTGACGATTTTAAAATATTGTAAACTTTACTCGACAACAGGACCACTAGGCCCTCTACGAGTATCCGTGTTCTTATTTTGATCTATGTATTACGATTATTTTTACTTGAATATATAAGAGCAAAAAAAAAATAAAAATAAAAATAAAAAAAAACCTCAATGCAAACACTTTTGTGTATTATAATGATTTAAAAAAAATAAATTATACATTGGGATAAGCGAAACCTCTTTTAAGCTACATTATGCAAACCATATAAAACCCTTTAAAATAAAAAAGTACAAAAACGACACTGAGCTGTCTAAGGAAGTATGGGAATTAAAAGAAAACAAATTTACATCTTCAATCAAATGAAATATTATTAAATGCTGCAAAACACACAATCCTGCGTCAAAAATTTGTAAGCTTTGTTTAAACCAGAAATTCGAAAGATTATTT
This sequence comes from Hydra vulgaris, assembly GCF_038396675.1. NCBI lineage: Eukaryota > Metazoa > Cnidaria > Hydrozoa > Anthoathecata > Hydridae > Hydra > Hydra vulgaris. The sequence goes on along the minus strand of NC_088920.1, from coordinate 64,497,628 downwards.
TACGAAGGAGACAATCTGCTAAACAAAAGAGGCGAATTAGTTTCTAAATGTAGACACAAAAATAAATTTCTCCTTTCATTATTTGATAGCGGAGATTAGTTTTCCATTACGTCTTCCGTTACTATAACGTCAGAACTCATTCTACCGTAGTTTGTAATTTTTAAATGTTCGGCGGGCTACTTCTACTTGTATATAAAAAACGACAATCGGATATTTATTACTCTATTTAAAAATTTAACAAATGAAGTAAAATGTATACATTTTTTCCTGAACAGTTTTTTGTACAGTTACATATTAACACTGACATTACAAGCAAGAAAAATTATTGAAGTCAGAAAAGTTAACCATATAAAGATCTGGCATCAAAATACACTGAGTGTGGCACTTTTTTGTATATTATTGATTTAAAAAAAATTAATTTATAAAATACCAAACTAATTGGTAAAAAATTAACAAATTAACAGAAAAAGAATAATGAAGAAAAGGTTATTATAATTATTAGAAAGAAAAGAAAAATTATAATAAATTTATTAGAAAAAGAACAAAAAAAAAAAAAAAAAATCAGTTTCCATGTATTTTTGTTTAACCTAAAAATAGCTTTAGTTTAGTTGTAGCATTGAATTACATAATAGTAAAAAGTTATAATTGTTGGAGTAAAATTATCTAAGAGATATCCATAAAAATTATCTAAGTGGTATCAATGAAAATTATGTAAGAGGTATCCATAAAATTATCTAAGAGGTAACTATAAAAATTCAAAAAAAAAAAAATGTAATGAATTATTAGTGTTGATTACACTAATAACTCATTACATTTAAACTTATATTTTTCCAGAGCTAATAGATCTTTATTTTTGTTCTTTAAAAGTATTTAATGTATAACTATTTTATGTGATAGCGTATTAAGTATAAGTTTATCAAAGTTTGTTGTTTTATTTGATATTATTTACTGTCTATTTATATTAGAGTTAATTTTTTATGACTAATTTTAAAATACAATAACCAGTATCTTGTTAAATTTAACAGCTATATCTAACAAACATGTGTTTTTATATGAAAAAACTCTTGAAATAGTTCATTTAACGTAAATTTGAATTTGTGCAACTTTTCTTTTTCTACATCATTACCCATCAATATGTTAAGAGTATTCTGTTTGGTAATTAATTTACTATATCAAAACAAATCTGTAGCAATTAGTTCATAAAAATTTTCGAATGGTTTATAAAGCTACAATGTTTTGTAATCAAATTATTAGAAGATGATCCTGCGTTTAAAGCTAAAACAATTGTCATTCCAGTAACTGTGGCAACCCCAATCAGAGATATTGAAAATGCTGTAGATTCACCAGGCTAGCTATATCTTCCTATGAGCATTATTATTAGGTAAAATATAAAATAGTATTGAGAAATCTATAGCGGGAGAATCACTTCATTGCCGAATTTCATCATCGCACAGTACGTGCGAGGTGAGCAAAACCCTTCAAAGCCCACATTTATATTAGAGTAATTTCTTTTGTTAAATTTAATCTAGAGAACCTTTAAAACTCTAAAAATAATATAATTTTTCCCTACCATGATTTTTTAAATTTTTTTACGGCTTTTTTTTAAAGTGTTTTTCAATAAAACCCCTTAAAATTGCGCAACATTTTTTTAACACCTACCTTCACACAAGCAAAAAAACACTCAGCCGCACTAGACCGCACATGTGATCTACTTTAAATTACACTCTCATATGTAAAAAATTTACAGTCAAATATTCTGAGTTCAGCTGAGCGCAGTAGGTGCAAGGCCTTTAGTATATTTTGCTTTTAAAAACTTAAGAAGACGCATAAAGAACAGTTTTAATCATTTAAATCTTGTTAAAGTTTTTTTTAGATTGCACTTTTAATGTTGTTGTGAAAAGTTATGGAACATTTTATGAAGGATAATGGGAATAAATAAATATTTGGAAGCTGGGAACAAATAAGCCCCAAAATTTTATCCCTCTCACCCCAAATGTAAGGGCAACAAGATGATGAAATAACTTTTAACCCCTCAAATTGAGGAGGGGTTCAAACTTTATATGGTCATAACTTTTGAACGCTGACAAATAATGCTATAAAACTTTTGAACTAAAATTTATTAATAAATATAGTTAATAATAGTACAAAAAATATTTTATCAACTTGCTGCCTTCACGTTAAGGGTAGGATTGAGGGATAAAATTTTGGGGCTTATTTGCTCCCAGCCTCCAATCATCGCAATTTTTTGCAAAGCCTCATTATTCAATATAAGTATAAACATGAAAATGTTTGGAGTTTGCTCCATGTCTGGATGTTAGCTCAAACACAAAAAGTGCGGGATCCGTCACCGAAGTGATTATTTATATTTATGCATGCAAAAAGTTTTTATTTATGTAAAAAGAAGAGTTTAGTTTAGTAAAGAGAAATTAGTTTGTTTACGAGAAAATAAAAATTTTTAATTTCTATTTTTTTATAAAGGTTTTTAACTTAAAAGCCAGAAAACTATATCATCTGGTATTTTTAGTTTAGTTTTAATGCCATAGATAATTTTTCTGAAATGCCGTTTTTATCTAGAAAATTGTACTTTAAAATGTGTCAATGTCCGTCGCGCCACAGGGCTACTAGGGACTTAGGGCTTGTCGTTGTCGTTGAAAATATATGTTATTTGTTGAAAATAAATATTAACATATATTAGTAGTACTATGTAGTTGTAAGGAAACTCGCAGAAGACTAAGTCTTACGTTAAATGAACTAAGAAAAGTCTTTTCATCGAGAACCTTTAAAATACAAAATAAACGTATTAAACGTATACGAACTAAATATCTACCATAACTTGGTATTTATGCTTAAACTTCAAAATGAAATAATTCCAAAGTATTTAAATAAAAATTTTTTTCTAATTAATCCCAGGCCCGTACCAAGGGCGGGGCCAGCCAGGCCGCGGCCTGAGGCGCCAAAATTGGGAGGGCGCACAATTCCCCAAATTAATTTATTTATTTTCACATTATGAAACTAATTTGCGTGGCGTCACTTTTATGTTGATAAGAAAAGTAATTAAAATTGCGCCTCCTGAACGAACTTTAAAATAAAAGCTCATTTACCAAACAGAAGAGCGCCCTTAAACACTAAGAAGTTGTATTTTCTGAACATTATTTTTTACAATGAATCGTGCAAAAAAATTATCTGGTGCTGAATTTAAGAACGACAATTAAAAACCAATAATTATTTATAATATAAACAAATGATTCATTAAGGATCATATAAATTAATTTAACGCACACATTAAAAATTATTCTAAAAAGAAAAAAATAAAGACAAAAAGAACTTCGAATTTAAAAATAAGAACGCTTAATTTAAGCGGCTTAAATGAAGAAACAAATTAAATGAAAGCAAAAGAAAGTAAAGTAAGCAAATAATAATAAAAATAAAGAGGGAGAAGAAAAGAAAAAAAAATAAATAAATAATAGAAGAGCGCAATTAAAAAATAAAAAGTTGTATTTTCTGAACATTATTTTTTACAATGAATCGTGCAAAAAAATTATCTGGTGCTGAATTTAAGAAGAAAAGAAGAGACCGTCTTGAAAGTGACGCAAAACTAAGAAATTGATTCAAGAAGTGGTTGGTAACAAACTCTTCTGTGGAAAAACAAATTGTTTCAGAGGATATTTGCAATGAGGTTGATAATGATTCAACAGCTGAAGTTGCTGCTACATCTTTAATTACTGACTTAAATTCATATCATCCATTGAAATTAATTGAAAAGGAGATTTTCATTGGCCAAAGTCAAGACGAATTTGGAATGGGCAACAGTGAATTTCCTCCTGAAATCTCAGAAATTTCAGCAACCTCAGGAGAAAACTTTCAACACAGTGATCCAGCTACATGGCCTAAAATGACAAATAAAACAAGGTGCTTTTTGATTCAGCATGGGCCGGAGCAAGAAAGAAGAGAATTTTTCCCAAACACACTTTGTGACTTTGACAACAGAATGTGACACTTCAGCTCAAAATGGTATGAAAAAATTCATCCCAATGGTGAAAAATTTGTTTGCTACTGGCTGCTGTACAGCAACAAAAAAGATTCTTTGTTTTGTTTTTGCTGTCTGCTATTTTCAACGACAAAAACCAACAATTTTTCAGAAATTTCAAAAGGATTTTGTGACTGGAAAAAACTAAACCCAAGAATTCCAGTACACGAAAACAGCAATGAACACCAAAGATGTTATTCTGATTGGAAAAATCTGGAAAAAAATCTCAAGGAAGGAAAGACCTTGGATTTTGATCTGCAGAGAGTTATCAACGGAGAGATGAAAAAGTGGAGAGATATCTTGAAAGTGATTGTTGATGCAATTTTGTTCTGTGCCAAGAACAATCTTGCCCTTCGGGGTCAACAGAAGTAATTGGAGAGCAAAACGTGGCATCTTTCTGAACTTAATTGAGCTGATAAGCCATTATTATCCTTTAGTGGCTGAACACGTTGCATCCGTTAAGGCAAAGAAAACCACAACATCCTACTTTTCTCCTCGAATTCAAAATGAGCTGATTGAATTACTTGGGCAGAAAGTCAGGAATGAAATTTTGTCAAATGTCAGAGAAGCTAAATACTACTCTGTTTAGTTTGACTGCACTCCAGATGCCTCCCACAAAGAGCAGATGACTCAAATAATCAGGTATGTCCACATCACTGAGGAAACCTGTACAATTGAGGAAAGCTTTGTGAACTTCATTGAATCTCACGAAAAAACTGGAAAGGGCCTTGCAGCTGAAATCACCGATAAACTGGAGAAGGATGGCCTGAGCATTTCTGATTGTCGGGGCCAAGGTTACGACAATGGAGCCAATATGTCTGAAAAATATAATGGCGTCCGAGCTCACATCCATTCTCTAAATGAGTTTGCAAGATTTGTTCCATGTGCAGCTCACACTTTAAACCTTGTTGGTGTCCATGCTGCTGAAGTTTCTCCACTCATGATTACATTCTTTGGAAAAGTTCAAGCCATCTTTAACTTTTTCTCAAGTTCTACCTTAAGATGGGAAAAACTGATGAAAACATTGACCATCTCACTAAAGGGAAATAGTGATACAAGATGGTCTGCCAAAAAAGAAGCAATCATCCCACTACACAGACAAATAAAAGAAGTTCTTCAAGTTTTGGAATCCATAATTCACACTCCCAAGACAAATGCTGTCTCAGTTTGCAGTGCAAAAGAGCTCATCATTCAAATTGATTTCAGTTTTCTGTGTTTGTTGGATTTTTGGTGTCAAATTCTTTCTTTAATTGACCGGGAAAACAAACTGCTTCAGTCTAAAAACATTTCAATTGACATTGCAGCAAAAAAAATGAAAGGACTGAAGGCTTCCATTCAGAATCTGAGAGATGCTGGGGTGGACAACATTATCAAAGCTGCTGCAGAAACAGCTATCCAAATTGGAGTTGAAGGAGACTTTCCTATGAAGAGAAAGCGCAAAGTGAAGCAGATGGCACTTTATGAAGCTGAAGATGACTTTTGCCGTTTGTCACCAGAAACAAATTTCGGATCCCAGTGCAACCTTGTGTTTGACAGCATTCTCACACAAATTGAGTGGCGGTTTGAAGCTATGTCTGCAGTATCCTCAGATTTTGACTTCCTCAGTGGACATTCTCTCCCCAAAAGTTCAGTGGATGAACTTAAGACTAAAGCCAAAAATTTGTCTAAAATTTACAAGGCAGATTTAGATTCTTCAGATTTCCAGTCAGAAATGGCAAGCTTTGAATATCAAGCTGCTGCCATGATGGAAAACTTTGAAAAATCTAGCCCGATGGACATTTTGCAGCTAATTCATAAATACTCATTCACTGATGCTTATCCTAACACGGCAATTGCTATTCGCATCTTCCTCACCGTTGCCACGTGTGTACAGTTGCCACGTGTTTAAGAAGTTTCAGTAAACTTAAGATCATAAAAAACTATTTGAGATCAACTATGGGCCAAGAACGTTTGTCTTGTCTGGCAGTAGTTTCAATTGAACATGAAGTGGCCAACGCACTTGATTTTGATGATGTCATTAGTGACTTTGCCTCCAAAAAAGCCAGAAAAGTGACCTTGAACTGAAGTTTGTGAAACATTGGTGACAAATTGTTCTTTTAACTTGATGCGATAAATTTTGTGATCAATAATTAATTTTTTTCATGTAAATATATATATATATATAATGTGTTTTTTGTATATTTTTTTGGGAGGGGGGCGCAATTTTATTTGCTTGCCCGAAGCGCAAAGTTGGCCTGGTACGGCCCTGATTAATCCTAAATAAGAAACAAGACACTAAATAAGTAATAACTTCCTTCCACTAGCACCACTAAACAAATCTGACTTCTGAATATCGATGACCACGCTTGTGAAACTCGGTTCTTGAAAAAAATATGAAAAAAATAAAATCTATTGATATTTTTAAAAGAACTATAAAAGAACACTTACTAAATTTAAGCAATACATACACTCTTTCATTTTTTTAAATAAAAGAATTTTATTTTTTGATATAACTTTCTTTTTGTTTACATTTGTCTGTTTTAATTCGGTATTAAAATTATAAATATTTGGTACATTAAAATTTCCTATTTCTCGAGTATCATATCTATTTCTACTGCATTTAAATAACTCTTTTGAAAAACGTGATGGGGAAAGTTTAAGTTTATATTTAAGCATGAACAACAAATTTTGATAAACGATAATTTTATAGACGTTTAGTGCATTAAGAAATTTTCGGTTTCTAATGCACTAAACGTCTATAAAATAAAAAAGGTTCAGCATGAATGAACTTATCTTCATTAAATACTATTCTTGCAGAATGTTTTTGATGCCGATAGAGTGCCACAAGGTTGGATCTATGGGTATTTTCCCATACTATATTACCATACGTATAGTAGGTTTGAATAAAATGTTAATGTAATGTATGTAAAAAGTTTTTGTGGGGTTTCCATGATTTCCATGAAAAATTCTTATCGATAACCCAAAAAATTTTGATTCTTTTGATAATTTTATTTTCTATTTTTAGAAAAGATAATATATTTGGTAATTATAAATATTTAGACTTTTTTCTTTGATTGGAATGGAATAGTATGTAGTTTGTTTTTTCTGTATTGAATTATAATTTGTTTTAAACCAAGCATTAAAATTTTCAACTTGCAGTTTCAAAGAGTTCTATGATAGAAGTAGATGAATAAAATAAATTAGCATCATCTGCATTATAGGATTAAGTTTGTTTGAGAATTTTGGAAGGTCATTGATGTATAGTAAGAAGAGTTAGGGAGCTAGAATGAAGCCTTGGGGAACTCCGCATTTAATATTAAACAATTTTGAATGAATATTTTTATCCGTAATAACAGATTCCCATCTGTTTATAAAAAAGCTCTCAAACCATTTTAAAGCAACATTTTTAATGCCATATTTTTCCATTTTTAAAAATAATATAGCATGATCAACAGTATCGAATACTTTTGATTGGTCAATAAAGATTCCTCGAACAAATTTGTTATTATCAAAAGAATCATTTATTTTTTTTACAAGATCTAATATCGCATATTTGGTTGAATGTTGCTTTTGAAAACCGAACAGTTTTTTTTTCAAGATATTGTTATTAGTTAGATATTTAAATAGTTTATTGTAAACTATTCGTTCTAGAAGTTTAGAAAAGACTGGAAGGATTAAGATGGATCTGTAGTTATTAAATGAAAACGACTCTCCGGTTTTAAATATTGGTACGACTAACAGTTCCTGTTGTAATTGAAGATTTAAAAATTTTGAATATGGATTAACGTATCACTGGGAAGACACTTATTGGTATCTTGAAACAAATCTCATTGATCCTTTATCAATTTTTAGAGAGTTTCTTGCAGCATTGAGTTCATCATAACTTAGACCATAAGTTCGCTATGTAGACCTGTAAGATAGGTTTCAAAATAAGTATTTGGGCATTGAAATTTAGACCCCATGTTAGGGTCGATGTTTGCAAAGCAACTGTTGAAATGTTCGGCAAAAGAACATAAATCATCGAAATGTTTAGAATCTTCTTAAATTCAAAATCTCTTTTAAATATTTATATATATATATATATATTTTGTATTGTATTGAATATGTATATATTACGATACGTATATGTAACGATTTGTAAATTTTTTTTTTTTAATTTTTTCTAGTTTGCAAACTTTATAAATTTTTTTATAAACTCTTTAATTTTTTTTTCCAAACATTTTGGTTTCATTCTTTTGTATAATATCAGAACTTATAAAATTAAATTTTTCTCTATTTCACGAAGTGGTTTGATGATAAGGCATTTTGTCTTCTGCTTGCTCCAGTCAGATTGTAATTATATATATTTATTAGATCTTTAAGATAACATTGTAAAATATGTGCATATTGACGAAAATAATAATAAAATATTTTATGTGGAGTACCCGAAGGATCTATCCTTGGTCCACTCCTGTCATATATATATATATATATATATATATATATATATATATATATATATATATATATATATATATATATATATATATATATATATATATTTTAAATTATTAAAAAGAATTCAAATATGATGTAAGAATATTTGTCAAAAAGGATTTAAATGTATGGCAAAGTCATTTTTTTTAAGTTCATTGAAGTTTTTAATCAAAAAATAAATTTTTAAAATTTAAAATTGTGCTTGAGTAACTCTGAAGTTGTTTCATTTTATTTTTTCATTTTTTTTATATTTATATTTGATTTACTGATAAACGCAGCTCTATAAAGATATTAATTTAAATTAATGGTTAAATTAATATCTATATTCTATTGAAAATATATATAAGGGTTCTATAAAAAGATTGCGATGATTTATTTTTATTTTCATTTTCTTTAATCCCTTGTTTGTTTAATTCTTAATTTCATAAAGGTCATTGTAAAAAGAAACTGTTGATTATTTATTGTTAAACAGCAAAATAAATGAAATAATAATAAAAAAAAACTTATGACCTTAAAAAATTGTACAATCCCCTATAATTGAACTCTAGCAGATTATTAGATAAAAATTAAAACCTGTCGATGATTTTTAATTTAGTACAAAATATTAAAAGAAAAAAAAATTAATAACTCATTACCCTTACATTTAGTATAGGGGCAACCTTTTGGGGTATTCGTGTTTCCGGGATCCAATAATTGGCAATCGCTATAACTTTTTAAATATTTTGTTTACTGTTTTAATATATATTTAATAAGTTTTAAAAAGAACATTTAAACATTTTACACAATTCAGATGTTTTTTCTATGTATATACCAGGTTCTAAATTTCAAGTCAACGTTGTCATCAATCACCGTTATAAACTTCAAAAAAATGTTAAGCTTTTTGGATGGCACAAATGTTTTTTATTGTTTAATATTTTTATAGTTGAGATTAAACTTATTGGAGGAGCTCAATATGTTCTTAATTGGACGTACATCGTGGAGCTTCAAAAGTATGTATCACAGCTTCACTTCCAACAAGGCTACAAGCAAACACTATTAGAGTGAGAAGATACTGAAGGAGAAAAAATGTACATAAAGCTAAAAAAAAGTCTATAAGGCTAAATAAGTAAATCATATGAATCAAGAAAACAAGAAAAAGAGAGCGTATTTAAAAGAACTGATGTCCGAGGAAAAAACTAGACAAATAAGTGTTTGTCGAGCACATAGGAATAGTCACAGTAAAAGAGTGAGACTTAATTGAATGACAAGTAACACGAAAATAAATTTTAGTAGATGACACAAGGGACGCTAGTTCTTTAGAGCTACGACCATTATAGTATTTATAGAAAAAAAAAGAGAAGCAAACTGTAGAAGAGTCTAAGCAGGAAATAATTTTAAATACAGAAGCTGGAGTGATACGAATGTCAAGTAATGGATCAACCTGTTTTTTAGCTATATCAGGTGGGATGTGATTATTGGAATCAACATATGATATTAATGAAAATTTTTTAGCAAACAATTCATCTTTGTCTTTGTCAACGTTTATCTAATGTATAAAGATCAACATTGATTCAATGTATATGGATCAACGTTAACCAAATCTGTAAAACCCCATACTTTTATAATTTTTATGAACTATTTTTCATTCAACTATTTCAGTTGATTATGGAAATGTATTTTAATAAATGTTTTTCCCTTTTTTATATAACAAAATATCAAGCCACAAGCAAAACAAACATGAATAATGCGTCTTTAATCATTAGTTAAAAAGTACAAGCATTAGTTATAAAAGTTATAAGTAAATGTTGATTCATGAAAATGAATAAAGTGTATATGTATAAGTACGTATATAACAAAAAATTAAAAAATTATAAAAACCCAAAAAAGTAAACAAAACTATATAAGCAGATTTAAACACATACAAAATAATAAAGTACAAAACCAAACAAAAATATAAAATTTGAAATAAACAAATAAAAAATATAAAATTAATGACCCCTCCTAAACTAAAAAAAAAAATAAGTACATATATATACAATTATATACAAATATAAACAATATATATACATATCTGCATACATATATAATATAATAATAAATAATATATACATACATAAATATATAATACATATACATACATAATAATATATACCTAGTAGTACCAATTGAAGTACGAAATTTTAATTCAGTAAAAAAATTTAAGAGAACATGTTTTTTTTTAATATATACATATTATATGCATGTTATGTTTTAGTTAAAATGCTAAAGTACACATTAATAAAGAGAGTCCTCGAAATAACCCCCTTTTGCCCGTATGCACGCCTCCAGTCTTGGACGCCATTCCTCGATTGATTTACGCACGGTATCCATGGATAAAGCATCCCATTCTCTGAGAAGTGATCGCTTGAGGGCATCAACGGAAGTGTGAGGTTTGCAGCACACCTTCGCCTCCAGTTTAGACCAGATTGCATAATCCAATGGATTAAGATCTGGTGATGCTGACGGCCAGGCATCCGTAGAGATAAAATCGGGCACATTGGCTGTCAACCACCTCTGTGTTGTCTTCGCTTTGTGCGAAGGGGCACTGTCTTGTTGGAATGACCATTGTTCCCCATTGAACAACGAGTCATCTAGAATCTATTCAAACAATACAAATAAATGCGGGAACTATATAAAAAGCACATGCCTGTTAACATGACAAGTTTAAACAAACTTCGCACTTCAATTGGTACTACAGGGTACATGTATCTATAATGTATACATACATATATAATATATACATACATATATAAAAATATATACGTATATACATAGAAATATTACAATATATACAATTATATACAAATTATATTTGTGCATAAATATATGTTAATTGATGTGTATATTTTTTTTTTTTTTTTTTTTTTTTAAGCGCCCCAAGAAGTCCTAACGGTCTTGTCACAGAGCACCGCGGAAGTGCCTATAACCAGGAAGTTTACGCCTCCTTCCATACCGTGTCGCGAAAATACGTCCAAAGTCCGTTTCGACCCTGGATCTCCTGCTTATTAAGCAAACGCTCTAACCACTGCGCCACGGCCGCACAAATATATACATAAACTAAAATATAAAACAAATAAATTGAATTCCGATAAAAGTCAAGTAACCATGAGCGAGATCTCGTCTCGTTCTCGTTCTCGTGAGAAATGGGACTTCTCGTGAGAAACGAGAAATAGAAAATTCTCGCGAGAAGTAGAACGAGACTTAAATATTATATTATTTTCCAATTTAAAAATTATTATAATTTACAAAATGCTTAATAATTTGTTTTTTTAGTTAATTAATATTTTGACTCCGTGATTTTAATAAATCTAATTAAAAATGTAACATGTTTTTGACAAAAACAAATTAAATTTTTAATTAGATTTTTTAATTAGATAAAAAAAAAAATCTAATTAATAAATTTTAATTAGATTTTAAATATTTTTAATTAGATTTTAAATACAAAAACTTTTTGTATGAAATGGTGCACTTTTGACTTAATTTCATTAGTTTACCAGTGGAATTCAACTTGACACATATTGTTCATATTGAAAAGAAATATTCTTGCCTCATTTCAACTATCAAAAATGTCACCAAGAAAAAACGAAATCTGTAGATATTTTCAAAAAACAAGTGACAGTGCTGAATGCAAGGCGTGCAAAAAGTCTTTAAAAACAAAAGATGGAAACACAAGCGGACTTCATCGTCACCTCGAAAAAAAACACAGCCAAGATTACGTTGAGTATTCTGAAAAAACTGACGACTCTCTTCTTCTTCCTCCTCCTAAGAAGAAACAACGAACCATGGTCGAAATGCTCGAAACAAATTCAAATATGACAAAGACAATTCCATTCAAAAACAGTTTGACTCTGCAATGCTGGAATACTTTTGCACTGATCTGGTATCCTTTTCAGCAGTCGAAGGAAGAGGTTTCAAGAAATTGTTTGACATTGCAAACCCTAAACTGAGCCTTCATCACAGAACAACATATTCAAGAAAGCTTTCAATTCGGTCAAGAGAAGTTCAAGCTGGAATAAAGAGCATAATAACGGAGATTACGCCAAATCTAAAAAGTGCTGCATTTACTTCTGACCTTTGAACTTCTAGAGCTCAGGACAGCTACATCTCTTGGACTTTTCATGCTATTGACAAAAATTGGAGACTACATCACTGGATACCCCATGTCCAACAGTTCCTAGGCAGACACACAGGTATCTTAATTGAAGGAAAGCTGGATTCTTTCTTAGAAGAACTAAATTTGCCTGCTGTTTTGCTAATGCACTGCGTGAACGACCAGGCAAGAAACATGAAACTTGCAGTCAAATTGTCAAAGCGCCTTGACCAATACTTGTGCAACAATCATATTTTGCAATGTGCAGTTCGAGACTCATTTGGAATGACTGCTGGAATGGATGATGCGTTGCAAAAATGCAAAGATTTGGCTTCTTTAACTCACCAGTCAACAGTTGCAGCTGAGTTGCTTGAATCAGAATCAGACGCTCAAGGAATCAATTTTAGACAGTTACGCCAATCTGTTGACACAAGATGGAATAGTGAACTGGATTGCATGGCTTCTGTCCTACATCTAAAGAGTGCAATTATCAGCTTATGTGCAAATGAAGATATTTTTTCTTCAAAGACCATCAATGCATCACAGTGGAAATCAATCGAGGGAGCAGTAGAAATTTTGGCACCATTTAAAGAAGCTACAGAAACTTGGTAGGCTGAGTCTATTCCAACAATTAACACTGTTGCCGATTCTCTTTATTTAATCCATGACAAAATTGATCAATTTATTGAGACGAATGGAAAAATGGCTACGGTGTCTTGTATGCAAAAAACTTGAAAAGCTGCATTGAGAAAAGATTTCCTCTTTGTCACACCGGAAACTTATTGAGTGCTGCAGCAAACTAATTAAATCCTGCTTTAAAGGGACTTCACTTGAAGCTCTTCAAAAAATTTCAAACAACGAAAGAATGGTTAGCCTCACAGGTTAATGATAATGTTGAGTGCCAACCTGTTGCCAGAGTCCTCTCAGCAGATTTGTCCCCTAATTCAAAACTGAAGCGCAAGTTAAACGTCAGACTTGAAACACAAGAGCCAACATCTGAACTGAATCCTTTTTTGAGCGAAATGTGCCAGTATGAATATCTCCCTGATGCCAAAAAAGACTTTCCGATTCTTTATTGGTGGAAATTGCATTCAAATACATTGCCAGAACTCTCTTCATTAGCTAGACAAATTTTAGCTATTCCAGCAAGTTCAACTAAATCAGAGAGAGTGTTTAGGTCAGGTGGAAATGTCGTCCGATCATCCAGACACAACTTACACCCAGAAAAAGTAGAACAAATCATCTTAATCAGAGAAAACTTTGTCTTGTTGGAAAAGTTTGGCAAAAAAATTCTGAATTAATATTTGAAAAAGTTGTTTACATATCTGACAAATGTCATTTGTGTCTATTTGTCAAAACCATGTATACATTTTTTTTTTAATTTGGATTTTAATAAATTTGTTTTTAAAAATTGTTAAATTTCTCGTCTCGTCTTGTTCTCGGTCTCACGAGAAGTAATAACTTCTCGTCTCGGTCTCGTCTCGGTTTAAAAAAACGTAGTCTCGCTCATGGTTAAAGTTAAGTACAATGTCGTGCCAACGTAAAATACAATGTTAAATCAACGAAAAATATTACAAAATGCCCACTTAAAATACAGCGTTGATTTTTTCGTTGTTGGCGACGTCACGTTTGTAACCAAAATGATATAAAAACAACGTTAATAGTCGATGTTGGGCCAACGCACAACATTGTTCTAACGTTTTATCAACGCGTGTGTGCTAGCTGGGTAGAAGATAATAGAATGAGTTGTCTAGTCATAAAAACAGATCAAAATCTATGTAGATGAGTCATAAAGATCCAGCACTCAGCAATTTAAACTGAAAACAATTATAAATACATCTACCCCAGCCTACTATATAAAGAAGGGGTGCGAAGTTGGTCAACAGATGGAATCTGTTTACCTCAAAAATTGGCTTGTTGAACAAGCTAGTTTTTGAAGACTTTTGGCAAAATCTACTGAAGAATATTTTTTCTTGAATAGTTATTTAAATTGACTTGACACTTGAAGTTAAAGAAAATAACTTTTATTCAAGGCAACACAAAAACAAATTTACTCATTAGTTTTTCATGCCTCAGTTATTTTTTTGTTTATTTTTGTAATAAATGAAAAAAAAAAGTTTAAACTTTTTTTAAATTTGTTTAAAAGACCATCAATTCAAAATCGCAGATGATCGTAGACATTCTTCTCAGAGTAGTTAGTAGACACTACAGACTAATTTACAGTAAAATATTAAAAATCTACAATTTTTAAATTTTTCATCAGAGTACTTTTGTAATGAATTTTTTAATTTCAATGCTGTTGTACCAACTTTTTTATGATTTTTTTTATTTTTAACAGTATATTATTTTAAACATTTTATTTTTAACAGTCTTATAACCTATCCAATAATATATACATCTGTCATGTTTATTTTTCATTAATCTGTATATTAAAAATCAGCCGCCGTGCAGCCATGGCGCAGTGGTTAGAGTTCTGGCTCAGAACCTAGAGGTCCGAGGTTCGACGCCAGCTCCAGTCCAACAAGCGACATTGGTACGGAAGGAGGCGTGAACTTCCTGTTAAATACTCTTCCGCGGTGCTCTGTGATAAGAACGTACGGACTTCTGGGAGCACCTAAATAACTACAATAAAAAAAAAAAACAATAATTAATAAAACCCTTTTAAAAATAATTATTCTAAGAATATTTATCAAAAATAAATTAGAATCATAACTTCAAGAAGCCACTCCCAATCTGTCCCATTTAAAATTTCATGCATTGGAAAATTCTTAGTTAGGGAGTTAGTAAAGTCAGGTGAGAATAAAACAGTCGTTAAACAAATGCTGTTGTTCATTTTTCTTTAAGTAATATAACAGATCCCTTGTACTAACAATTTCAACTCAGTTGACTACACTGTTGTAGTTATGCAAAAATCTGCGTTTACATAACTAATAATTGTGCCATGCTTAATGAAGTTTGCTTTTCGCTAGTGTGGTAGCAGCACGTTGTGGTCTATTTTTAAAAGTTTTACAAAAAATGTTTAATGTTTATTTTCCAAATATGAACAATGGACGTTAGAAATGAATTTATAGATATTGAAAATTGGGTTGTATTTGGTTAATTGCATTCAGTAAGAATGCATGAAAGTATAACTAATGTTGTTTCGACTTGAAAATATTTGGACTTGCGACTAAATCAATTTTTTTTCAATTTCTGATTCACTCCCAACAACACTACAAGCAGTCACTATTAAGTTAGGAGTTACTAGAATTAATAAGCTTGGGTATTAAGTTGGGAATTACTAGAAAATAAATAATAGAGTAAAGACCAAATAAACGATTGGCAGAAGACTTGAAAAGTTGAAGTTTAATGAGTTAGGAAAACATAAAGATGAGAGAAAGTTCCAAAAGGATGTGGGGAAAAAAACTAGGCATATAAAAGTTTTTAAAGCATGCTAGCAAAAATACAGTAAAGTGATGAGACTTTGCATATATATATGACATAAATATGATATAAATATGACAACAATATAAAAGATGAATAATAAAATATGACAACAATATTCTATACAGGAACAAATAAGAGATTAGTGAAAAAAGTAAAGAGCAGAATCATTAGTGAGAAAATGGCGATCTTATATTTTAAACAACAGAAAAAAACAGCACTATTTTAAACAATAATGTAAACAAAATTTATGATATAGACATTTTAATTTATTAAATCGAAAAATTTACTTTAGTGACTCTCACAGCCTTAAGTCGGAAATGTTAACACTTGTACTATAATCGTCATTACGTAAAAATATTTCAAATATTTGAAGTGTTTGATTTAAATCTTTGCAAAGTTTAAACATGAAGAAGGTATGCTTTTATTAGCAGGAAAAAAAACCTAAATTGCTATTTCACCAGAATTAATCAAATCAATGATTAAGTTTTATAAAAGTGTTGCGTTTTCTGTATGATACTAGGAAAAAAAGATTTTGTTATTATTAAAAAAAAAATTTTTTTTTTTATTTTTTTTTATTTTTATGAAAATTTTATAAAATTTTTTTGTTAATTTTTGTAGTTAATTTTTTGTAGTTAATTTTTAATGTAACACCTTTGTTTTTTTATATTTCTTAGTTTAAAGCTGATGGATAATATATATATATATATATATATATATATAAATATATATATATATCTATTTTTTTTTTTTTTTTTTTTTTAAATTAAAGATGTGTTTATTTTTTGATATAATATTTAAAGTTTTAATTTTTGGAGTCTTACTTTTGTTTTTTGTATTAAATTTAAGTCCAGTCGTCATGATTGTATGAAGAATTATTTTGGATTTGTGTATTCCTTTTAGTATAATCCCTTGGTTGTCCGACGGCTAAATTATTTACTTTGCTTCTTTTTATTTTTCTTTCGAATTTTCTCTGATCATATTCTGCTTTTTTGTATGCCTTAAATATTAATAGTTCATCTTCCGAGCATTTTGTTTTATCAAAACCGTAGAATAAATTTAAGTTGTAAACATGTCTCCCAGTATAATCTAAGCGAAGATATTCTGAGGGAAGTTCAATTTGTTTTTCTAGTTCTTCTATGTTTACTTCATTTATGATGTTGTCGTTATGAGGTTCGATTTTGTTTGCAATATTATTATTGTTCAAACTTAGACTTTCTTCCATGTGATTTTCAGTTTCTTGTGTTTGAGAATTTGTTTCAGGTAACTGTGGTATTTGTTCGGGTATCTTTTCTTTTGTTTTATTCAAGTTATTTGTATCGTTGTTTAAAATTTGGTTTTCGACAGAGTTTTGGCGTATCACCATAGGGACTTCTGATTCTTGTGGTTTAGAAAATTTAATTGTTGGTTCAGGTATTTCTTCCGATGTTTTTGTTTCATTAGTTTCCGTTACTTTTTTCCTAGGTTCTTCGGTCGCATCTACAAAGTTTTCTTTTGGTTTTAGGTTATCTTCTTTGTTTTGTCCGGTATAGATTATCCTGACGTTATACCCGCATAGTTTTAAAGATCTTGGTATTGGTTTATTTAATTGATTCATCATAGCAACTAGAATTCCTGTATAGTAGGATGTTCCGTTTTTGGGCGTTTTGCGATACACTGCTCTTGTGTGTATATGTTTCCCATATCCGAGTTGCTCAAGAGCCACCCCGACAGGTAAATATTTTTTCTCGAGAGGCAGACCGATTACCGATACTGCAACTCGTTTGCATAAGTTTCTAGTTGGGGTAGAGTTAGAAAAATAGTGGGTTACACCATTAATTAAAAGTCCATGTTCAAGGATCAACGATTTCGACTTGTCAGTTTTCATGACGAGTTCGACCATTGTCCCTTTACGAATAATTTTCAGGCCTTCCAGATCATGATCTAAACTGGCGTTTTCAAGAGCGAATAAAATATTAGGTTCAGTTATATTTTCTGTTATTTCACACAAAAGGGTTCTTTTCAATGTGCTAAATTCATTAGACAATATTGGGTTAGAATTAGTTGCTGTAGCTTCAGCGTAACTTTTATTGGAGACATTTAAGTCTAATTCGATTTTTGATCTTTCCATATTAAGATTATATTATAGCGTGGTCAGGGTTTGACGATTTATTGTTTTCCTTCAACGCTCGTATCTTACACATACTCAATCTTCTCTACTCATATGTTGCTTTTGAAGCAACTAAATGCCTAACAAACTAAAGTTGCCTTACAGCAACCCAGTGTAGGACAAAGGTAAAAACACTCAAGACACACAAACTACTCAACGATTGCCTTACAGGCAACTTTAAAAAAACCCTACAAACTAAAGTTGCCTTACAGGCAACCCGTTGCAGGAAAACAGAAAGAAAAAACACAGGGACTAAAAAGTTTCAGTATGTGTTTTTTTCTTTGCTTTTAAATAGAGTCGTGGTTGCATTTGCACAGACTTAAATTGAATTTGCGCTTTTAAAACTTATAAGAAGCATTTTTGAAACATTTAATACTCTTTAGTAAAATTATATATGCATTTAAACCCATCAATTAAAAAAAAATTGCACGTGATTCATAATACTTGAAGAGAATCAATCATTAGGGATACCCTGACTTTCCTAGTATATATCTGTTTTATCAGAATGTTGTTATCAACCACTTCATAAGCTTTGCGAACATCTATGATCAAACCAATACCAATATTTAAATTAGGTAGTGATAAAGAAAGCCGCATACTTTGATATACTTAAAAATTAAACTTTTGTCAAAACAGAAGATTAATACTGAGCTCATTACTTTTGGAACAAAACTTATACCTAATTTATCCACACAAAAAATCTTATCATTAAATTTGTTTTTTTAATATTCGGCAAATTGTTCTCCTTTATTAATGTAGTTATAATATTCGGCAAATTAATGTAGTTATAATATTCGGCAAATTAATGTAGTTATAATATTCGGCAAATTAATGTAGTTCACATATATAATTATTACTCTAACTTTTCTAGCAAAAAGTTTTGTATAATGTTCTAAAGTTTGTCCTGTTTATTTATGTGTTCTCAGACATAAAATTTACATTGACTTTAAAAACCTTTGTTCTAAAACCAAAAACCTTTACCGAAGTCTTTATTCGCGGTGTTGTGGGCTTGCTACTGAGCACAAAGAACTTGTACATAGTCAGAGCCGTATTGAAGCTGGTGGAGCTGCATCAAACTCTTATAAAAAAGATTGACCCTCTGACCTGTCACCATTTTTTCATTTTTGCAAGAAAACAGATAACTTTTTTTTCGTGTAATTGTTAGTTTTTAAAATCAATTTCTTGGGAGTTTGTGAAGCGTTGCGAATAAATATATAGAGCTAAAATATTATATTTAAGTTTTATTTTGAATTTTATGACTTTCGTTACCGTAGACATTTGATAATTGTTCATTCGTGTGAATGGGACCTGAGGGGGGCACGTTCTCCTGTGCCTTTAATCCTACCGGTGTTGTTGGCTCTGCAAAATAAATAAAAAAGGTACTGTAAGTTTTGTCACACGATTACAAAAATAAGCTGAACAGTGTACTTTTTCTGATGTCGCTGAGGCATTAAAGAACTAATTTCCATAAAAATTAAACAAAAACTTTTTAAAGATATCGAAACTGGTCGCAATGTAAAAATATAAAAACAACAAGCAAAAGAAATATCCGGAAAAAAAAATTTACTTAAGTAATTCAACTTTGCAGCCGTAGGGCAGTAGTTAACGTGCTTGCATCAGAAGATTCTGTGGTTTGACGCCATCTCCGGGAAAGTTTTTACAATATCGGTAAGAAAGGAGGCGTGAACTTCCTTTTAAATGCACTTCGGCGGTGCTCTGACCATTAAAAAAATTACCTTTTTCAAAAAGACATAAATAAGCAACAGATTTAATTTCATGACTGAATTGAAGTTGGCCGCCAAATTCAAGGCGACCCTGACCCCTATGGTATAGTACTGTTCCCGCTCGGCATTTTTAGGCGACCACCACTTTGTCACTCTTATATTTACAGCCCCAGGTCTACAAATGTCTTAATCCGGCCCTGTACA
Source organism: Hydra vulgaris (assembly GCF_038396675.1). Lineage (NCBI taxonomy): Eukaryota > Metazoa > Cnidaria > Hydrozoa > Anthoathecata > Hydridae > Hydra > Hydra vulgaris. Next base: position 64,477,538 of record NC_088920.1, on the reverse strand, counting down.
TAATTCAGAAGTTATAAAAATATGCATATAACCAATTATGAAGCCCACAATATAATTTAACAGATTGCAAAAGTTTAAATGAAAAATAACACGACTTTCAAATACAATACTTAACGAAACATGCTACAGATAAAGCGCCCTTAAATAGAAAACAAATTTAAATTGGTTTGAAATATTTTGAGTAACATATTTTTTTAAAGTTATCTTTTTATTTTTATTTTGTCGAGAGCCATATAATCTCTTCCTGGCGAGTAAAAACAGAAATCAAATTTTTTTTTAATGTTTTGTTTGTATTTGAAATTTGTCTATTTTGGGCAAGGTGCCTTTAAAAAGACAATCTTGTTATTGTTGATATCTCCTTAACAAATAATTCAATCGACGAGATATTTTTTATGTTTTTTTTTTTTTTTTTAAAGTTATAAGTTTGCCGTTAAAAATAATTACAACTCTCGTATTGGTAAAATATACACATGGCGGGGGCAAGAAGAAGACAAAATAGTCTTATCGCCAAGCTCCCAATAATCCGTAAATAATATAGCTATCAAATCTTGTCATTAAAAAAGTTATCAAATATAAAAAGAAAGAAAAGAAAGAAAAAAAAAAGAAAATTTTTTTTTGTATTTTTTTTTTATAATTTTTTAAATATTTTTTTTTTTTTTTTTTATAAAAAAAAACAAAAAACAAAACAAACAAAGACAAAAACAAAAAACAAACAAACAAACAAACAAAAAAAAAAGACAAAAAAAATAGAGATAATAAATTCTAAAACTTATTTTCAAATATAATTGAACACAAAGCAAAAATGAAAAAGAAACAAACAGACAAAAATGATATTTGAACCTATATATAAATGTTTTTAATTATTGCGATTAAGAATTCTTAATTAGGAAATATAATGAAAAGAGTTTAAACTTCTATAGCAAGACCTTTAGTTTTTCATAAAAAGAAAATAAAAAATAAAAAAATAAGTTTTTTAGTGAACTAAGTTTTTAAACCTTTGCAAATAAAATGAAAATATACTATACAATATTTTAAAGGCCAACAAATAAATATAGCTCTAGAAGAAGTCCTTCATGTTTTGATTAATTAAAATTATTTCTTTTAGTTTTGATTTAAAAATATTTATGTTTGCAAGCGTTTTGATGTCATTTCTAATTACTTTACTCCATAGTTGTGGGCCTCTAGTTGTGATGGAAAACTTAGTGGCTTCAAAGTGATTTTTAGCTTGAACATAATTATTTTTTGCATGTCTAGTAAGGTATTTGTGCTGTATTTTTTTAAATAGCGTTTTAAAAATATTTGGCATCGTATCGTTATTGATTTTATGCATAAAAATTAAATGATGATATATATTTATTTGGTAAACATTTAAGATTTTTAGATTAATAAATAGTGGTTGTGAATGAGAGAGATGGTCTGCGTTGGATATTATTCTTATGGCATGTTTTTGTTTGTTAAATAGTTTGTTTAGTTTTTTTTTATTGGTGCTGCACCAAGCAATGTTAGCATAATTGAGATAACAATGAATAAAAGAAAAGTAGATATATTTTAAGCAAGTTTGATTTAGATAAGGTTTTACCTTATAAAGTATGCCAATATTTTTAGAAATTTTATTTTCGATTAGTTTTAAGTGGTTTGTCCAGGTGATATTTTCGTCAAGAAGAACACCTAGAAACTTCATTGAGTGTTCTCTTTTTATAAATTGATTCCCGATGCTAATATTTGGGAGCTTTAGAGGAATTTCGTCTCTTTGATAAAAGCGATGAAAAAAAATATACTTAGTTTTGGTTAAGTTTAATGACAATTTATTTGTATTAAACCATTCAGTTACTTTTAACAGTTCTTCGTTGACTGTTTTAAATAGAGTTTTTATGTTACTATGGGAATAAAATAAATTGGTATCGTCAGCAAACAAAACAGAGTCTAAAATATTCGAAGCTCTGCTTAAGTCGTTAATGTAAATTAAAAACAAAAGCGGTCCTAAAATGGATCCTTGAGGAACTCCACAAGTGATTGTCCTATTGTCAGTTTTACTACCATCATAAGAAACATACTGCTTTCTATCAGACAAGTAGCTTTTAAACCAAACTATATTTGCATTCTTAACTCCGTAATTTACTAGTTTTTTTACTAAGATATGGTGGTCAACTGTGTCGAAGGCTTTGCTAAGGTCTATAAAAATACCTAATGTATACTCTTTGTTATCAAAGGCTCGAAAAATATCATGAACAAGTTTAAGAATAGCATGATCAGTTGAATGACCTTTTTTGAACCCAAATTGTTTGTTGTATAAAATATTATTTGTTTCTAGAAAAGAGAATAGTCTATTTACATTACTCGTTCCAGTATTTTAGAGAAGCAAGGAAGAATGGAGATAGGTCTATAATTAGAGACATTAGAAGGATCACCCGATTTGAGAACTGGTATAACTCTTGCAGTTTTAACTGGTATAACTCTTGCATGTTATTATCTGTCTTATATAAGTATTATATAATAGTAAGAAATCTGGAATTAATTAATGGTTTTTTAAAATAAATATAAAAATCATTTTATTTCACCCAAATAATGCATTAAAATTATTTAATAATATTTTATTTTCTTCTTCCTTTTATATCTTAAAGTTTATTTTGAATGATGGAAGTAATTCTTATAACAGTTCAATTTCTTTTAAAAACTTTTAGCTTTAATGGCTTCATATTTAACAATTTCAAAAAAAGACTTAATAATAAGAAAATTGCTGTTCTGTGTTTTTAAATTTTTTTATTTGTACAGTAATTGTTGCAAACGTTTAAACTGTTTGTTATTAAAGATAAAAATAATAATGATGCCAAAGTTTACTTTAAGAGTAGCAACGATTGCACGTTCTGTAATTAAAAAGCCAAGGAAAAAATCTAAAGCAATTATAAAGTAATTAAAGATAAAATAAAGATGAAACAAACAGATAAACAAAGTTGTAGAATGGTGCAAAATTGATGGAAAACGAGGATATTCTGCAATATCAAATTTTATTATGGGTGTGTTAAAAATTCGAGATCATGTTAACAAAAAGATAGAAGAAAGTTTATTACTTTTACTGCATATGGAAGGAAAGGTATTTTGAAGAAAAGGTAAAAAAATGTTATTGTATTATTAAATATTGAAGTTGTAAGTTTCTGTGTCCATGTCAGTTTCAAACAAATTTACAGAAAAAGAAAATCAATAATGCAAAGTCTTACTTGTATTGACAATTTTTTTTTCTTTACTACAGTATTGAAAAGTTAGCTTTACTATTTTTGTATTTTTATTTCTAGCCTGAGTAAGCCGTTTTGGAAACAATGGGACGCTAAACATGTCAATGTTTCTTTAAAAAGACAAGAAATTGTCACTATGAATAGATCATATACGTTCACAATTCTATTGATTTTATTCAGCGTAAAGATCTTAATGTAAACAATACAGATTGTGAGGCATTATGCGTTGAGATAATAAATAAATTAGCTAATAATTTTATAATTAATGCTATTTATAAAACACCAGCTAGTAGTTTAAAAACATTCAAAACTTATCTGCGCACATTCCTAAACACAAAAAATATATTGCAAAAGCATGTTTACGTAGTTGGGGATATCAACATTGACTTACTCAACCATTAAAAGCCTTAAATAGTGAAGCAAAAACTTTTATTGATATTCTTCTCGAATACAACCTTATCCCAACTATAAACAAAGCAACAAGAGTAACTAAAATATCATCGACATTATTAGATAATGTTATAACTAACAATTTTCATAATAGCCGTTTTAAAACTGGTATAATCAAGACTGATTTAACCGATCATTTTCCTATATTCCTTATTACTGAGAGCGTTACTCTAAATAATGCTACCCACAAATCAACAGTATTCATGAGACTAATCAATGAAAGTTCCATATGCCAATTTAAAAATTTATTAAATAATTACGTCGATTGGAATCTTGTACTGCAATCACACGATGTAAATAATGCTTTTGATTTATTTCTAAACCAATTTTCTAAAATGTATGATAAGGCATTGCACATTTTTCCTTTAAAAGTGAAAGTAATAAACTCAAAGTCGGTTGTATCCCCATGGATGACCAAAGGCCTACTAAAATCATCAAGGAAAAAACAAAAGTTTTATGATAAATATTTAAAAAATAAAACTTATAAAAATGAAACTAATTACAAAAATTATAAAAGTTTATTTGAAAAAACTAAAAAACGATCAAAAGTAAATTACTATGCTAAACTGCTTGAAAAAAACAAAGGAAACCCTCAAAAAACATGGAGTGTTATTAGAGACTTAATTGGGAAAAATAAAATTGAAAAAAATAACTTACCGCAAAAACTTATTATTGAGGGAAAAATGACTTATCATAAAGAAGTTATTATTGAGAAATTAAACAATTTTTTTCTTGATGTTGGCCCAAACCTAGCAGCGAAAATTCCAGTTGGTCAAAAAAAAATTGATTCATATCTTGCAATAACTGATTTAATTATGGAAGAACCGATTTTAACCAAAAGTGAACTACATACTGCTTTTAATAGTCTGAAAAAAAATAAAAGTGCAGGTATAGATCAAATTAATGTTAATGTAATTAAATCTGTTTTTGATATTATCCAACCCTCATTATTCCATATTTTTAATCTCTCCCTTAAATCGGGTCATATTCCAGATAAACTAAAAATTGCAAAAATAACACCTATTTTCAAATCTGGCGATGAGACCAATATTTCAAACTACAGACCAATCTCAGTCTTACCCTGCTTTTCTAAACTAATTGAACGCATTATGTACAACAGACTTTATAAATATCTGAAAATAAGATTTTATATAAAAATCAATACGGTTTTAAAAAAAATCATTCTACTAACCATGCAATAATTGAATAAGTTAAGCATATATCAAATGGATTTAATAGTGATTGCTATACAATAGGGGTTTTTATTAATTTATCCAAAGCTTTCGAAACAGTAAATCATGAAATTTTTTTGAAAAAATTAGAAAACTATGGTGTTAAAAATCAAAGTTTACTTTGGTTTAGATCATACTTAACTAACAGAAAGCAGTTTGTACTTAAAGAAACAAAAGACTCAAAAAACAACTTAATAACTTGTGGAGTACCCCAAGGTTCTATTTTGGGACCATTATTGTTCTTACTTTATATAAATGACTTATATTTATCATCAAAAGTATTAAATACTATCTTATTTGCAGATGACACTAATTTGTTTTATTCTCACAAAGATATTACTGTTCTTTTTAAAATATTTAACGAAGAATTAGATAAGATCAACGAGTGGTTTAGAAGTAACCGACAATCATTAAATGTAGAGAAAACAAAATTTATCCTATTCCATAAACCTAGTAAAGCCGAGAATATTCCTCTTAAACTACCCAATCTTTTAATCAATGATAAAATAATTAAAAGGGAATTGACTACAAACTTTCTGGGAGTGCTCTTAGATGAAAAATTGTCATGGAAATTTCATATTAAATATATTGAAGGTAAGATCTCAAAAAATATTGCCATGTTATACCGAACAAAACCTTTTCTTAATAACGAGTCTTTAAAAAAATTTTATTTTTCGTTTATACACAGTTATCTTTCATACTGTAACATTTCCTGGGGTAGCACTAATCACACTAAACTAAAAAAAATTTATAGTAAACAAAAACATGCTTGCAGGATAGTATTTGGGGCAAATAGAAAAACATAATGCAAACCTCTCTTACATCAGCTTGGAGCTTTAAATATTTATAAGCTAAATATTCATCAAGTTATGTTATTTATGTTTAAAGCAAAACTTGGGTTTTCTCCAGTAATATTTCAATCCTACTTTGATGAAATCTCCCATAAATATCCAACCTAATTTTCACTGAATAACTTTGTGGTTCCCATAAACCTTCTTAAATTAAGTTCGTACCAAATTCAATATCGGGGACCTTTAGTTTGGAAAAAATTTCTTTCAATCTTCAGTAAAAAACAAAACTTCGTTTTAAACTGCACTTTGCAAATTTTTAAGGATGATTCAAAACGGTATTTACTGAACATGGAATTCGATATATTAGATTTCAAATACCTTTTTTGAAAACAATTTAAAGGTTTAGACTGAATCGCTTGAAAATAAATTAAATCTTTATCACTTTCTTTAGCTTTTATTAAAATGGTTTCTAACCATTAGTAGAAAAGATAACGAAAATAAAATTGTCTTTTTCGTTCATATTTTTGATGATATTAAATAATCAGCCCAAATACTTATGTTTACATATATTGCTTTTTTTTTTAATTAAACAACGCATTTTTTTTTGTGTTTTTATAACTTTCATGATTTTCTGTCGTTTTTACTTTTTTATTTTTAAAATTATTCTGCTGGAAGATCGTTAGCAACAAATTATTTTATTGCTGAAGTATTTGATTTGTTTTTTTTTTTGTATTTATACTGTCTTTTTGTCTTTTATCATTTATTGTGCATGTAAATTTTTGTGTGACGGAGCTCTGTGATAAGACAACCTGTCTTCTTCTTGCACCGGCCAGGATTTTTCTTTTATTGTAATATCTTTTTTGTAATATTTGTCAACGGCAAAATAAATAAATAATAAAAAAAAATAAAAAAAATAAAAATGAAAAAAAAAAAAAAAATAGATCAATGAATTGCACTCGTGAAATGGGTTATAACAAATTTTAAGTATCACAAAAGTAAACAGTTTGTTTTTACAGGAGTTTGGAATCAGATTAAATTACTTTATTGAAATAAGTCAGTAAAATAGATTAAAAAATATGAAATGTGTATTTAGTCGAATATAGTTTTTAAAGGAGAATTTGAAAGAGTGTTTACTAAATTTTAGATGATCTTGCAAAAGAATTGGTGGTTTGCGGCATCGTGATTGAAGAAAATTAAGAAGAATTTCGTTATCGGATTAGTCAAATTGACTTATTAATCAAGATAAAACACCACAGTTAGTTAACTATGGTGTTAATGGTTCAGCTACCGGATTAGTATTTGGTGGGTGTCATTATCGAGTACATTATACTAAAAACAATTTTAAACTTTAAACTATTATATTATGCTATGTAAAACTAGATATTGAAACCTATTTCATAAATTTAATTTTTTATATATAAATTTTTTTTTATATATAGAAAATAAATTTCTATAAATAAAAGTGCTTATTAGTATAAGTGGATATTGTCAAAAAATGACTAATTTGAAAATAAATATATTTTAAGACAACATAGTTTTAAATTTTGAAACGTCAGACACATTTTTATTCCTTAAATAATTATTTATGTGAATAATGCATCTGCCATGTAATATTTCGTACTCAAGAAATTGCTATCCAGATGGCTCCACTAAATGATGTTCGAAGTATTCCAAACTTATTGGTTTTGACAAAAGTGAATGGATCAAAAGATCACAAATTTTTACTTAATTTTATAAATTATTTGTTCGACACTTAATTTCAAGAGGCATACTTTGTCCTGTTGATGTGAGCGATGGTCACAATTCTTGCTTTCAATATACCTTACTTCGATATCTTAGAGAAAAAGAAATACATTTATATATCTTCCCTCCAGAAACCACTGGGTTAACGCAACTTCTCGATCAAATCAGCAAGACAAGAAAATTTTTTTAGTCAACATCAAACAATTGATAGAAAAGCTTTTATGTTATCTCTTGCAAGTGCGTGGGACAAGTGGGCTGCGCAAGAGTCGATACAGAAAGCTGATAAGAAGGTCGGTATTACTAATAAAAGCTTAAACGTTGGATTTATGCAAAATGATTAACTCCAATAGGGTGAATGTTAGTAGAGGAAATTCAAAAAGACTGTTCAATAAAAAAAGCACCTTAATAATAAACAACTGTTGTTTAACTGTGATGTTAAACACAGTTTAACTGTGATGTTAAACACAGTTTAACTGTGATGTTAAACACAGTTTAACTGTGATGTTAAACACAGTTTAACTGTGATGTTAGACACAGTTTAACTGTGATGTTAGACACAGTTTAACTGTGATGTTAAACACAGTTTAACTGTGATGTTAAACACAGTTTAACTGTGATGTTAAACACAGTTTAACTGTGATGTTAAACACAGTTTAACTGTGATGTTAAACACAGTTTAACTGTGATGTTAAACACAGTTTAACTGTGATGTTAAACACAGTTTAACTGTGATGTTAAACACAGTTTAACTGTGATGTTAAACACAGTTTAACTGTGATGTTAAACACAGTTTAACTGTGATGTTAAACACAGTTTAACTGTGATGTTAAACACAGTTTAACTGTGATGTTAAACACAGTTTAACTGTGATGTTAAACACAGTTTAACTGTGATGTTAAACACAGTTTAACTGTGATGTTAAACACAGTTTAACTGTGATGTTAAACACAGTTTAACTGTGATGTTAAACACAGTTTAACTGTGATGTTAAACACAGTTTAACTGTGATGTTAAACAACATCACAGTTAAACTGTTGTTTAACTGTGATGTTGTTTAACAGCTGATAAACTATATTTATCAGCTGCTTAGCCTAATGTTACAAATATTCCATCAGTTCTAAATGGCAAAATAAGTTCTCCTTTATCAATGAAACAAAAAAATAGCCAAATAAATTGGAAAGAGAAGCTTCAAGCTGGAAAGAAAAATGTTTGTCACTACAGATAACGATTACGGACTTATATGAAAAAAGCATTATTCTTAATTAAATGTCAGGTCTATTGACAATTTAAAAAATTAAGTCGTCTAAAAGAAATGAAAGACAAAAACCAACTATAAGTAACTTAAGTCCATGGCTTCATGGAAAGTCAAGATGTGCTAAAACTTGTAAAGTCTGTTAATAACTCAAAGGAGAAAAAAAAAACACTTAAAGAAAGTTATTCTATAGATGCATTTCAGGCAAAAGTAATTGCAAAGCTTAAACAATGCCCTATGTGTAAAATTGTTATGAAGTTGGTGCGTCAAATCAAAGTGTGTTGTAGATGGTAAAAGACCAATTATGATTTTACCTAAATGTACAACGAAAAAAACAACCGCTGCAAATAAGTTATTTAGAAAGACAGTTTTAAAGATTTTTTAAATCAACAGTTTCCATTAGATCGATAGAATCTTTGTTATTATTAATTGAAAAATTGCAGTGATCATTAAAAACAGAGTTTTGTTTGTTATTTTGAAGTTTTTTTTCTTCTATTCTTCTAAAGGTAAAACAAAATAAGCAAAATTGTTAAAAAAAAAAAAGCCCTTAAAAAGACAAAAATATAAAAATTTTTAAAGTGCTTTTTAAACAATCACAACTATACGTTTGTTTCAAACAAGCGAAAAACAATTACTTTTCCGATAAGGACCCTATTTGTAGCTTTTTTCTAGACTTTTTTTTATGGACTTTAATATATTTTTCTGTTTTATTTTAAATATTAGTCAATTTTAGTTCTTAATTTTTTTAAAAATACTATCTTCTAAAACAAAATTAAAATTTTTTTTCGAATTTTTGCGCAAGAACTTAACTTTTTTCTAAAAGTTATATAATTTGTAGTTGTATTTTTAATTTTTTTCTAACAATGACGTCCGATACAGAAAAATCTATAATACTACTGAAAAATAAAAATAAAAAAAAAGATAAAAAACTGTCACCTTTAACTGTACAACTTTTACCAAGTTTAGGCAACTCTGTTTTTGAAGGAACCCTATCGTCAAAATTTCTTGTTGTGCTTATCAATCAGGATTCATTATAGAGTATTAAAATAAATGCCATCAATACAAAAATGTCACAGAACATAAGAGATATAAAGAGAATATAACACTGCTTCTTAAAACAAAATCTTTTTTATTATAAAAATAATTAAAACTTTGTTTATTTTTCTTTTATAAATAGCTATTTAATATACGCCATGAGCAAGCACCCATAAAACTGTATTAAGTTGCCCTTATCAAAAATAAAAACATTCAAAGTTATATTTTTTTAAAATAAATTTAGGCATGCCAACCCACTGTAGGGAACCCCTTAAGTAGGGAATGCATTAAACACATAAAAAATCAACATAATGCAAAATATTCTACAAACATACAATATCACTCTCTTTTTACGTTTGAACATACAACAGTTATCACTCCCATTCTACGTTTGAACATACAACATCACTCCCATTCTATGTTTGAACAAGTTCAAGTTTAAATATAGAATAAGAGCTACCCCAACTCAATTTAAAAATAAAGTTTTTGAAAATAAAATAAATTTAGCACCAAAGTAACTACGCTTTACAGTAACTTTAAAAAAATAAAACTCTCTATAACATACCGTCGTCCTAACCCGTTTAACAAATGAGTTACCAAAAATACTTAAACAACTCATCTCTAAATACTTTTAAATCAATAAAAAAATTTTCTATAATTTTTAAATCGTCATTTAAGAACTCATTGTAAAATCTTTTTTTTTAATTTAAACTTTTGGTATTTAATACCAAAATTATGAATTAAAAATGAATTTTCAAGGAGTTCTAATTCTTTCAATGAGTTTTTATATTTTTAGTATATAATGCCAAAAATAAATATAAAAAAAAAAGATTTTTCAATGAGATCTTACGTGCCGATTTAAAATTTATTGAAAAGAAAATTTGCAAAAGTTGGAGTTAGCTGGTTTAGCTTATGACTTATGGCTAATGTCCATATATACATATGTGTATGTATATACATATATGTTATTTTTAATAAATAATAATGGTTTTCGATGACAAAACTTTACACAGTTTCCTACGCATAGAAAAAAAGAATAAAGTTAGGATATGTAATATACCCTTAGTAAGGTGAAATATTTTACCTTTTAAGGCAAAAAATTTATTTCTCAAGGTAAAAAATTCTACGATTAATCATTGTTTTTAATATAATTTTCTACCTTAAAAGGTAGAAAATTATACCTTACTAAGGCCATAGTACATATCCTACCCTAAGTTAGAAATTTTTACCTTTTTTAGTTTTAGCGTAAAATTGGGTCTTGATAAAATTGAGTAATATGTTAAGTAACACGTAATACATTAGCACAGGCTTTAAAAATAACTGTTGATGCATTAATTAGCTCTAAATTAAAAGAAAGTTTTTTCTTTTCATTTAATGATATTTGAAGCCAAAAAATTTTTTTTTCTTTGAGTTGATAGCAAATAATAGTTTGCATAAAGGGGTAATAAAATTTTTTTTTTTTTCAAAGTTCCATCTCCATTAGCTTTATGTGAAGGAGAATAAAACTGAAATAGGATAATTATGTCTAATTGTATAGTAAACAATGCCTAATTGGATAGCGCGGATATATAATTGGATAGCGCCATATATAATTGGATATATAATGGGATATATAATTAGTATATAACTGGATTGTCCTTACGTCACAGCGTAGAAATAGAATGTCGTTGCATACCGTCTTTATTTAACTATAATCATCAATTAAAATGGTCTTAAAAATGGTAACTTCAAATGTTTACTATAATAGCTTTATTGAATATTATAGTAAAAGTTTATTGTGCAACATTCATATAAAATGATTTTTTTTTGTGCAAAATAAGGGTTAGTGTTAAAAATCATTCATTATTATACTTAAAAACATTTCTTTATTTCTTATTTAGGAAATATTTCCCGATTTTGAACTGTTGTCTTGATTGTAGCATCACGTCACTCGGGGCTAAAAATCTCTAATGCTTTTGAAACTTCTTTTATTGCTTGTTCAACTGTCTGGGTGTTCACAATGTGGGTGTGACATTTAAACGTTGGTACGAGCATCGGTGTGGCGACAAGTGCTAAAATATCTTTGGCGCTTTCCTTACTAGAGGAATCTTACATACATCATTCTACTTGATTATAAGGTATCATCTCTTGGATACAAAGTTTAGTAAGAAAACCAGGATCCTGCTTCCATGTACTTGCATCCATGATGATAAATACAATATTTATTCGGTTTGTTTTATGGGAGGAGGCCAGTCGAGCAAGCAGAATATTCTTAAAGTATGATAAAGGAATTTTGATGAATGCAGTTCTGAGCAATTTTCTATGCTTTAATATTCTTAGTTAGTTTGCTTTTTTTTATCAAAAAGAAGAGATTCTATGGACCGTAGATAACAAGTTCATGCTAATTTACTTGGAACCACATTAGAGCATAAAAATGGACAATACAAGAAGTTAGAATGGTTAGTACTTCAGAATTCTTTGTTGTTGAAGCTCACAGCTGACATGTAGTGGTCAACCGACGACAATGACTATGTGGCCCAATCCTAAATAGTTTTAGGTCCTAGTTAAAATTTAAAACTTAAAACTTTGAAACGACACTTTGAAATCCAATAATGGTATAAGGTATTATTCACTGGGATAATTCCCTAGTGATGTGTGCCATTTGATCAATACTATTATTCACATGTTTCTTTAATCTTTTCAAATACTCTCTGGTATTGTTAAAAGAGGTTCTGGTTGATAAAATTGTTAAAAATACACAATGGACATCTCTGTAACATTTGGTAACAGATTACCGATTGGTCTTAATAAAGAGTTCGCCCCAAATTTTTGACCATTAAGTTCTACTAAAAGATTTCTGAGGAGCAATATGCATTTAGAAGGTATATTTCCATAGTAGTGCTCAACCAATGAAACTTTCAAGATGGTGATTTCTATGCTTATGTTTCTATAGGCCGTGTGAATAAAAATGAGCAATTGCTTTCACTCAGTATTTGGTCAGATTTACGTAAATAAAAACTTTACTGATTTTATTTAAGTTTCTACTCACGTAAAGCTATGCAAATACTGAGAAAAACGCTTAACTTTAAGTGAATAAAAGTTTGACCAAAACTGCTGAAGTTTTTATTCGCGTAAAGCTAACCAGTTACTGAGTAAAAGCAATTGCTCATTTTTATTCACCCGGCCTTATGTCTCTTAGGCTTTCAAAAAATCAAGAATGCACGTAGCTATTGAATGTGATCCTTTATCAGAAGTGAAATGGCTTAAAGTTTCAAGTAGGCTGAGAAACAAGAGAAATGTATTCATCTGTTTTGCTGATAAATTTTTCATCAACTTGTTTTTAAAAGAAAGCAGCATTAGAGAGTAACTTTTTCTTAAAATTTTTGTACGTTTTGTTAATTATTTCAATGAAAAACAACTCTGTCTGTCTGCATTATTAATACTGAGGTCATAAGGAAAAATAAAGCTTATAGTTTTATAGACAAAAATACTTGTTCCAAAATTTTAAATTTAAAATAGCAAATAATAACCATCAAACCAAAACCCAACAATGGTTCCTGGAAATAATACTTTGAAACTCAATAATGGCTACTGGAAATAACCCTTTGATATGCAATAACAATTTTTGTAAATAAACCTTTAAAATTCAATAATGGTTTCTAGGAATAACTCTTCGAAATCCAATATATCTTCTGCAATGAGTTCACTTTTTCCTTTAGTATAGTAGTTGAAGACATCAACAGAAATGAGGGCTAGATGGTTTCGGATTATTTTAGATATTGATATCCCCAATTCTTAACTTCAAATTAACTATTACAATTTGAAATACTGATTGTTCATTCTGCATTCCAGTAGTAAGATTAAAACCATCAAATCTTTGATTGTATACTTCGTTTCGTCTTAATTCTGAAGCTGCTCAGGATTTAGTTTCAAATTTCGGTACATAGTATGTTTAATCACTTTTATGGTTTTTATTATTTAAAAAATTATTATTATTTTTATAGTACATAGTATGGTTAATCAATTGGTGTATTACACGTCTAAGAAAAAGGTACTCGATGACAAGACTGACTTAAGTCTTCTGCGAGCTTCCAATAACTACAAATAAGTAATTCTTTTTATTAATCTTACACAAATTTCGTTTTTATCATATTTATACACTAACATTATTTTGAAATGTGGTAAATAAACTTATAGTGAAACATCTAAACTCTCCTCCGAAAAATCAGCAGATTTATTTTTATTTATTATATTTTTTATTTTAATTGGAATAATAGAGAGATATATTTCTCGGATTATTTTTACTTACACGTTATTATATTGTTGTAATTAGTATTTATTTTATTCATGTCTTGGAGTTGTACGCAACTATGTTTTTACTTACCTCGTATTTTTCGAACTTTATATTTATGATTTATATTTGTATATCTTTACCGCCGATCTTTGATTGGTCACTTGTAAATACTTTCTAGTTGTAAAATAAATATGTAGAAAAAAATAAATCATCCTCTGTGAACTACACTTTGCAGATGTTTCTGTAATACGCGAACACTTTGGGTAACAATCTACTATTGATTTTAGGATTGTTTTTAACGGGTCAGCATTTTGCATCAGAGATGAGTTTCGAATATTCTGATATTGTGAATCACTCAAATCACAATCAATTTTAAGTGACAAAGCTTGATCTGCAGAAATCATAATTGATAATTAATCTGCAGAAATCATAATTGATCTGCAGACATCCATGTTTGGCTGTTGTTACCACTATTTTTTGTTTTGCTTGTTTAATTTTTTTTGAAACATTTTAATACTCATTCCCAAATCTGATTCTCTAGAACTTGATTTTGAATGTACAACAGCAGCTTTTTGATAACTCTTCAGTTTTTGGGTTTTTGATAGTCTTAAATAACAATAACCATAATTGAATTTCCATTATGACAATGCAAGTTTTTTTATCACAGGTTTTTTAATATAAATACAATAATTAATTCTAAAGAATAAACTTTATATAATACTTTGAAACATTCCTACTTTTTGTTCTTAATGAATACTCTGTCCATTTTTTTTCTTCCGGGTTTTAAAGCTAAACCAGGCTCAGCTTTTTTATTCTGGAAGTCACCCACTAACCACTAATTTTTTTGCTTCAGCTTCTAAAACAGCTAGCAAATTTACATTATTAATTACTATTATTAATTATTATTAAATTTACATTATTGATTTCAACTTCTTCAACTGTATTTAAAAGTTCAAATCTTTTCATTTTTAATCAAAAACAAACAAAAAAGCACTTGAATAATCTTGCAAACATATTCTTTACTCTTTACAATAAATATTTTTCTTTACAGAAAAGGATTATTTTTTCAATTTAATTAAGTTTAAATAAGGTAGTAGAAAAAAAGTGATTAAATCTCACTTTCTATTAAAAAAAAAAAAAAACCGGGAAAAAAGCTTTGGCCATTTTTTCGAGATTTAGACTCACAGAGTGTGACGTGCCAGATATCACTTGAAAACCAAGCACGAACTTTGCTGAGTTCACCAAACAAACAGCAATCCACCAGCAATTCACAATTTAAAAGAATTTTAATTTTTTTTCACAGGACTAACATTTGAATTTTCAATTGATCTAGCCTTTTTGGATTCTTAACTGTGACCTTTTGTCACCCCAGGAAAAAAAGTTCTATAGAATTTCTATAAACTTTTGAAACATATGGCCTATAGAATTTCTATAGAATTCTATATAATTTCTATAGAATCTTTGTTAATTTCTATAAAAATTTCTTTTTCTCTACCTTTTTTTCTATAGAAAACAAAGTTTTATAGCAATTTCTATAGAAATTAATTGATATTCTATAGAAGTCCCTAATTGGTCAAATGTTTCAAAAGTTTATAGAAATTCTACAGAAATATTTTTACTGGGAAAAAAGGTGACAATTAAGGATCCATCTACAATTAAGAGGTTCAACTCATTTTTTTCAACAATGCGGCGATGAGGGAAGAAAGAGGGGGAGTTTGACAACAGAATTAGAGAATTACTTGCCTGATAGCTGAGGCGTGGTTTTGACTACCGAATGCTAGGAATGAGGATCCTTTTATATCTTTGACACTTCACAACATTTCAAATCAATTCCAAATAAAGAAGCTGATCCTGAATTTTGAATGATTTATTGAAACAATTTTTATTTTACTAAGATCAATAACTTTATTAAATTAATTATGATAAGTTTGCCAAATAAATAAACTGTAATTTCCTTTGATAAAATTGAGAAGTTTGAAAACAAGATTTTATTAACTTTCTCTATTCTTAAGAGTAATTATTTTCAGTCAGAAAATAGTCAAAGTTTATATAAACTAGAGCAGTCGTAGCGCAGCGGTTAGCAAGCCTAAGAAGCCTAAGAGATCTGTGGTTCAACGCCGCTTTTGGGCAAGTTTTATACCAGCGGTAAGGACTGAGGCATGAACTTTCTTTGAAATATTATTCCACGGTGCTCTGTAATAAGACTGTAAAGACTGCCTGGGACACCTAAAAAAAAAATCCTCAGCAAAAAGGCAATCATTGGCACTGCCCAGTATAAGAAAAATAGATTTTCGCAACGTAAGCACAGGCTAGTTCCAAAAAAGTCCAGATTAACGTATCTATTGGGCCAGAAGATTTGTTAATTACTCTTATGTTGAAGAGTTTTAAGATGTGATGTTATAAAAATTGATCAAGCGTTACTTAAAATAAATAAAGATTTTTATTTTTATTTTTGCCAAATGAATTTATTTGAAAACTGTTGTTTATTTCTAAAAATTAGATTCAGGTACAACTAAGAATAGTAAATTTCAAATAGATACAGTTACGAATAATACTTGAATATTGCAATAAAATTAACTCTATTTTGAAAAAATATAAGTTAAAAAAAAGACGTTTATACGACAAAAGTAAATACTTAATCTATAAATTAGCCATTATGAACTTATCATGTCATTACAAATGAATCAATGAACAATTTTGAAAAAAGTTGATTTTCCCAAGCCGAATAAATTGGCTATTGTTCGGTAATCTGTATATCCACTTAAAAAGTAGAAAAAAGTAGAGTGCCGCATTTTATTTCAATCTAAAGATTAGCAAAAGTTAGTGTCTTGTATAAAAAACTTCCTTCCACGTATAATAAATGACTTTTTTTTATCTTTTATATCCTGGATCAAACGGAACTTTCTTACTCTTCTACTTTTGTATAGAAATAACTCAAGCAAGCTTTTTTTAATTACCAAAATTATTTTTGGCATCTTAAAACTCTTACATATATATATATATATATATATATATATATATATATATATAATATATATATATATATATATATATATATATATATATATATATATTTATAGCGTCAAGAAAACAACGAATTTATTTATAAATTTATAAAGCATGATAATTTGATACCTTTACAATGGTAATTTAAACTTAATGGTTAAGTGAATAAAAAAAATTTATGAATATGGGGCATCCAAAATTTTAGATTAATTGTTAAAAATTAAATGCACCCACTTAAATGCACAGTATGGTGTGGAATAACTTCAAAACCATATTTTTAAAAAAATGACAAACATGTAATGTAAATAACGTTAAATACCGTGCAACAATTTAAAATTATTTAAGACCAGAGGAGAGAACAACCAGAATTTTTGTTTCAAAAAGATGGAGCCACTGCTCATACTTTTCCAACTATGGTTCTCTTGCGCAAATTATTTGGTATTTAAGTAACATTGAGCAATTATGTTTTTAACTGTTCGCTGGGTTCGCCATACTTTGATGATCACAATTTTTTTCGTAGGATCTAGCTAAAGGGCTATGTCTATGTTAATATTCCAGAAACCATTCAAGAGCTTATGTCTTATGCCCGATATAATTTCTTTTATACCACGCTGTACATCTTAATCAACTGTTATTTATTAGGAATATATTTTAATTAGGGATATATATTAATTATTATCTTAATATATATCCCTTACTTATTAAAAAGCTAAACATTAATACAGGTAATGCAACTTCTTTTCTTTTGCTATATATGGGCATTGAGGACTGTTTCAAAAGTAAATAAGCCTTCGATTATTTAGTTTTCAATTGACCAAAGACAGACAGACGGTAACAAAAAAGTTATGGCTTTTGTACTTTATAACAGACCAGAGTCAGAATAACCATCATAATTCATCTTCCTTGACAGAATGATCATGGATAACTTTTTTTACTTGCCAGAATATTTGACAAATAACAAGTTTTACCTAAAGTTTTACGAGGATGTTTATACGGAGGGTATGGGGGTGTCACTCATCTTGTCATACACACAAGCACACTCAAAGAAGGGAATTTTCAAGTTATAGCTGGATTTTTAAGGAGTATAATCAGTTAGTCGGGCATTTGACTCATTTCAGTCGGGTGATTTTAAGTTTTGAAGACTTTTTTTGCTTTTAAAACAATCGGTACTTTTTTTAGGTTTTGCTCCCCCCCCCCCCCTCCTTCTCTCCCCGTCATTTTATTCTTAGAATTTCCCCTGCATTTTTCGGTGTTTGAGTATAAAATGTATTAAAATATTAATTAATAACCTATTAATATGAATCGTAAACATCTAAAATACGTCTTATACCCGCTGGTGCAAACTCTAAGTATTCATTTGTTTATACTTATGTCAAATAAAAATGCTTTGCAAATAATTGTGATAATTGGAGCATTTAAAAGTTGGATACCAGTTTGTAAAAATTTTTTTGTATTATAAGCTACACATTTTAACATTATCTTGTAAACGGTTTTGTTTTTTAAGTGATTACCTTTGTAACAATTTTATCACATCTGACGACGTTCAAACATATTCGTTATATACATCTGACGACGTTCAAACATATTCGTTATATACATCTGACGACGTTCAAACAGATTCGGTTTGAATGGATGTTTGAACTACTAAACAAGAAAGTTAAAAATGGCAACAAAAAATTTTTTTTGTTAAATTAAAAGATATTTTAGATTATCATGATAATGTTAAAACATTTAACAACAAAAATGAAAGTTTAGAGAAACAAATGAAACATTTAATAGATGAAAATAATGTTCTCAAACTCGAAATTAGCGGTTTAGCAAAAAATTTTGATTTTGTTAGCAAAAATACGATAAAAGTTTTAGTTGAATATGCTATAAGTAAGCCTGTAGCACAGTAAACAATAAACTAAAGAATTTAGAAAATAATGTTAAAAAAAAACAAAAACCATGAAGGATAAATTGGCAGAATTTAAATATAGAAGTATGCGTTACAGTTCGAGAATGAAAGCGTAACAGTTCGAGAATAAAAGGGATTAAGTAATCGGTAAATAAAACCTAGAAACACTGTAACAATACAGTTCAAAATATAGGGTAGAGTGGGCTACTTTTGTAATTTTTACTAAATCTAACAGATTTCATAAAAGGTGCGTTGGATTTACATAGTTTTATCAACATTTGATTGATAATTTAACCTGCTAAAAGTTTGTTAAGAAAAAAGTATAGTTTTTGATTTTTTTAAAAAAGATATTGCCTAAAGTTTGCTGAGCTGCTCTACCTGCCTCAGCTGGGCAAGTTGAGCAATAGTGTGTGGTAAGTTGAAAAATCAACAAATAAATGAATACGCATGGTATTAAACTTGGGTGAATCATCAATAAAACTTTCACTAACAGTAAGCGTGTGTATAAGTTATATAACTTTTTATTTTATACACTTTAATGACGTAAGAAAAGAGAAAAAATTTAATAGTAAGAAATTGTCATAAAATATAAAAATATTATTTTATATAACTATCCTGAACTTTGAAGCCCGATTTAAAAATTAATAGTTTTAAAAATAAATATAAATAATCTATTATTTCTTATCAAAGTAATTTCTTTGCGTTCGAAAGTACAGTTTTTTTTAGTTTTTTTTAAAGCTGCTTGACTTACCCCTACTAGACAAGGTGACACATTTGTCAGGTTTTAAAGAAAACAATAAGGCATAGGAAATAACAGCAAATTTTAATCGAAAGTCCGATCAATTGGTAAAATATCAACACTTTAGCAATGGCAGATAAAGAAATTTATAAGCATCCAAGAGAAAATATATTTTTTTTTTACTTTTTTTGTCTAAAGTAGAGAAGTACCCGTGTATCTTACTTAACTGCTTTCCAGCAATCTTTTTTTGTGCATTGTGTTAACATTCTAATTCCTTAACTTTCATCTGTAAGATGTTTTTTCATGTGATGCGTAGTTTTTGAGATACCCCACTTGCAACTATGCTCAACGAGCCCCGCTCTATCCCCCGCTCTACCCTACTGAAAATAAAATTTAAACTATAAAGCAGTTTGTTATAGCATATTATATGGTTTAGGGGTTCAATGAAAATTCCTTTAAGTATCAAATATGCTGTGTTCGTAGTCGTATTGCTCATAATATAACTCTTTTCAAATAAAAAAGGTAAAAATCTTAAAACAAACGCAGATTTAAATGTATATATGGGAGATATGTTTATCTGCAGCCCATTTATGGGTACGTTATACATGGGATGCACACCGCTTGAATATTATAATAAATATTATAATATTCAAGTTGACGACCCTTATGGGCCCCGTACGGTACCCGAATGTGAAAGTTGGCTGGGAAGATAACATTAATTGAATAGTTTTTAGAACATTTCTATATAAGTTATGTTGCTCAACAAATTGGTAACACAAATTCCTATTTTTCCCGTAATTTCTTGTAATTTCACATAAGATTTTTGTGTTAATTATTATTTAAAAATATTTTTTATGGTATGATACAAAACATGGCCTTCAAATATAACATTGTCAAATGCGTACGTGATGCGGAAAGTTAAAAAAATTAGAAACGGCAAACAAAATTTGCTTTTGAAAAATAAGTTTTATAGAGTATAAAAACTTTATAAAACATTATAGAAAACTCAAGATTTCCGAAGTAACAGTAGATGCAAAGTCAACAGAAGAAGAATTATTAGCAGTAGTGACAAGATCAGCAAGAGATGCACTAGTAAAACCAGTGTCAAAACCACTTGAAGTTGAAGTAGTATCTATTAAAAAAGCAGTAGAAGCGGTAGCTGCTTGGTTACCAAAAGATGTATTCTAAACAGTTAAGGCAGTGCTAGAAGAAGTTGATAAAACTTGCAAAGAAAAAAATGCAATCTTTTTTCCTCTTACAATCTTTCCTTGATTGGAAGGGGAAGATAAGAATCGCGTTAAAATAAAAGCAGAAAAAAACACACCAGAAATACAAATTACTTTAAAAAAATGTCTCTTATTAACACGAGTTCAATATGAACTCATCTTAGAAACAAAGGATCCGTGGTTCAAACCCCACCTCTAGGCAAGTTTTGCGACATCGGTTGGGAAGGAGGCGTGAAATTTCAATTAAATGCTCATGCGCGATGCTCTTTGATAAGACTGAAAGGACTTCTTGTGGCACCTAAATAAAATTTAAAAAAATATATGACTTTTTAATATGGCATGCTCTATTTATTTACATAAACGATGGCCAGCTATCCGTTACTGATTTTAATCAAGTAAACAAAAGTTTGCGCAATTTACATTTTAAAAATAAAAAAATAATTTTTATCATAGTATTGTAATAAACAAACTGCATTATAAAATCTAATTTTTTCATGATTTTTATTTATATTTTGACAGATATAGCTCAAAATACGCGCGTCACAACGCTGTGACGCTATTATTTTTGCAATAACTCATAAAATAGAATGTAAAAAGTAGATAAAAACTTATCCTAAAGAGCATATGTCAACAGCGTTTCTATTTTTATTGGAGTTTATCTTACTTCATGTAGAAATACTTCTGAATTCTTAGAAAAATATATATCTCAAATAAGTTTGATTACCTCCATTATTAACACATATGAGTATGAAGAAGAATGTATAATTGTCGGAGATTTTCTGTCATTTCCAGAAAATATATATGGTACGGAAGCCCGAAACCATAAAACATGAAATAATTTTTCTAAGCCTTTGTACAATTTTCTTGAATTAAATGAATTTTTGTTTTTGGATATAATTAATAGTAATGGTCTTTCCTATATCTATAAACATAAAATGCTGAATAATTCATCTTACATCGATCACATTGCAGTCTTAAAAGAATCAACAATATGCTTTACTAACTGTCGTGTTATTCCGTCTTCACATCTTAACATGAGTGATCACTTACCCATCACTACGAATACTAATCTTCAAAATAAAAGTCTATCGCCAGTTGTAAATAGTATTCTTAAAAAATATAATACAATCTCAAAGTATGCATGGAATGATGACAACTTTATAAAAATTTATAATAAGAGTTTCTCTGATTTTTCAAAAATTACACCTTTATTGGAGAAGAAAATACAAAATGCTGCTATTTTAGCAATGGAAGACTGTTTCCAAAAAAAGAATCAAAAGTTTACTCTAAATCTAAAAATTTCCGCAAAATTGTAAAAGCATGTCATAACTTAAAAATCAATAAAATCACCAAAAATATTGAATACCTTCAAAAAAGTAATCCACAATAGGAACAACTTCCGAAGAATTAAATCAAATCCAAACACTCGCATTTTCACTATTAATAAAAAACTAGACAAAAATTGTAGAAGAATTTAGAAAAAACTTTTGCACCATTCTCAACACTCGCACGGTTACTAACAACAATTACAAACACCGTCATATTTCACAACTCATAGATGAGGCTAATAAAATACTTGTATCAACTTCCAACTTCGAAACTTGTATTCTTAAGCTTAGATCTAATAGATCACGTGATTCCTGAGGAATTACTGCAGAACATCTTAAATACTCCTATAACCATTAACTATAGTACATTTGTTCAAATCTCTGGCTGTACCGAATCTATCATACATCATATACCAAATCTCTGGCTGTACCGAATCATACGGCTTAGAAACTTGTTGTTATAAAAATTCACTTCTTAATAAAGTGGACGCTGTTGGAAGGTCAGCATAAAAATTTCCTCTTTAATATATCAAAAATCAGCAAAAATTACCTGCATCCATTCTTTAAAATTGATGACATATCTATTTGAAACAAATTAAATCTGTTTATCAGACTACTGAACAATCCGACTCGTTTTTCCCTGATTTTGACTCAAATATCTGATGTTACTAAAGATAACCTATTTATCAACAAAGTAATAAAAATGTGCAATCAACTTGAGCTAAACTTCGCCTAGTGATTAATATAACGAAAAAAAATTACGACTAAGCGTCGCTATGATGACGTAGACAATATAACGGCAATTTTGAACCATTCCTTTGAATTCTGGAATATCAGAGAACAAAGACTGAAAATTACCAATTTGATGGAGAAAAATATTCCAAGAAGAATTTAAATTAGACTTTAGAATGAAGATATAAACTATTAGTTTTATACATTATGTTTGTTTTACCTGTAGTTTGGGTGATAAAAAGAGTAAATAAAAATAAATAAATACATTTTTGATTCAAATAATATAAATTTAAAATTTTTTATATCTATATAGATAATGTAAAACTGCATTTTCTAGATAAAAGCTAAACATCGAGGCGCGTCGAATTGTTTTTGTGTAGAATCGGTGCGTTTATAACTATTTAGGGCATTTTTGTTTTTATCTTTAGTTTAATAGCGAAATATTTTTAATAGGTAATTAAAAAACGAAATTTTTTAAAAAATTTTCAAATTGTATATAAATATATTTAATAAGAGGCTTAACTAAAATAAAAACCCCTCCTCCCCCGTCTTCCCCCATCCTCCCCTTCCCCAAGTTCCCACTTGTCTACGGTCATGCATCAAAATGAAACTCTTAAGTCAACCCCTTTTTGATAAGATTTTTTTGAACGAAATACGTTTTGAGAAAATTTTGTATACAGACGCAAAAGATAAAAATGTAAAATTGTTATTATATAAGAAAATATTTATAAGAAACTTTTTTCTTTTATTTTTCAATAAAAAAATGTAAAAGTGTTAAAGATATTTATAAGAAACTAAAAAAATGTAAAAATTTTAAGGCTATAGAAAAAAAAAACCTTATCTCTATAAGATTACATTTTTTTTTTCAGTCTAATAATAATAAAATAAAAGATACAAACAAAAATAGATTTAATTGGTTCTAACAATTTTAAGTTAACCTTTTTTACTTTTTTCAAGCGGATAACTTTATACTAAACAACGAATTAAATCAGGATTTAAATTATCAATACTTTGCAAAGCAAATACTTCATTTTATATTTCAATGATATACAAGAATTACAAAAATCTTAACACTTCGCACTACAGAAAAAAGTTTGAAAACTTCAGTAAAAATGAACAAAAAATAAAAAAATCTTTTAGCATTTTTTTTTAATTTTTAAAGTCTGAAACTCGGTGTAGCTCTGATGACGTAATTTCTTACACAAATAACTGTTTACCATGTTTCAATTAATTTTCTTTAAAACGTAAAAATAGAAAAAGAGACCGTGGTTTACTAATTTATATTAAAGAATGTTTAGAGGCGTATTGTATATTATAAAGAATTTTAGATGTATATTGTAATATCAAACCTGTATCATGATTAATATTAGTAGGGAAAACGGGGCAAGATAGCGAATCGGACAAGATGGCTTTTTATAAAGCGGCTCAGCAAGAAAAAAAAAAGATTAATGGTGCGAACGAAACTGTATATATAGCTTGTATTTTAAAATATTGTTAACGGGGTTTTATAGGTTTTATGAAATAATCTCCCATGATAAAATACCCCCGAAAAAAATTTCCAAATCCCCTCAGAAAATCTCCTAAAAGAAAATATTATTTTTTTATTATCATTTTTTTTTAATTGATTGATTGCCTGCAGAAACCAAAACCCTCAGTCAATGTAGCGGAACTCCTTGCATGTTCTACCTATTTGTCATTCAATGTAGCGACACTTCTGGCATGTTCAACCAATTTTTTCATCGATGTATGTGCACTCATCGCATTTTATACTTTTTTGTCAGTCAATATAGTTGAACTCCTTGCATGTTCTACCTATTTGTCATTCGATGTATGTACACTTCTCGTAGGTTTTACCTATTTGTCAGTATACTGACAAATAGGTAAATTTTTCATACATCTACGTAGATGTATGAAAAGTGAACAGTTAAGGTTTTGCTTCTATGATAATTTGTTTTAACATAATATGCTTGTAACATAATATGTATGTATAAAATGTTTGTATTATAAACAACTATTTTATAGATATAAAGAAATTTTTATGCACTGTAAAAAAATTATATTTTTGGGAGGATTTTTTCTGCGACAATTTTATACGCCTAAGTTTTATTCTTTTCGCCTTAAAAATATAACGGTCAGGGTAATTCCTAAAAGGCAGTGTTCTGGGATACTTTTGTCTTTTATGCAATATTTAGAATAGTAGGTAGTTTCTAGAATTTTATAAAGTTGGAGATGGAAAAAGTCAACCTGTCGCAATCATGTGATCAGATGACATTTATGCATTATACATTTGAATTAATATTACATATTTTTTTACTTGCAAACTAAAAACGCATGTATACAACGAATCATTATGATAAAACAAACACACTGACAAAATATTATTGCTTCACAATAAACAGTTTTAATAAAACTTAAGATTTTCAAAAGTTCGTCGTTATGCCTTTTCTTTCTCTAACTCTAATAACGAAGAGTTTTAACAGTTTAAATCGGAACAAAAAGGAAGGTATAGTAATCTTTAATCAGCCGTATCGTTTATACGGGTCCACTGGATTAAAGAGGCTCCAAAGGTGTATGAGAAAAAGTTTCAAAAATCTACTCACTTAGTAATCAAACTCTTAGGCCGTATTTTTTTTGGGGATCAAATCATTTTTTTTTCTTCACACAATATCATATATGGGTTTACTCTCGACTCCTGGACGAATGTATGATATTATTTTCTTAGACTAAACTAAATTTCAGAACCTCTCTGACCTGAGTAATAACTTTAAAGTTCTTCAACCAAGGAAACACATATTTTTCAAACAAAATAATAAAAAACGACGCTGGATGTAGTAACTGCCTACTAAATACAGTAAAGACATATCAGTTTATCTGCAATGCTAACAAGGTGTTACACAAATAGTCACAAGGTGTTCAATTGTCCAAGAAATATTCTAAAACTTAAATTTTTTATATATTTTATTTTTCTGTTACTATAAACTACAATTCTTTTTCACAAAAAGTGAAATTGAATTACAACCATTATTATTATAAATAATCTACAATAGAAGGAGTTATGAACTGGACGATGCCCTGCTATTGTAGACTTTATTCTAGCGTAGCAACAAAAGTTATTGCTTTTTTTCATACCATTGCACAGTGGGCCAGGTAGTGGACAAAACCTAAAAAATAAATATTTATTATGTTCAAAACCATATATTAAAACATTTTTGTAATACTCTAATTTAAAGTTTTGAAAATTGTTTTGAGTATAATAGTATTTTTTAAAGCCACAAAAATTAGTTGCGGTATCATGTATAATGAAAACCTTTTTTTTTTTAAAAAAAAACGTGAAATTTTTTTTTTTTATACATAGCTATAACAAACAGTAACTTTTAAAATTTTATAAGTTTACGGAATTAGTTTATATATTTAAAATATTTAACAGTAAAAAAATCTAAAATAAAGATCAGTCTTTATGATACACTTATAATCTAGCTTTAAAATAACGAGGTGAATTTTTAACACTTATTACTTTTATTTTGTACAAAAAGTGTCATATAAATTAGGGAACCTACGAGAGCCTATGTTAAATACTTGAACTAGTAAATGTACTATGCATACAACCAATTTGAACTAAATACATTGGCCCTAACTTCCCCTTTTGGGTTTCTTTAACATTTTAAAACAATGACTTGTAACTTATGTTATTTGCTTGAAATCAACTTTTATTTCTTGTAAACAAAAATACATGTTTGTTTGTTATTTAATTCAATACATGTTACACTGTTTACTTAACAACTTTTTTGTTTTTTTGTTTAGTAATAAAATAAAAATTGGTGATATTTACGGACTTTTACAACAAAATAAACTAGTTCCTAATGATATACCATTCTTTTCATTGAAATTAACTGTTCTAGTTTCTGCAGATATTAAACTAGAGGATTCTGAGTGAAAAACTTTATAAAATTATACTGTAAAAAGTTAATAGCTGCAAACAATGATAATACTCATTTTGAGAGAAGTAATGAAAATTGGCTAGCTTAAGATTTTTAATACACCTACGGTATATTATATGCTACATCATCAGTTAATGAAGTTGGGAAACCATGGAAACCAAATGGCTCTTTTGAAAAACTTGTAAGAGAACAAAAAGAATAAGCCTAAGAATGTTTGTAATATTTTATTTAGCCATAAATTACTTCATGCAGTAAAATTAAAACTAAGAAGTGAGTTTAAGTACGAAACTGGCACAAAAATTTCTGAAATTTGAAATAAAACCCCCATTAAACCTGCTTAGATATATTCACTTGATGAAACTTTATCATTAACTATTAATAGTGATACATCAAAATCAACATACCAGCTTCTAAAAAATGGTGCTGAAAAAAACGGCTGAAAAATATCCTTAATATAATGGTATAAATCTTCAAAAGCTAAATGCTATCCCAAATACATTCAAATAGATGGCTTGCCAGTACAAATATCGGTAAAAGATCTTCTAAAACACACTCTTAGAAAGCTATGTGATATACAAACTACTGTGCTAATCACAATGTTAAGGAATTAACTAAACTAACGTTTATATGCAAGGCTGGTTTTGATGGTGCTACAAGATATAGTGTTTACAAACAGGTAAGTTAAAATGAAAATAGTGACAAATGAAGAGTGCCTGTTGATTATTTGTATAGTACCTTTAGAGCTCAGTAGACTTTATAATAATAAAAACGTTGTATTATCATTCACCCAGAATCTGCGGCCAATATATTAAAAATAAAAATAATACATTATTATATACGGAGATGATAAATAATCTACAGACTTATTCAAAACGTCGTGAACATTTAATAATAGCAATAATAGAGTTTGAAATCTGTTCACTTATTTATATTTTTTATTTATTCCTAGATATGTATTTATATATTTCAAATCGATTATATAATAATATCGATAATAGAGTTTCAAATCTAGTGATAAATTTTCATTTTTTCCGAAGTAAGTGCGCATTTTTATTTTTAAAGTTTGTTGCATCAATTTTTATTTTAAGTTTATCCATCAGAAGAGTTTGTTGTTCAGTTCCACCATTTTGAGAAGTTATATGATTTGAAATTAAAAAAATTTAAATCCGCGTTTCTAAAGTTTTATAAAGTTTGTTAAGTAATTTTTAGTATTGGCAACTATTTAACTAAAATTTATAATAAAAGTAAATATATCTTAATAAAAAGTGATTCTTTGAACATATAAAGGGTTTTAGTAAAAAAAAAAAAAGATCAAAATAATTTTGTCCACCATATGTCTAATATCCGGCCCACTGTGCATTGGGATGCAGTTCTAATGACATGGTTGTGGATTTTGTTTCGTAAGTTTCCTGCAGGACAATTTGAAAAACAAGTAGGTGTAATATTTGGATTTAGGATCTTGACTTCATTAAAATTCTAGTTGATTTTGAAATACTGAATCGAATTGCCTCTCATTCGTCTTTCTGAAAGTGTTGTTAATCCCAAATTTGCCAATCAAGATTCGTAGTTCATTTTTCTTAATTGAGCAACAAGTTTAGTTGCTCTGCATTGATTTTTTTTGAGTCTCTCAAAATCTTTCTTTAAATAGGGGCTCCATACTGGAGCGCAAAACTCAAGCAGCGGTAAACATAGGTAGTATATAGCTTTAAAAACATAATAGGATTCCAGTTAATAAAAGTTCTTTTAAGAATACCAAGCATCTGGTTAGCTTTTAATACTGCCTTATTTATTTGATCAGACCACTTAAGTTTATTGTTGAAATAAATTCCTAGTGACTTATCAATATCGGCATTTTCAAAAGTAATAAGAGTGTTTGATGAGTTAAGCATACCAAAAGAGTAGTCTAAAACATCAAAACCACCATAAACTATTTATTTTTCCATGGCGCAGTCGTGGCACAGTGGTAGCGCACATGCCTCAGAAACAAAGGATCCGTGTAATCATTAATAATAATTAAAAACAAAAGTGGAACGATAACCGAGCCCTGAGAAACTCCACATATATGAATAGTCACAAAAATCCAAAATATAATACCTAAAAATTCTAATTTTCAAATAAATATATAATATTGTATTTAAAATATAATATATAAAATTTACATATATAACTTAAAGATAAAAACAGTCACATAAGAAGATAATGTTTAAAAAAATTACTTTGTAAATTAAAATTATAAATGAAAGTTAATCCGTAAGATTTGAAGATAATTTTTAACTTTTTAACAAAAAGAGATTTCTCAATAAAAGCTTAAATCTGTTAATTTTGTTTAATCTATTAAAGTTTAATATATTAATTTTGAACTATTTTATTATATTCTGAAAAAAAACTTTTTTGATAGAAACCCTAATAGGAATAGAAAGAACCAAATTTAAGGTTTAATATTGTTTTCATGTTCCGATCGTAGCAATTTTTTCTAAAACGATATATGTCATTAGTATTCAAAATTTAAGACGAGTACGTTTTTCGGAAGTTATCTATTTTGAATACTAAAAATTCTGCGCATGCTTGTTTAATTCATTTTGAATTTTTAGGTACGGGTAGAATATTTTTAAAATTTAGGTTATAACTGCACAAGGTATTATGGTTTTCATTGTAGTGTACTTTTCTCGTCTGATATTTTTTCATTAGGGAGTGTACTTGAACTTACGGTAGTTTCTTTTTTCCTTTATAAAGTAATTGAACCACACGACAAAATGTAATTTAAAAAATAGTTAAGCATCTTTTCTTATGTATCATAGTGACTTGATTCGAAATTTGATTCGATATTAAAACTTTGTAATGCAGGAACCTAATACACACGCGCGTGCGCTCGCGTAAATTTTGTGTTTTAGATAGCTAACCTTCAGGCATGGATTAAGCTTCAATTGTTTATAATTATGACAAAAGAGAATTCTGAGAAAAAGATTGCTATGATTGGAATCTGTGAACGAAACTCTCCTCAAATTTTCACTAAAAGAAGCTCAATGGTTCACTTTTCTTTCATAAATAGCTATCTTATGTATGCCAATATAGCATGGGGTGTACCCACAAACCTAAATTAGAAACACTTACTTACGTCAAAAACACGCTTCAAGACACGGTGCATAGGAACATACTCATAGGAAATAACCTTAAATGGTCTCAACTTTTAAACGAAAAATTTTTTTTTGATGTAATTTGAAATCTGTCGATGAACTTTGATCTAGTTTAATATAAAACAAGCAAAAAGTTGAAAAGTGTTTTTTGGAACCATACCCTGGGGAGGGCTATAAGGGGTCGAGAAGGGTTTGCTACAATTATTTATTACAGTAAAAAAAAAAACTTTGATTTTTATGCTTACATTATGATTGATATTTTACATTTCAAAGTCATACTAAAAGTTTGTTCATAGGAGATTTAACACTTTACTTTTTAAAACTACATTCCTGCAAATAGAAAGCTACTTTAAAAGTGCTTGTAGTTGTAAGCAACAACCGCGTTTTTCAGCGCCTCAATATAGTTTGGGCTGTGCTCTCCAACTTTTCTCATTCGCCAAAACTGATTGAAATCCTGATGAATGGATTCGAGAGCTTGTTCAGTCCAGTAACCTAAGCCTATAGAACAGTAGAAGTGCAAAAGAAATGCAAGTTTATTTAATAAATATTCGTCGTAAATTATGCAAATTTTACGATTCAACTGTTGAAATAGAGTATTTAATTACTAAAATTATAAATTATTTTTAATCAAATTTAAAAGTTATTTATCATACCAAAGACTCCACCTTTCATGTTGATAAATTCAATAACATGTTGCTCAATTATGTGTACCTTCAAAGGAATTGTAGCCCTTAGATTTTTATAGCTCGTAGAGAACTCCTCTAGATCTTTAACATACGTGGAGCTTAATGATTTTCCAAAACAACCATGGACTATTTTTTCAAAATCTCTAAGTACCTTAATATATTTGGCAGCGGAAACTCCAAGACTAAACTCTTGAAAAAACAGTTCAAAGCTGTCTATGTTTTTAAGCAATTTATGACAAGCATTGCCTTCCAAACGGTGCTGCCCTTGGTAGGACACTCTGCAGATGTTTATTTTAGACAGATATTGATTAACAAACTGTAACCCACACTCCTTGTTTTCAAATAAATTTTTTTCAATCTCTTTTAAAATTTTGTCTACAACACCTAGCAGTATATGTAGTCCAGGAATATTTACAAGTTCTAGTATTTTTTTGTTTTTGTTGCCTGTTAATAAAGGGGAGTTAACAACATTAGTGTATTTTTTAGCTTTTTTTAAATTTGCACCATCAGCCATCCATTGGTCGTACAATGTACACAAAGACTCTAGAGTATAATGATCAGCTTTTTGAAAGTCAGGAGATGACGTCATGCAATACGGACAAGGGTGTTTTGATGTTGCAGTTTGTTTTCCAACCATTTGAAGCAAAATCTTTAGATCTTCAGATACTGTGTAATCTAAGGATGAAATGTTTAGCTTATCCAATATTACCCGCAAGTTATGGTATTTTTCGTTCAATGAAGGCAAAATGGCCAATATAATAGTTTTGTGGACGCTTGAATCTTTAAAATGTTTGCACGCATATCCGTCACTCTTGCTCAGTTTCTCTGGAATTTTATTATTTTTTAACTCTGGTTTTAGGGTTATTGACAGTGTAACTTTTAGGAATTCCTGCCCTCCATCTACACCTAATTTGATATCAACATCATTTGTTTCTTGACTTCTGTGATGAAGTACCATTGCTACGAGTTCTTCAATGTCATTGCAATACACAATAGGAGTATCTTTTTCTACCAACTATACATTCATAAAAAATCAAAATGAATAATACAAATTGCAATCTAGTTATAAAACAATTTTTTTGGAAATAGTTTACTTACCTCTTCGCTTTCTTTTAATTTTAATAGCAATCGGAGTTTATCACAATTGAATAAATTTCCAATTATTTCGTTGTTCTCAATCAGTTTAATATTGAAACCGGATTCCACACTTTTTCGTCCTGCCTCACTTCTCAGAAATCGTGCAACTTCAATCATGTTGCGATTACTTATAAATCATAATAAAGTTATTACAAAAATTGGCTTTAAACTCATAACAAATTTATTTTTAAAAGTATTTTTAAGCAACAAAAATTTACCTGAAATGTAGTTTTAATTGAAGTTTGTTCAATTTATCTAAAGAAAAGAAAGGTTTATTAACCTCAGTCTTTCCGAAAGAGACAGTGAGTTGCTTCGGACCAAAGGTTTTCAAAACTAAGGTGTTCTCTGAGTCATTTGTGCTGAAATCTTTGATAAAGCTGGACAGAACTTTTCCTTGCGTTGTTGGGGATGTTGATTTTACAATGGCAGTCAAATTCTTTTGTCTTTCTAATTTCGTACAGGGATGTGGAATTCCCTGTCCCACTCGGGCATAACAATGTTGACAAACTAGTCTTTCTGCAGGTTTATTTGAAACATCTTCAGCGCCTTGATAAACAAGCTTTCCCGAAACACAATCAACCGTTGGGGCCAATATTTTTTCCATTTTTGATTTGCGCCCATATTCACAAATAAAACATTCACATTTTTTCCCTCTAATAACTCTGGTATTCAGGTCTAAATTTTATAGCACTTGTATGACAACTATAATAACTAAAATAGCGAAACTAAATTTTAAATGAAGTAAATTAAACATCAATATAGTTATAATTACCTTCATAACACGGCCGCATAATGAAGTAAGGATCAGTCCCTGCAAGCTTTTTTCTACATTTTGAGCAAAGCATGGTAGGAAGGTCAGGATTATCCGCTGAATAATCTTTCCAGAATATAGTTTTGATAAGGTTTGAGTAGTCATTTTTCTTTTTATTTAGATTTAAATAAGTTGTTTCAGGGTTATTTATTGGTCTTAAATCCGTGCCTTTCCTGAAGCAGCAAATGCACAATTTTTTTACAAAATCACTATGTTCTTTTGCATGTTTAGGCATTTTAAATGAATGCTTCAAATAAAAACTTCTGATATGGATTGATAATATTGGCATGATATATCGGTTATATCAATCAAATGTCAATATAATGCGTATAAACACATGTCAATATAATGGCTAAAAACATGCTTTCAGTTTGTATATCAACGCGTTCAAAGAGTTATTATGCAACTGTTAACAATTAGCAACTGCTAACTTTTACTAATTGTTAATAATTAAAGGTTGCTTTGCTTTGTTTTTATTTCAATAAAAATGTAAATAGAAAGTAATAAAAATTACTTATCCGTCTGTAAATTTTAATGTTAAGCAAAAATTTTTAAAAACTTTTAAAAAAAAATTGATAAATCTATCACAAATATTTCTGAAAATCTAAATATGGGGCATGGGCATGATTTTGTGGTGTTCGAGAAGATTCCCCAAATCCCCCCTAGGGTATGGTTCCAAAAAACACTTTTCAACTTTTTGCTTGTTTTATATTAAACTAGATCAAAGTTCATCGACAGATTTCAAATTACATCAAAAAAAAATTTTTCGTTTAAAAGTTGAGACCATTTAAGGTTATTTCAGGGGGTAATTTTAGGCTTTGCATTGTTATAAATCTTAAACGAAAAGAGATTTTTTGATGAAATTTGAAATCTGTCGATGAATTTTGATCTACTTTATGATAGAACAAAAAAAAAAAATTTACGAATAAAGGAGACGTAGTTCTAGGAAGGGGGCAGTTAGGGATCGGGGCGGGGTTGGTTTAGATTCAATTACCTTAATTTTTTGCAAGTCATCCTCATTTGCTACCAGTATCAACATACTAAAAATTTGAGTATGCCCCATGCTTATTAGCTACCTATCTTGAACAACAAAATTCCTGGGCACTGCCCTAAAATGTGTGTTTTCTCCCCAGGCCCCCACT
This sequence comes from Hydra vulgaris, assembly GCF_038396675.1. NCBI lineage: Eukaryota > Metazoa > Cnidaria > Hydrozoa > Anthoathecata > Hydridae > Hydra > Hydra vulgaris. The sequence goes on along the minus strand of NC_088920.1, from coordinate 64,443,756 downwards.
AAAAAAAGTTGTCGTTTACATTTTTTGAATGAGGAAATGTTTTCTAATGATAATCAAAAATAAAATCTCTGGGGATGTGTTGCAAGGTCTTAGAGTATGTTCCTATGCACCGTGAAGACTAGAGTACAACAAAAACAAATTTACTCAGGCTAGACCCTTACTAGAACAAATAAACGCACTAAATATATTTCAAATAAATATTTATCAAAATATTCTTTCCATGTTTAAATATAAACATGGAAAGTAAATATAAAGTCTGGTTTCAAAACATTTTACAGCACACTTTTATAAAAACAAAATAAATAAATACAATACAAGAGCAACAGGCAACTTTAAGATACCATTTGAAACAACAAGATTCTCAAAATTCTCAATTACATATCGTGGTCCCTATTTATTTAACAAAATAATTTCCAGAAACGCTAATAAATTTCAACAACAAACACTCTCTGAAAATAAAGCTAAAATCTACAATAATTAAATTAAACAACTTTAAGAAATTTCTTTAAATTCTAATTAAAGTTTAAATATAAATATAACTTAACTTTTAATAGAAATCGATTAAAATAAAATAATAACAATACTAATAATAATAATAATAATAATAATAATAATAATAATAATAATAATAACAATAATAATAATAACAATAATAATAAGGCATATGTGTAACACATACATATATAACACGTTTGCAACAGCTTTTTTATGTGTATTACACGTCTGGAAAAATGGTACTTGATGACAAGACTGACTACAGTCATCTGCGAGCTTCCTATAACTACAGATCAATAATTCTTTTTATCAAATTTATACAAATTTCGTTTTTATCATATTTATACACAAACATTATTTTGGAACTTGGTAAATAAACAATAGGTAAACATCTTATAACACCTTCAAAAATTATCAGATTCATTTTTATTTATTGTATTTTTTTATTTTAATTGGAAGAATTTAGAGATATATTTCTCGGATTATTTTTTACGTTCACATTGTTATGTTGTATTTAAACTTAAAATTTCTCGATAAATATAGGTCTAGTTGAAAATAGTACAAAAAATATTTTATCAACTTGTTGCTCTCACGTTTGGGGCATGGGGGCAGGGGGTGAAATTTTATTGCTTTTTTGATCCCAGGGTCCAATCATCGCAATTTTTTGCAAAGCATCCTTATTCGACATAAGTATAAACATATAAATGTTTGGAGTTTGCTCCATGTCTGGAAGTTAGATATCTCGAAGACCAAAAAATGCTGGCGCCTCCCCTGCTTTGTAGTTATTTAAAATAAACATGTATAAAAAAAAATAAACAAAACAAAAAGACTATTATTTAATGAGAACATTAGAAATATTTGTTCATTAACAAAATTTTATTTAAAGTTAAAATTTTTTTTTTAATCTATTTTTATGACATCTTAAATGTGATAAAGTTAAACGATAACATTACGCGATAAAACGAAAAAACAAAAAAAAACGTGTATTTCTTATGCAAAAAAAATGTACTCCTAATAAAGTAAAAAAACAAAACAAACTCTTGTACAGCTTTTTTTAAATATCTGCGTAAACATGATTAGCTTAAACATGATTAGCATTTTAAACAAAATTTTTAAGAATATATTTCCTACTAGTGTTCTCAAAACAGACTACACTAATAATGTAGAGTTAGCCCGGACAAAACTTGAAAAATTCAGAGTTTGGTATTAATAGAAGAGTTTGTAAATAGACAGTGTATATTATTTTTTTGCTCTAGACTTCTCTTATTAATGAGATATCAGAACAATTTATATTTGTGTAAATATTAATATTTAAATTTATATTAGCGTAAATATTATTATTTAAATTTATATTAAATATTAATATAAGACCAAAAGAAAAAGAGTAATTAAAAAAAAGTTTAAAATTTAATTTCGATAACAAAACACTTTTTACTACTTTTAGAGTAAACTAAACTTTGTAAAAAATTTTATATTCCTAAGTATTAAATTTAAAGCCAATTAGCAAAAAAAAACAAAAAAACTATTGGATATTTATTTACAGTACACTGTAGAAATATATGTAGTACATCCTGTATGAGGTAATGCATGAAATTTGCTTTCAAATTCAAATCCCGCAAAATGCGACAACCGACAGATCAATCAAGCCAACAACAACTGCAAAAAAACTGTTTGAAGCAAGTATCTCAAACTTGTCAAGTTTGAGAGACTTGCTTGTTTATCAAGCTTAAAACGGGCAGCTGCATTGAAAGAAACAAATTAAATTAAAAAACCTTTTGGTTAAAGATTTATAGTTATTTTAGGTAAGATCATAAAGATAATTTTTTTAATAGTTAAGTAGAAGTTCGTTAATTAATTTATCATAAATTGATAAGTATAATAAACTTTCAACCAGATGAAGGTATGGTCTGTATTTTGAGGCATGGTATTGCCTTGCCTAGTAGTAGGCATCAGCAGTTTAAACTTTTTTTTAGAAAAATCAGTTACTTTAAGCGAGAGTATCCTAATGAGACCATAAAACTACAATGTGCAAAATTTGAAAGTTGCAAGTCTTCTCGATATTATCTTATCTTAATTTTAATGACTTGTATGGAAATTGTCTCAAAAAGGTTTAAAAAGGTTAAGAAACAGCTTTTATGCAGTTGTTATTGGTTTCGTGATTAATCGTAAGGCTCAAAACTATTTGGAGTTAGTTCAGATGCATAATGTTACTCGAAGTCCATATCCTCAACAATCACGTCAATAAATTTAAGAAAATACGAGAACTATCGGATGAGAGTAAGTTCTCGTATATCCAATATATTCAATATTGGATATATCCAATATATTCAATATGTTCTATATATCCAATATATTCAATATGTTTATATCCAATATATTCAATATGTTCGTATATCCAATATATTCAATATGTTCTCGTATGTCCAATATATTCAGAGAGCGAGCGCTCTCTGAATATATTGGACTCAGAACGTCGATATCAAGAACAGTATTACGAAAACATGATGGGGAGATACATATGGTGGCTACTTTGAAATAGTGATTTACAGTACACTTGCAAATCTAGAAAATATACTCATATCTAATACTTTTGACAAAGAATATGTAAATAAATTAATTTTTTTTTGTCTATTCAATATGCAAATTTTGTTTCTTACAAGACCGAATGAACGGAAATATGGAATTTTTCTTTTTCATTCATAAAATCAAAGTTTGTAAAAATCAAAGTAGCTGTTTTCCACTGTTCTTCAGTTTCTTCATCACAGTTCTTCAGTTTCTTCATCACAGTTCTTCAGTTTCTTCATCACAGTTCTTCAGTTTTTTCATCAAAGTTTATCAATTATTTATATTGGTTTAAATGATTTTTAATGTATGATTTTAGTTGTACGATTTGTATTTCAATTATTTACGATCTGCAAGCCTGTATTGCTATTGTATTGTCTGTCTATATTATTTATAAGTATTTTTTTGTAATATTTTTTGTAGTTTTTTATTTTTATTTAAATCTCTTTTTTCTTGATATGATTTGTAATTCAGTTATTTACGATCTGCAAGCCTATATTTCTGATATATTATTTGTCAAATTATCTTTAAGAAATTTTTCGTGAACTTTTTATTTTTTTGTAAATTTTTTAATTTAAATCTTGTTATTCTTTTATTATTGGAAAACACTAACTTTTTTATTTACGACGTAAAATATTTAACATGTTAAAATGCAACAACGTCTTTTTACAGCGGTATGCATATTTTGAAACCCTATACAGACTCAGGATAGGCGGAGATAATGCGCAAACTGATTGGTTGATTTTGAAATAGAGGCTTTTGTGTGTATATTATAGTCAAAACAAATGTCAAAAGGCTTGCGAGATAATAAAAGCGAAATTGAATAATTACATTAAAAAATCAAATAATAATTACATAAAAAGTATGATTTTTCTATCAACATCTGTACAATATAGTACTTACACTTTTACAAAACTTCACAACTCAAAACAACCGCGATTTTCATAATAATTTTTCAAAAATAAAGATTTAAAAGAAGTAGTTTGTTTTCCTAATGGTTTTTATAACTCTAAGACTTAAAAAAGATAACCATTGTAACAAACTACTACTAACCAGATAGTGAAACTTGACTATGCTGTGATTTTCATATGATAGATTTTTATAACAGTTTTATAATTTATCTTGTAATATCCATAAAATATTGATAACTTGGTATGATTTCTTTCACATCAAGTTTTTGATTAATCCTATCATTTAGCTAGAAAAATATTTTTAAAAATTCCCTAATTTCTTTCCAAAACTTTATACTAATTACTCTCATATACAAACTATATACCTTACTAAAACATTTTAGGTTTGAGAATATTGCTCACTGGTTGTTATAGCTAACCCAGGTAATTTGCAACACTCTCAAAGTAAAAGCAATTGTAAGCTAAATACTTCTGAAGAAAAAAAAATCTGTTAGCTCTAATAAAATGAAAAAAAAAAAACTTTTGAAATGTATTTTCGTAACAAATTTTATAAATAGTTTCTTTATGTTATTTTTGGTATAACCAATAAAATCAAGGCGCTTTTTTTGAATTTCTGTGAATACCTAAACAAATATCACTTCTTTTGTATTTAGAAATTTTTTCACATTTACAATTTAGCTTTAAACGCAGGATTATCTAGTAATTAATAGATTACAAAACATTGTACCACATCTTAATGGAGAACCAAGGGTAAAGAGGTAGAAAAAAGAAACATGCAAATTCACGTTGAATATTTCAAGAGTTTAAACAAAAACATTTTATAATAACAAAAACACATAGCATGACAACTGACTTCATTTTTCTAAAAAATCTCCTTTTCTTTTCTTGATTACTATTTTTCCATTAAAATACTTAATTTTTACCACTTAATTTTGTTCTCCTTTTTTTTTCAATTATTACAATAAAAACAAATGCCACACTAATTTGCATTTTTTTGATGCCACAATCCACTTTTATTTGGTCAAATTATTTAAATTACTTTTAAATTATTTAACTTACAATACTTTTTCTTGCTTGTAATGTCAGTGTTTATATGTAACAGTACAAAAAATTTTCTTTTTTTGTTAAAAATTTCAAACAGAGTATTAATATCCAATTATCATCTTTTATATATTGTGACAAATTAATGTAGTCGGTCGAACTATTTCTAAACCTTTGAAAAGTGTTTAAGGGTTTCAGTACGAAGTTTTATTAGAGTTATGTGATAAAAAAATATCAGTTTTCTCAAACTAATGTTGAAACAAAACATGAACAAAAAAATCTCGTTAGAGTTCATATATTGACATGAAACATGTAGAATTGCAATCAGTACAAATTTTCTTTTTTAAAAACTTTAATGTATAACTCTTCGTAATTAACATAAAAACCAATTTATAAATAAATTTCTTCAACAGTAGTCTCGTGCAACTGCATATAAACTTTGTGTTTGAGTATGCTTTAAAGCCAAGGACATTAAATTTTTACGAGAAACACATTTATAGATCTTTTCGAATTTACTTTAATAAGTTTTTTTTTTTCCATCTCTTTAAATTAACAGCAGATGAAGTTCCCATCACTAAGATTGACCTTATTGACATTTTGATCCCCTTATTGACATTTTGATCACCTTATTGACATTTTGAGATTTTTACGAATGAAAATTCTCTTGTATTTTGATACTTTTTAAATGCTCTGAAGTGAACTAAAATAAAATTAATTTCCTGTGTTGATAGTAACACAAGACTTATATTGATAAACTTAGTTTATCATTACTTTGAAATTTATTTCAAAAACCTGCTTGTTTTGATTTTAATTATATTTTTCAACAAATGCGCACTTGCCTCTCTTTCAAAATCAGCGAATCAGATTGCTCATAATTCTGCCTATTCTGAGCCTGTATAAGGTTTCAAAATATGCCAGCGGTACTCAACGACAAGACCTTACGGTCATCTACGAGTTTCCGCGTTCTTTTTTTATATATATATTAAATATCTTCACTTATAATTGTTTATATTATTTTATTTTAGCTTGTAAATTTTATGAAACATTAACGTAATATTTTAAGATTTAAAAAAAAAATTTCTTCAGTTTCTTCATCACAGTTCTTCATTTTATTTATCACAGCCGGCGTAAGCAATTGAAATACTTTGAAGCCTAAAAACAAAAATTGTTTTACATCATTTTTTATACTTAGAAATTTTATACTTATATTGGCATACTTTATAAAGCAAAACTTACCTAAATTAAATATGTTTTAAACACATCTATTTCTTTTTTATTCATTTTTGCTAGTGCTAAACTTGCAAATGGTGCAGCACCAATAAAACAAAAATTAAAATATTTTTCAACAAACAAAAGGATTCAGTTAGAATAATATTCAATGCATATCGTCTCTCGCATTCTCAACAATTGCTTAGTAATCTGAAATTCCGAATGTTTACCAAACAAATTTTTATCGCCATACATAGTTTTTATGAAGTAATTATTCAAATAATAAATTTATTCATGCTTAAATTTGCTTTGAAGTCACTAAGTTCACTTTCGCCACTAGAGACTCTGAAGTATTTTTTATTTTCATTTAGTGATCAAAAAAATAAACACAGTAGAACTATTTATAGTTTGATGAAGAGGTACTACACCAGGCCCCTCTATGTGAAAACACAGACGCTACAGACAAAGCAGCAACGTTGTCTCTAAAAGTTACTTTGTTATGCTGACTTTGAAAGCATTGATTGATGGAGCGTTCACTGCTGTTTGGGAAAACGCATTCAATGTCTTTCTTCCGATTTCTTACTAGCTGGCGTTTTGGTTTATGGTTATGCTCTCTCAAAATATACTTTACTGTTCGAAAGTTTTTGCGGGACAAAAAAACTGACAAGTTCAAGTTGACGCGTGGTTTTAAATTGCTTGACAAAGTCTGGTCTTTTACGGCGTTCTTCAAGTCTTGTTAGACCAAGCCGATGGAGTCAATTTTCATAGGCAGGTGTTTAATAAATGATATTTTTACTGCAGTCGGCGTACAGTTTTATATGATGAGTGACACAGGTCATTTATGAAGATTACGAAGAGCGATGGGCCCAAGACCGAGCCTTAAAACATAAAAAAAAAAAAAAAATTCCAACATCGAGCAAATTTGTCGGTAAAAAATAACATTTAAGAACTTGAGATTTTGCAGGTTCGGAAATTAAAGCTAAAGTTAGGATTTCAAAATACACCGCTATAAATCATAAAAGATTTTTTTTCTAATAGTAACTAGATATGTTGAAATATTTAAAACCTCTTGTAATGTATTTAATATTTATCATTAATACAGTTAAAAGAATTACTTTTTTTTAATCGAAAAGTAATTGTCACACAAAGCAGTTTAAGTAATTTTGCCTTAGTAGAATTTTTCTAGATTTTTTTTGTTGCTAAGAGTATATAAAATTAAGTTTTAAATGCTTTAATCAAAAAATTTCTTACCATTTTAGTAAAAAAACAAATAAACTCACTTACGACACCCTAATTTAGTTTAAAACACCCATTAAGGTGGCATACCCTCTCAAAATATATATTTTAAGTGAAATCTTATTGTTAAAATTGAAATTGACATTACAAAAGATCATACTAAACGAAATAAAATTAGTAGTTATGCAGTAATGACAGCCGCGTGAAATACCGGATATAACAAAATATGCCTTTCGCACTGTTCAAAAAGTCTCAGATTCTAATGGAGCGTTTAAAATAAAGCTTTAAGTAATTATAAAAAATATTATGATCTATTCAACTTGCCAAACGTTTTAAATCGGATTTTGATTTTCATGTAGGATTAAACGGAATATCAATATTTTTTAATTAGCCATTTTTCATTACTGAAAATACAATATCCTAAAATTTAAAGTGTTATAAAATTACTTTAAGCAGGCTTTATACATCATATAAAAACGCATCGTTGCTGAAATTTTGGTTAAAGACTGATGACTAAAAAGTTAAAACAATTGTGACAAGAGATTAAAAAAAACTTAAAAAAAAACATTGAAAATATTTAAACTTTAAAAATTTAACAAGATAAAGCAATAGCAATAAAATAATAAAAATATAAACAATGTATATAAAGATCAAAGCAAAAGATATAAAATCACCTCGCAGCATTTTATTTCATAAATCCGGTCAACCAATAAATCTTCCGCTAAAAATTCCAGAGTTGCTCATTAATCATCAAACAATAAAACGGTAAAATTATACAAAGTTTTTTAGTGTACAAATAGATAAAAATTTGTCATGGAGTAACCATGAAAGCCAAATTGAATCAAAAATATCGTATGGGATAGGTATTTTATAACAATCTTGATCACTTCTTTAATTAAGTTCCCCAAAAAAAAAAATTATTTTAGTCTAATTCATAATCATTTCTCATATTCTAATATTGTATTGGCTGATACACATAGGCACATTGGCTGATACACATAGGCACATTGGCTGATACACATAGACATACCTATAACAAAATTTTTTAAATTACAAAATTAGCAAAACTATACCTAATGCAATTCATTATCTAAGTAGAATGGATGATCCTAGTTATTCAATGAAAAAGTATGAGAGTCTTCAACTTGGAAAAACTTAACTCGTATTAGGTTCTAATTTTTATGTTCAAATTAAAAATATCAATCAATCAATCATATAAATTCTGAAAATAAATTTTCACGGCTATTTACAAATAGTATTGAAATACTAATCTCAAGTAAATACCTTAAAAAAATAGTTTATTTATATACAGTTAATCTTAGTAATAATAATAATAATAATAACAATAATAACAACAATAACAATAACAACAATAATAATAATAACAATAATAAAATAATTATAATAATTTAAATAAATCGGTATTACTTTTCATACAGCAATCGTTTTTACTTACAAAGTAACAGTTACAAACAGTAATAAACTGACAAAACGTAACAACTGACAATGACATAAAAACGACTATTGCTAAAAAAATTATAAAGATTTAGTAAGTATATTAATATAATCATAGTTGCTATAATATAATAATCAAAATATATTGCAAATATTATGACCAAATAAATAAATACAATATAAACAGTAAAACACTGAGAAAATCAAAGCAAAACAAAAGTTACAACAAACATTACAAACAAAACAAAAAATTACCTTTGGCAAAAAAATAAACAATTTATATATCATTAAAAGTAAATAATAACTAAAAAAATAAAAATAAATAACTAACAAAAAATAATAAGTAAAACTATGTACGCTAAAAAACTGAAGAAAAATAAATAAATAAAACTGAAGAAAAATAAAATAAATAATCCTAAGAAATATATGAAAGAAAACTAAAGAAATATATGAAAAAATAATAAATATCTTGATTTGCCGATCGTGGTTCCGATGTTTAAAGGTTTTTTTTCTTTCTTTGCCATTCTTTTTATATATTTCATTCATTACCGTTTTTTTTTAACTTCTATTTTCATTACTTTTTTACTTATTTTCTTACAGATATTTTCCTACAGAAAAATAACATGCTACCAAATTATTTTCAAAATATTCAACAACATTTACGCAAAATTATAACTTTACTTATAACTTATATGCTATAACTTATAACTATAACTTATAACTATAACAAAAAAAAAAAAATTATAACTCAAACAGTTTCTATGACTATTATCCTAAGATAACTTAAAGCTGGTTAACAGAATTTCAAATAAGTCACAAGGCCCCACGTTTAAAAATTTTCAAAATTTAAATGGACAACAAACATCTACGTTTGAAAGGCCAACAAAACTGCAGATTCTTAATTCTTGAAAATAAAAGCTCTTAAAAATAACAAAATAATAATAAAATGACAAAATGTTCTTTCGTTATCCTACTTTAGGTATTATCACAGGTCTGGTTATTTTTGGAAAAAAATTAATTAATATTGTATAATAGATTTTTTATTGAAAAACTATTTTGATTATATACTTATATATTGTTGTTATATATTTAACGATAAGAAGTGTACTTGTATATGATTTACCCAAAAGAGAAGAAAAGATTATAAAGTATGATGAATGGTATAAACATACTTAAGATTTTTTATTGCAGACATCTACCATAAACTTTCCAGCACTCATTTTAAGTGTTTTAAAAGTCATCACTGATGTTGTTTTCTTCCAACAATAAAGTTTGCAACAGCCCCGAATGTTGCAAATTTTAAAGTAAAACATGGATCAAAGTTTAGTTTTTAATCCTCGTTCATATTTCATACTTTCTCTAATTTTGAGTTTGAGTTTATGTATTTCAGAAATCAATTATATATGCATACATCACATTTATATATTCAGTAGACTGATTCAAAATTTATGGCATCTAAAGGTAGCTCCATACATTGACGATTTGATTAGTAATGAAATTAAATTTTTCTTTGCAGTTTTTTACCCTTTGACGTTCAAGTCGAAGATAATGTCCACGCAAATTGTATTTGGAAATCGATAATGCGTAGACTTGAGGGTTCTCAATATTTCAAATTTTGGTTCTGAGTTTTTCCATGCACACATTTTGCTAGTAACTCATTAATGCTGAGTTCTTCATAAATTGGCTTTAGTAGCTCGATAATACCATGTGACAATCCAGGTCCAGGTTTATAGAGAGAAGGATGGTTGGGATGTGTCCGATCAAAGTTTTAGTAGCACCAACTTTTTTCAGCTTTCGAACCATATTTGTCATAATTTTTTTATTTTAAGGAAGCAACATGAAACATTGAAGCATTGAAGCATTACATTGCGCATTTTATTAACAGACTAATTTTTGGTTCTTATTGCAGTTCAAAAATAGTTCTGCAAACGTTCAATTGCTGCATCAATAAGTCCTTCTTTACCTCCTAGACATCTTTCTTTTTTTGATTTTCTTATTTGTGTGCCAACACTTTTTTTCAAATTCGAGCATTTGAAATGAGATTTTGCTCCAGCAACCTTCATAACAGTGATTTGGCCAGCATAGGTGAGGTTACAAACGTATGTACTTTTTAACATTTTTTATGCATCAGGATTTGTATTTTTCTTCTTTCCAATCAACAAATATTAATTTCAATATATGGATAATACTTTGTAATCCAAAAGTTTAAACACCATTGTATGAAGAAAACCACAAGAAACATTAGCTTTCGCTATATTAATTTTTTAAACAATAGTTTCTCCTGCAATGGCAATTTTAGTAGCATTTTTTCGAACAATTTTAGTGTAAGTGTTTTTGCTCATTGGATGCGGAAGGTCCACAAGCTAATAAAATATTTTTAAGCCTGAAAGATGTTGTTCGCATAAACGCATCAAATAAATCGACCTTTGGCTTATGTCAAAAGCTCTGCTACATTCAGAACTTGCTGGATGTATAAAAATCCACATTGAAAGAATATAATCAGTGAGGTAGAAAGTCCAAACTTTTCATTTTAGTTCTTTTATTATTTTATGTATATCTAGCTGAATTTCCAGCGTGAATTTAAGCGTGTATATCTAACTGAATTTCCAGCGTTAATTTAAGCGAGTATATCTAGCTGAATTTCCAGCGTGAATTTAAGCGTGTATATCTAGCTGAATTTCCAGCCTGCAAGCTATTTTTACATTCTGTAAAAAAAAAAATATAACTGAACAGCAGCGGCTAGTATATTATCCTATACCCAGATACAGTTTTATTTATGAGAGTTCTTAGCAGAAGTTTGTTTTTTTAAAAAATCTTTTAGAACTTTTTTATTAGAGTAAACAAACTACTTAACTAGAGTTGTTGATAAATAATGTAAAATTGACACTCATTTCGACTTTTTAAGATTTAAAGCTTCCAATTTAAAAATATAATATAAAAATGTAAACTTATAGTACAAATGTAACATTTTTCTTAACAATAAGGGGAGTAATAATAGTATCAAAAACAACAAAAACTAATTTAATTCGAAAAGTGACTTTCCGGATTAATATCGAAATAGGAAATAAAACCGAAATTGTAAATAGCATTGAAAATCCCGAAAGCTGAAGAAGATCGAAAGCTGAAGAAGATCGAAAGCTGAAGAAGATCGAAAGCTGAAGAAGATCGAAAGCTGAAGAAGATCGAAAGCTGAAGAAGATCGAAAGCTGAAGAAGATCGAAATTAGCAGAAAATGACTAATATCGAAATTAAAAATTGAAAACAAGAAAATGATTATGATGAAATTTTTTTTAATTGATAGAAAAAAATCAAATCCTCAGTAGATGTAGCAACACTCGATGCATGTTCTACCTATTTGTTAGTCGATGTAGCAGCACTCCTTGAGTGTTCTTTTTGTAAGCCTATTTGTCAGTCGATGTAGCAGCACTCCTTGAGTGTTCTTTTTGTAAGCCTATTTGTCAGTCGATGTAGCAGCACTCCTTGAGTGTTCTTTTTGTAAGCCTATTTGTCAGTCGATGTAGCAGCACTCCTTGAGTGTTCTTTTTGTAAGCCTATTTGTCAGTCGATGTAGCAGCACTCCTTGAGTGTTCTTTTTGTAAGCCTATTTGTCAGTCGATGTAGCAGCACTCCTTGAGTGTTCTTTTTGTAAGCCTATGTAGCAACACTCCTCGCATGGTAATAAAAATTATAATACGTTGATTAGACATCAGTTTTATCAAGCAGCTATTTTTCAATACTATTTTGTTTTCCCCGTTTTCGATAATGAGCTACATTTGTGAATTTCAAAATTGATACTTTTCGACATAAATTAGAAAATTATAATTTCGATCTCAACCATTAAAATGAGTTTCCATCAGGGTTTTTTTTCGACCTAATCATTAAAAAAAGCAGTTGATTTTCGGTACTATTCTGATTTCCCAAAAAACCTATTAAAAAAATAAGTTCATATTTTATCTTTTCAATTTTATAAGGCCCAAAAGTAGTAATACGACAATTGATATTAATTTAAAAAAAATAGTGATCCGACAAAATGACATTGCTGAAAAAAAAAAAGGTAACATTAATAATAGCAATGAACAGAGTCATACAACTGTTTAAAAATATATGACTTATTACGAATAAATAAAAATGGTAATAACAAATATTCCTATGATTGTACGATACCGTTTCACCATTTCAGAAACAACAATGCGTTTTTTAAAATTCAAGCTAAGCAAAAAAAATTTGGGAATAAGAATGAAAATAGGTTATTAAGTAGCCGATAAGAAACTTGATAAAAACCACTGAGAGAAAAAAATGCGCTCCTATAATCTCTCTCTCTCTCTATTAAATTGATACAGGTAAAACATTTTTAACGCGATGTTTTTAGCTGTGTAAAATAAGATACAAAACTTTAAATTAACTAATATCTCAACTTCAATTGCTCAAAGTTTCAGTTTTATCCACAAAAGTTTCAGTTTTATCCACACAAAAAAAGTCTTATCGGTATTGTATTAGCGGTCGGTCATATACCAATTTTTAAATTTGCAAATTTGTTTATGATTGTGATTATGTTATGAACTCTTTGGAAAATCAAGTTTTCAACTGTTTTATTGAAAAAAGTTTGTTAATTCAACGCAGTAAACTTTTAAAAGTTTAAAATATTTGATTTACCGCACGTTAAATATGTATTTCATTTTTAAAAGTTTTTAAAGCTTTTTGGTAATTTTATTTTTAATTAAGTTTTTTTTCCAAAAATTATTTCAGTTTATGTTTTTTCGTTAAAGTAGTAAAACTTATACAGCCAGAAAATTTTTTTTTAATATCTGCAATGGAGAGCGATAAGCGCGTGCTTTAATAGTTTAACTTAATAATCTGCTTTAATCAAAACAACTGCTCGACAGTTTTTTTTATATTAGCATTCGACATATAGTACTTATTCTTCTTTAGAAAACTTACGAAGAGAACGCGGTTGAGGTTGCCTGAACTTAATTTTGATTGGGGATTTAGCTGTCAATCAAGCGTGTTTAATTACTCAAAGACAATAAATCCCATACACAATATTTGATACGAAAGCAATGTGCATGTCGTGCTTTGGAAACGGATTCTGAATAGGTGACTATTATTCGTCTTTTCATTCAGAAATTATTGTCGTTGTTGTTTTACTTTGTTATAACTGGTACCGAACAAGAGATTTATAGAAGTGGCTTTAAAAGAAATCGGAGAAGTTCTTGGAACTCGTAAACCAACCGAAAATTAAACCACGAGGTTGGAGTTGTAACTAAATAATAAAATTTAAAAACAATAAACCATATATTTCAAAAAACAACTTAACAGCGCGACTATTAATTTTAATTTTTTACATTGAATTATTTTGGAATAGTTTACGCTTTTAATTTTTTGCGGTTATGGCCACTGCAATTAATGTTATTCAACATCCCTCTGACGCCAATAATGATGCTCATTTTAAGCAAGTTGTAGGTTACAACACTTCGCAATCCATGCTTGTTCCACAAAATTTAAACCTATCAAATCGTGTATCTAATTCTCTTGTTTCCGATCATGAAACTTCTAAACAAGAAGATTTTGATAAGGTCAAAAGACCGATGAATTCTTTCATGGTGTGGTCTCGCGAGAAGCGACGAAGACTCGCACATGAAAATCCTAAAATGCATAACAGTGAAATAAGCAAACGCTTGGGAGCCGAGTGGAAAGTTTTAACTGAAGATGAAAAGGCTCCTTTTGTTTTTGAAGCAAAGCGTTTAAGAGCTGAACATATGAAATCACATCCTGATTACAAGTATAGACCACGTCGTAAAGCTAAGACTTCATCAAAAAAGAATGAACAGAAGATGCCTCATGTAATAACAACTGATGGGAAACAAATTTTCATGCCCACACAGTACACTTCTGGTTATGCAATAACAGGAGGTATTAATTACCCCTTTAATGGCTATTTATCTGCACTAGTAAATGGACATGAAGCATATGCAAGTAATACATCGCCATCAGCTGTCTATGGCTTTCCACATGGAGCAGCCATTGCAGTGACCAGTACTATATCACAATCACAATTATCTTCTTCGTCAAGTTCCTCAGTAACAGCTGCAACTGGTTTATCTGCCCAATACAGTGTTGTACATTCAGGTACTCCAACTTACATGTATAGTCCGTTAGGATTTCCATATCTTAATGGTGCTGCTATGGGTACATATAGTGGGCAGCCTTATTCACATGCTTTAACACTTAAACCAGACACATCATCTATCACTGTATCTACAGAAAAAGCAACTAGTCATTTATCAATGCATCATGATGCTGTTCGTTCAACAATTGCACCAAGTGTTTATTACCCGATTGGTATTTATCCAACTGCTGTTGATCATAATTGTAACCTAACATATGATCCAAAAATACCATATGCAACAATGACTATATTAGAACAACCTCATGGAAATGTGAAACGTGAACAAACTCGTGAGGGTACAACACGAAATATTTCAGATGATCACCAAAGTAGAAGAGTTAATACACCAACATACTCTATTTCGTCCAACACTGCAACGCAGTAAAAAATTATTCTGAACTAAATAAACATATCGATTGTCATAATAATTGTGATATCATACTTAAAATGCTATTATAACTGCCTCAAGTTAATATGAGTTAAAAAGCTCAACTGAAATAACTTGGAAACTTTTGTACAGATATAAATCTAAATTTATAATTTCTTTTATTGCTAAAGAAACAAAATCTACTTGGTGTGTAAACAAGTAAAGTTATTTATTATTATTTTTTAATTTGCTTGTAGAAACATATTTTTAAACATATAGTTTTGAACAATCTTCAAATCGTATTAAGAATTTATATGTATATACTGAGCTAGATACGTGAGCATATATTTCTAAGTTTTTTGATTTTTAATTTTGGTTTTGATTAGTTACTAAAAATTATATGACCATTGGAATTAATTTTTATATTTGTTGTTGTTTTATGTATTTCTATTTAAGTAATCTCCTTCAATAAAGTGCTTAAATCTTGGAAGGAAATGTTTTTTATGATTTTCTTTCTTTTTCTTAGAATAAAAATACTTTTTATTTTGTTTACTTTGTGTTTTTACTCTCAGAGGTTTTAATTATTTTCGAAGATGCAATATCATTTTTTACATTGATTTTTTAAAACTTTTTTTTTTTTTATCTAATTTTTAAAAAATTGGTTTGTCTTTGCAAGCCTTTTTTAACAGAACTTTTGAGATGTGAAAACTAATTATTATTTTTTTAAATGTTTTTCACATTATTTTTTTAGGTTCAGTTCATGTTTTCTGTTGTAAAACTAATGTGCT
The DNA here is from genome assembly GCF_038396675.1 of Hydra vulgaris. NCBI lineage: Eukaryota > Metazoa > Cnidaria > Hydrozoa > Anthoathecata > Hydridae > Hydra > Hydra vulgaris. The sequence continues at coordinate 64,427,526 of NC_088920.1, read as the reverse complement.
GTCGATATTTGTGAAATAAATTTTGTAAACGAAAATAAATTTAAAAAATGAGAAATTTTTATTTTTATATAAATAATATTTTTCAATTTAAATCAGAATATTGTGGTTTTATTTTTTTATTTATTATCTAGTTAATAAATAAAAACTGAAAATATATTTTATTACTATGCATATATATATATATATATATATATATATATATATATATATATATATATATATATATATATATATATATATATATATATATATATATGTATGTATATATATATATGTATATATATAATGTAAACTAAGTCTGTTTGAACAATTAACGTGACGAACATTAAAATAGACAGATGTTTTTTGTGTGTTATTAGTACAGATGTTTAAGCCACTCTGGAAATGTATTTAAACAATTTAAATTTTCTTTAATGAAGAAAACATTTAATTGAGTACTTGTTTTGAAATTCAATTTTTTTGTTTGTTGAAAAAGTAAGTTTAATCGGGTAAAATTTAAATTTATTTTAAAACTATAATTTATCTTTAACTTTTTCGTGTACCGCTACTGTAGTATAATACAAGTTTGCATAATTACTTTTATTGGAAAGTATCCTTAAAAAAATTTATAAATAAACAAGAGAGCTTTTGGAAAGCTCAATTTTTTTTATTTTAACTCTAAAAAGATTTTATGGTTGACTATGGTTTATAATAAAAAGATTTATCGCTTCCGCTTTTCGGCTCGAAAAAGGGATTTAAACCACGGGCTTTTTCGAGTCTCGAGTAAGCACTTGCAAAAATATACTTAATTTTTTAAAATTTTTGAAGTACCAAACGAGCTCGTGAAATCTTTGCAATCGGCGTGTGCGTTGTAACTGAAAAATTCAAAATATGTATAATTTTTTTAAAGAGTTTCAATAAAAGAATAAGTAATTAAAAAATAGTAACGATTATAAAGAAATTAAAAAACAGTAAGAATAGAAAATTAAAGAAAGGTGGTTCAAATGCTAAACCAATGAAGAAAATTCGGTAACGACAAAAGGAAAATGTCGAACACGTAATGTGCAGGAAGCTAAATTAATTATCTTTTTGAATACTATAAAAACATTCTTCAAGTGAATTTATGGCATGCGCAAAATATTTGTCATATGTGCTTGGACGGCCGCAAGATTTTTTGATGCTTTATATATGACACTCGCAGCCATTTCGCGAGGCTAGAATTATCTTATTCTATCTTTTTTTCAGTTTTGAGAGGAAAATGAATAAAAAACACAAAACTTTATATACTATTTTATAACTTATGTTTTCTTCGCTCCTTTTTTACTTATAACTTAGGCTTCAATACAATAGAAAAACATTTTGGACACATAATGCTATCAATTGCTCAAAAAGTCAAAACATAAGATAATTTTCAGGTCGCAATTTTCCAAACTTTTCAGCTGCTAACTCCAAACGCTTATGCTTTGCAAAAATATCTTAGTATGCTTATGCTTTACAAAAATATTTTAAAACGTTTGACCATAAAACGTGATGGCAATGAGTATATTTTCCACACAATTATTTTATTCTAAATTTAAACTCATCAACAGGTTTTAAACTTCATTAAAAAATCTTGTAACTTTCTAAAGTTGCAAAATTTTTTCTTTCCTCACCATTTTAAATTTTCCATGGTCATAACTTTTGTGCATTTTAAGATTTTTGAACAATGCCAGAAAGTGTCATTTCTGAAAAATTAAAAAATCCTGTAAAAGTTCATGTTCATGAGCCAAATAGAATAGCCAAGTATCACCGTATTTGGTTTGCTTATTTTTCTTAATTTTATATATAATATAATTTTTATCTATTTATGGTAGATATTAATTTAAAGTATTTATAAAAACAAATTTTTTATAACGAAACGAAGGATCCGTGGTTCTGAGGCAAGTACGCTACCACTGCCCTACCTCTAAGCAAGTTTTGCGACATCAGTTCGGAAGGAGGCGTGAACTTCAAATTAAATGCTCATCCGCGGTGCTCTATGATAAGACCGTAAGGACTTCTTTGGGCGCCTGAATAAAATTGAAAAAAAAGTATGAATTGGCAGTACCAGACACATGTTTGGAGGTATTTCTAGATAACATATTCCATTCATTTATTGTGTTATTAACTTTATATGTTATTTATTTAATATTTATATATTTTATATTTATATCTGTACAGCTATGGCGCTGTTCAGGCTTAGAACCAAAGGTCCAAAGTTCAACGCCGGCTCGAACCCAATAAGCAACATTTGTAAGGAAGAAGGCGTAAACTTCCGAGTTAAATTTCTCTTCTGCGGTATATTGTGATAAGACCGTAAGGATTTCTAGGAGCACCTTAAAAACCACACAAAAAGAATGTATGCATTATAATTTATGCAAATTTTTTTAATGTGTTTTTTTTTTCTTTTATGTTACAAGATGTTTGATGCATAAGAAATAACTTGAAGAACATATTTTTGAATATTGTTCATAGTTGTTCTTACTGTTTTTGAATATTGTTCATGGTTGTTCTTACTGTTTTTGAATATTGTTCATATTCTTACTGTTTTAGTCAATATTCGTGTGAAACCTCCTGATTTGTTTGTTTAAATTTGTAAAAATTATTTCTAAAGTTAGTTTGAATTATTATTATTATAAAATCTGTTTTACAATTTAAATATATATATAAATGTTAAATTTTTACTGTAGAAGGCTGTTTTTTTTTTGTTTTTTTTTTTTCGTAAGTTTTTGTTTACATTTGACGTAATATATATATAAATTACATATTTTTTTCAAATACAAACAAGGCTTCTAAAAGAAGATCAAATGATCTTATCGTCAGAAGCCTTTTACAAAACTGAGTACATAAAGTATTATAAAAACGCCTTTTTACAATAAGAGAACGTAAAAAATTAACATAAAAATATTAAAATAGTACTTAGATAAATAGAAACAAATTGTCAACAAGTATAAAACAAAGATTGAACATACATTTCAAAATTATTATATATCATAAGACAAATTAAAAATATTCTAAGATATTTTCAATAGAGAGAATGAGATCTTTTAATTTAATTTTAAAAACAGAATAAGTTAGGGGTAAGCCGAAGTTAGGCAAAATAATTTTGTTCCAGAGATGAGCTGCACGATAAGTGATACAGAATTGATTGAACTTTGTTCGACAGAGTGGTTTATTTAAATAGTTATTATTCCTCATGTTAAACTTGCTTAGAGGTTTCAAAATAAAAAGGTCTTTAAAAATTAAAGGAGATAAATCATACTTCCACATATAAACAAAAGATAAATTTTTATATACGTTTAGTTTATAAACATTGAGGATTTTCATTTGATTGAAAAATATTGAGGAATTTGAGAACCGATCCGCAAAATTAATTACACGGATCGCATGTTTCTGACGGCGATGGAGACATTGTAAATTGCTTTGATCAGTACTACCCCAGGCAATAATTCCATAACTTATATAACTATGAATAAAAGAATAATAAAGTTTAGTTAAATTATTTTTATCTAAATAAGTACGCGCCTTATATAGAATTCCAATACTTTTTGAAACTTTCGAGCAGACATAGTTAATATGATGTTTCCATGTGATGTTCTCGTCAATGAAATGTTTCGTAAACGTCAACGTCAATGTTTCGTAATTTTAGTATTGCATATTGGTCTAAAAAGCATCTCTGTGAAATTTCATGAAAATTTTGGGTATTGTGGTTTATCCTCGTCCGGCTAATTGCCATAGAGAGTCAACATAACTGGGCCTGCGAAGACAGGTTCAGCTCACTAAAGAGAATCATCACTCGCTTTGCTGACCTAGAGTTAGTGAGTTTAAAAAGAAAGAAGAAGTTAGTGCAAAAGTCAGAAGATGTTGAGTTAGAAAGATAGCATAAAGAAAACGGACAGAATTGGACTGAATGATAGAATGCGCAATTTATACTATTAATTATTTTAACTAATTAATGCATTTCATGAAGAATAATATTTTAATGTAGTTGAATGTTTAATGTAATAAACTAATGTATTTTATAAAGCTTGTGCAATATTTGTGGTAGCTCTAACACTGAATTTCGTTTTTTTTTAATCATTTTTATTCAACTTGTTGGGATTGTGGGTCAAACTTTTTTGTTGCTATTATTAGTTTTGTTTGTTTTTTGTTGTACCGGACCTTTTTTAAAATTTAGTAGTTTATGTGTTACGTGAATTATGTGGAGCTATATATAAAATTTATGTATAATAATATTTTTTGGATTACGTGTATTTTTTGTAAAGTTATTTTTATAGTAAGTAAAAACAATTTAACTATGAAGAAAAAATGTCTTTAATTTTGTATAATATAATAAGTATTGAAGTTAATACTGTTTTCCTTTTTATATTACTGCATATTAATGTCATAAAAATCAGATTTTTACTTCAGATTAGTTTATTACTATGTATAAAGTATAAAGAGTTCTTTTCAGAAATATAAGCATATTCATTTTTTTTTAAGAAATGTAAGGTTGTATTTTTTAGTATTTAATAATGGATGAAAGGGTCGCAACAAATGTATGAAATTGTTACGTATCTGCAAGATGCCATTGATGTTGACATTAAATTTATAAAAAGTAGTTTGTGTTATAGAATAACTACATATTCTGGGGAGGACAAGGTAGTCACAGAAAAAAAAAAAAAGCAAATAGAAAGACAAAAAAATAATCTGAAGTAAGAAAAAATGAACCCTTGTAAACGTAAGTTTAAAATGATAAATCTTAAACCAGGCAGGAGCTCTTATGAGGATGAGTACATTGAAGAAGTTTGCGCTAGACCACAGAATAGGAAACTAGAGCAAGGAATAGGAAACACAGAAAAATAGTTAAATCTAGCATAGATATCTTTGTTCTTCATGATATATTGAAAATCTCTGACTTTGTTTCATGCAGTATCTGTAACAACATCTAATCAACCCAAATTAGTGCCAATACTGTATTCTCTTGTAGCAGCATACAAGGGGTCAGTCTTAAAGCTATGCTTAAAAACAAGGACAGCCCATTGGTATAAAACTGTCATTGTATCCAACATAAAAGTGAAGATCAAAGAAAAATGAATGCGCCAAAAATGCTGTTGCGTTCGAATGGAAAACTTATGAACACTCATTCCAAAGTAACGGATGACCAATTGCAAATTCTGGTGTGTGGCTGATCGAGCAAAGTTCCCTGGCGTTCTCCCACCTCTAAAATCAACTAAAGAAACTGGTTAAGTTTTTTAAAACACCATAGCTAAGGCAAATAACAAACTTCTTAGAGAATGAAAGTGTGAAAAAAATGTATCTGGCATGGTTTTCAATACAACTTCATCAAATACAGGTAAGCCCAATTAAATATAAAATATCTGAATGAAAATCATACAACTACACTGTATTGATATACATTTTCAAAAAAGAGAACCACTGCATGTGTGTCTCTAGAAAAAGAATTAGATTGTGCCCTTTTCTAGTTTGCTTGTCGTAGGCATGTGGATAAATTTCTTTTGTTGGAAAAGTTTGAAAGTCAAGACATTAGCTAGTACAAATATTTTAATTCTTCAAAGGTGACTCCAAAAGGCTATACCTTTTGTTTTACCTACAATTAGTATATTATACAAAAAATAGTAAAGTGCTACTTTTTATAATTGGAAAGTAGTGAAAGTAGAAAATTACTACTTATAATTTTAACTTACAACAATTAACATTTATTTACTATATCTTTTTCACATTTCTAGGTTCAAAAAGGATTCCCTCAACTATCCTCAGATCAACTAGCATAGTATTAGCACCCTCATATGATACCTATTAAAGCAGAATGCCAGCAAGAGATGGCTAAATTTTTTGGGAGTCTCTTTTATAATCATTCATATGAGGTGACTACAAAGAGCTGGTTCAGCTTTGTCTGCTCATAATAACTAAAAAAAAATGCTTCGTTTTTTCGCTGAAAACACGAAGTTTTTTCAGCGAAAGGTGAAAAGCATTATGAACAACTCGTTTAATTGTACGTAAATTAGCGATCACATCTGCCTCTGCAGTAATTTGACGGGCAGTTAATGAAGAAATTGTCTCAACAATTTTTGACTATTATGGTCACTTAATGTTAATAGACTTCGGGATATTTTTGTTCATTCCATTCGTATGAGGATTGTTAACATAGTTACTAATCACAGTTCGGCTGCGTCGTATGGCTATTGCCACGTAACTAATGGAATGACCCATTTTAGCTAAGTAAGAGAGCACTTTTTTCTCATCACAAAGCCATTGTTAATTAATTTATTATTTTATACTTAATAAAAAAAACCTAAATTCAATTTTCGACAGTTCACAATAGTTTACATTTAAATAACTGTCTGTCGTGTATAGGGTAAGGTTTCGTATGTTGAGCATGTTAACAGTGTAGGGGAGACCGGGGCTAGTTGGCTCGGTTTTTACTCTATGAGCTGTGTAGCCCTAACAGTACATTTTTTTAAAAATATTAAAGTGTAGTCTTAAAGAGTATGGATTAGGGTATCTTATAAAATTTGCATTCATTTAAAAAAAAAAATTCTTGGGGCCTTTCCGGACCCTCAAAAAAAAAAAAAAATTTGCGCCAACTTACCCCACCACGGGGTAAGTTTTTACAATAATTTTTTTTTCATACGACTAAATATTTTCTTTGTAGAGTAAAAAGGAAGCGATGTTCTAAAAGTTACGTTTTTGTCCAAAAAACGCATAAATCTCAATATCTCCCATGCGCATGCGCAAATCCTGACAATACTACAGTGAATGATGAAATGGTCAATGAGGAAGTTTCTGAGTAATTTTTGTCACTTTCTGATGAAAGGCTCTAAAGATAAACGCAGTTCGTCAACTTACCCCTGCGGCCAACTAGCCCCGGTCTCCCCTATTGCTAATTTGTAGGCAAAATATTATACTAATAATATTTATTTTTTGCAGATTATCACAATTTAATCATTCCTCTTAAAGAAATGAACAGTTCATATAAAAAAAATCTTTATGCCAAAAATTGCGTTGTTTTCAACACACCCAATCAAAAAAAGCTCATCTCAGAAATCAGTTTCCCAAGATGAGCTTTTTTAATGGAACTCAAAAAAACTCAAAATAACGAAAAAGTAATCCCAAAAAAACCCTATATAAAATTGTATCTTCAAGGCTTATACTTAAGTAAAAAGTAATTATCTCAACCATAAAAAAGAAATAATAATAAATCTTTCCTATCTCTAAAAAAGTTAACAATACAATTTTTTGAAAAAACTTTTGCTCTTGAAATAAAGCTCCCCGGAGATTAACTTTAGAAAAACGTGTTTTTCTTAATAAAAAGCTGCATCTTTTCTTGAGCTTCTAAAAATGTATCATCTTAAGCAACTTCACCAAGTCTATCATAATTTAAATAGCACGACAACATCTTATGTGTTATCTCATATAACCCATGGAATTAGCAGCAGGTAAGCATAAAATATTGAGGATGTAATAAATTTTTGAAGATCTTGTTTCGTTCTGACGCAATTACAAAATATTGAATAATAAAAAATTATAACAGGGATGGTAAATTTTTATAACAGTAAAACAATCAAAGAATACTAACTATAAAACCAAGAAATTAAAACAAATAACACCGTCGAACTTGTATGAATATTCTTAACCAAAAAAGTTCGCGAAAAAATCATTAGTCTACCCGTAAAAGAGGTTATACCATCTTAGAAACCTGCTCATCTTACACAACTTTCCCCTACATCATATAAATATTTATATAATTTCTAAAAGCTATTCCGAATACTCAACCTAAAGTAATTTTTTAAAGCTTTGAAAAAACTTCACCTAAAAACAAGTTGTACTAACAAATTAAGATATAAATTAAAACAAGAAATGCATATGTCAAAAAATTAACAAAGCTTTAAAGATTTATTTAAATAAATTACTAGACCACTTTAATAAAAAAAGTTCGCATGAGCATATAAAATAAACCAATAGCTAATCGGTGGGCGGATAAATTGCTTGTGAAATGCTCAAAAATCGGTGGGCGGATAAATTGCTTGTGAAATGCTCAAAAATCGGTGGACGAAGAAATTGCTTGTGAAATGCTCAAAAAGGAATCAAAAACTGTGTAATAAATTCCAAAAAACTAAAAATAGAGTAAAATGGGGTAATTTCGCCACTTTAGAACTTTTCAACCAATTGGTGTATATAGAAATTTTCATATATACAAAATTAGTGTATATATGACTAGGGTTAGGACTATTGTAATTGTAATTGTAAAAATTAAATACAATTACACATTACAATACAACAATATTGTATTGTAATATTACAGAAACAATAAAAGAAATTTATTTTGGTATTGTATTGCTGTGATGAAAAACAATTACAATAAGTATTGTATTGTTTTTTTTCTAACAATACAATAAAATTCGAGAACTATTGTACTGCATTGTTTTAATGAAATAAAATTACAATAACTATTGTATTGTTTTGATGAAAACAATTACAATAACTATTGTAGTGTATTACTTTACATTAAAGTAGAAAAGCTAACGTATTTATATTCATCTCTGACGAACTTACTATTATTTTTGCTATTTTTTATTTACGGATTTGCAATATATTGCAAATTTTTTTTTTACATATTTAGATTTCGCATATCCTATCTTGTTATGTATTTCCAACCTCTAAATGGCCGCAAAATATTGCCTGTCTGATGATAGCCTTACTATTATGAAAAATAACATTCATAAATTATTTTATTCAGCCCTTTAATTTTTTCCTCTTGATTTTAATTATGCAAAGGAAATTAAAATATATATGAAAACTAAGTTTAGTAACACGAACAGTTAAACATAATAATTCTTCTTAAATAAAAATGTTAATGTCTTTATCACAATAAAAATATATTGTTATTGTATTACAAAGACGAATTACAATACAATATTTATTGTTATTGTAGTGGGTCATTACAATACATTTTTTTTCAGATATTGTTATTGCTTTATAAAGATGAATTGCATTACAATATTTATTGTTATTGTATTACAGAATTACAATAGTTGTAAATCACAAGTATTGTTATTATTACTAAATTAAGTTAATACAATAACAATAATTATTGTTACTGTTATTGTTTTCATTACAATTACAATAGTCCTAACCCTATATATGACCAACTGGTCATATATACACTAATTTCTATATACACCAATTGGTGTATATAGAAATTTTCTACCAATTGGTGTATATCTACTTCTATCACTATAACTATACTCAAGAAAAAGATTATTTTATAAGTCAAATTTCTATTAAAAAAATAAACAAATTTCTTATCAAATTATGTGAAAAAAAATCTTCTTTTTGTGAAAACTTGATAAGAAAATTAATTGACGAAAATAATCTATAAATAAACAGGAAATTTAAAATTCTCATAAAAATCAAATTATTTGTTTCTATTAAAAATTTATAAAAACTAAAGTATTAGAAATTTTTCAAAGAATCTTTGTATTGTTTTTTTCTACCAAACTTTGATCGGTTCCAAAGTTATTACGGAAATACTAATTGGGGGAATTTCGCCACCTATTTATATTAAATAGAAATGCGCTCTGATTGGATAATTAATATTATTTCCCTTCCTTATGTTTTAGTATTTAATTTATCAGGTCATGTTGGTCTTATGCGCTTTTGACTAGATAATTTAATTAATATGTCTAATTAAAATAATTCACGAAAGTAATTAATAAATAAAGTAAAAAAAAAATTAGTATGCGCTTTGATTAGATAATTAATATCATCCTCATCTTCTTGTTTTGAAAATTAATTTCTCAGGCCATGTTGGTCTTATAATTTGTGCAAATTAATTAAATCGATCAATATTCAGCAACAATGCGGCGAAACTACAAGAGAAAATCTGTCACCAATTATAGCGAAGAGCTAATGGAAAAAGCCATTGCAAAAGTTAAAGCTGGCGAACTGAGTCGCAAGCGAGCCTCAGAATTATACTGTATACCTCGTAAGACACTAGGAGGAAGAACTCAATACCCAGAAAATATAGCTGGGCCTGGTACATTAACAAATCTTAGCTATGTGACTGAAGAATAAAAAGAGAAGAAAAAAAAAGGTGGAGGGTTGACATACCGATAATACCTATCGGTATTATTGCTATGTCCCTGCCCCTACTTATTGAATATTGTTAGATTTCTTCTTGTTTTGACTGATTGTGAATGTGTTTTTAAAATTTATAATTTAAAATAAAAAATTTATGTAATGAAAATAATATAGGTGGCGAAATTTCCCCAAATTAGATTTTATTGGAGTAATTTCGCCATCCCATTTTTTCTGTTTTAATTATTTAAAAAAAAAAAAAGAAGTATGTGAAGTTTATAAAAATATTATAAACAATAAAAAAAAAAATTCGATTTTCATTTTTGGTTCTCAAGTTATTTAAATTAAAAGAATTATTGGCGAAATTATCCCACCTTACTTTACAAAAAAAGAAATAAAAAAACAGGAGTGTTTTTACCAAACTCTGATTAATTTTTTATAACACTTCTTAAATTGGCCAGATTGCATCTTTAAAAAAAGACAAGCAGTACTATGCTTTAAGAACTGTCAATTTGTTTCCCCATCACCTTTTAATATTTCTGATCACCTACTGGTATCTACAAATATAAATTTGGAGACAACAGCTTAGCAAAGAAAACAAGTATGGTGCAAAATATATCTTAATTTCGAAATATACCTGGAAGAATGGCTTGAAGAATGACTTGACTTTCGAAATCATAATCTTTAAATTTGATCTCTACTAAAGCGCGTACTAAAGAATCAATAAAAGATAATACAATAAAAAACAAAATAAACATGCTTTAAAGTTAAAAATGGTCTTTTAGGCAGTTAAGTAGTGCTTTATACAACAACAGAAGTTTAATTTTTCAAAATCGTGGTGTACATAGGAGCCTAAAAAATGCCAATGTAGCGAAACGGCGCATTAAATTTGCACTAAATCTTTATATTACATATGGGTTTGTTCATAAATGACGTCTAACAATTCCTGATCATTTTGACCCTCTCCTTTCCCCTCGTCACAACAATGTAACACTTTTGTAATAAATCTTGTATGAGTTGTCATAAAACCACTCCCCTCAACCCTCACCCCCCTATAGCGTGGCGTAATTTATGGACAACCCCCATGATAATTTTCAAATTTCTTAATTTTTTTTTGTATATTTTCAAAGCAATGATATACTTTGTAAATTACAAACTGAGAAAAGAAAAAAAAAATGTTTGGATCATTGTTTTGTGGGTCCGTAAAGATTGATTAATTGGAGCATGTTACTACAGAGTAGGGTGTCCCAAAAAATGTCCCTACATGAGCTACATAGAAATAGGAAACTCTTATTAATTAAACTCAGAAATAGGAATCTTCTCGTGTTCCTCAACATCATCATCAGCAAAAGACATTACAACAAGCTGTTGACTTAAATACCAGTTATGATTCCGCATGCTTTTCATTTTCATGTTAATTAGACGAGGAACAGAAATATCAAACAACTTAATGTTCTCCATGAGCTAATTTAACATTTATGAGTTCAGTTTGATTTGCTGGAACTGCAGTTTAGTTTATTCAATCATTTATTTTATTGTATTTCTCCGTTAGTCTTAGGATCTTTAAATTGAAAAAAATTACATAGCTGAAGTTACTAAAAAAGTACATTTGCAAAGCATAGCGTAAAAATATTTTTGTAAAACATTTAGATAAAAACTAAATGTTAGAACTACCTTGAATTTTTTTGAGAATATCACAGAATATTTCTGATACTAGGCATCTGGTTAATTGGAAACTCATTTATGGAATATTTTAGTAAATATAGAAATTGTCTCAAATTGCTTATAACAGTGTACTTTTTCTTTTCCTCTGATCCTTTTTCGATTGATCATTTTTTTGTTCAACCTATTTTTTTTTAATATACTTATTTATTTATGAAGCTGAAAATATCGAAACCATTTAAATCATATGAATACAAAATGAATCAAAGTATTTTAAATAACAAATAGCAGTGAACACTAAAATAAAAATAAGTAAACATTTAAAAGTATGACAAAAAATAACAATATTAAAAATTTTAAGGTTTTACACAAAGCTCTTACACTTGTTTCAGATCAATATTTTTAATGTATTTAGTCGTTAAATTATATTATTTAGCTTTATATAAAAACGATATTTTAGATGGCGCACAAAAAAAAACATTTTTTTTGGGACACCCTACTATAGAGAAAGCATGTTTTTTACTTGTTATAAATTTTCCATAATAAAATGGCATTATAAGTGAAATAATATTCGAACTGCCTTTGTAGTAACATGTTACAAAATCAATTCAACTAAAGCGGGTTTTATTACAAACAGGTTTTTGTTAAGTACGAAAAACAAAATGGATGCGGAGCGTTAAATAAGTAGACAATCAGTTCTGCGCAAGCGTGACGCATGCGCAGGTATAGCGTAAAGCTTCTATTGGGTAGGTTAAATCTTTCGTTAAATAAGTAGCCTTGTTTCCGTTAGGTATAAACACAATAAACAAAGATAACTATGTTTTTTAATTTTTTAAAGCTATATAATTAAAATGCCAGTCTATAATTACTTTGATGAAGATGTTTAGCAGTATGTCTCTAATAGAAAAATAAATCATTAAGATTAAAAAATGTCAACTTAATGGTATGTAGTGATTCTTCCCGGGAAAAATTTTATTCCAATTTCCCGGAATCCCGGGAAATTTTTTTGGGATCCCGGGATTTTTGTACACACATTTTTTAACTTTCCCGCCAAAGTCAGAATTTGTTGTTTTCCGGACCATAAGAAATATTGCTTATTTATATTGTTTACATATTGAAATTTATCTAAAAAAATAATCAAAGTACTAATGACAAAGATATTGAAGATGATGTCTTTGATGATGACGATGATTATGATGAGGAGGAGGATCAGCAAAATGAAATTAGTGACCAAGTTCCTGATCTTGTTCCTAATCTTGTTCCTGAGCTTCATAAAGTTCTTGTTAAAGTTAGAAAAATAGTTGTAACTTTTAAAAGATCTCCTTTAAAAATGGATTCTTTAAAGCGTTATTCTAAAAATGAATTTGGACAAGAGCTAGTGCTAATTTTGGATTCAAAAACTCGTTGGAATTCAATGTTGACCATGATTCAAAGATTTATTAAAGTTAAAAAAGCAGTTTTTAAATCTCTCGTGGATTTCAGTTTAGAAAACCTAATGTTGTCTGATGATGAACTTACAGTAATTGAAAATTTAGCAAAAAGTCTGGAACTTATTGTCTTAGGTTCTGAAATGATTTGCAGAAAGGAAGCAACTTTATTAACAGCTGATGACACATTAAAATTTATGGTTAAAGAACTTGATGTTCAAGATTGCTACCTAGCAAAAGATCTTAAAAATGCTTTAATTGAAAGAATATGTCAAAGAAGAAAAAAAGATCTTGTTGGTTTACTAAAATTTTTAGATAATCCACAATCTTCAAAAAGTGATATGGATGATGACTTATTTAGCATGCCATCTAAAGCAGTTATGATAAATTTAGCGATTGAAATAGCTGGTCGACTTTTTCCCATAATTGAAAATATAGCAAAAGAAAAAGATAGATAATAGAAAACTTAACAATAGTATTATTGATATAAATCAGTTATCTGAACCTATGGCTGCCAGATTAGAAAAATTTTTAAAAAAAAAAGATGTTTTTGAAGTCAAGTGCAATAAATCAATTATGCGTCAAGAATTCAATCTGTTTGAAGCTACTAATAAAAGATCGCATAACTTAGATATGCTTTATAATGCGCTTTTAACTATTCGTCCTTCCAGTGTAGAGGCTGAAAGGGTGTTTAGTTCAACTGGATTTTTTTTTACCAACTATAGAACTAGATTGATCGACATTCATCTCGATGCACTGGTTTTTCTCAGAAGTCACTTTAAAGTTGTAAACAGTTACAAAAAATAAATAGAAAAATAGAAAGGTGTATTTAGTTATTTATATTTTCTCTGATGAAGATTTTCCCGGGAATTTCCTGGGATCCCGGGAACAATGTAAATAAGTCCCGCTATCCCGGGAATGGAAAAAGTCCGGGAAATCGCAATCCCTAATGGTATGTGCATATATAATCCACTATTTAAGTTAAAATTTTATATAATTTATGATAAAGAGTTTATTATTGTATATTTTATATTATTTTATGCTTCTGACGTTAAATTTGTACTATATCTTAGCATCTCAAAACCCAAATTTGTTTTGGGACCACCATTTAATGCATAAACTTATTTGTCAATTTTGCTCAGAACTATTTGCCAATTTTGTTATATATTTAAGTGTTGCAATCAAATATCACTAAAAATTATTGAAAACAATCTAAAATCAAATAAAATTTTAAACAAGTTTATGTGTCTATCTTTGTTGTAAATTTATTATGGATTTAAAACTAATTTTCAGAAAGTGACCCTATGTACAATTCAAATAAAGCTTATTGTACTTAGGCCCACTAATTTTTAAACCCTTTCTATAAAAGTCCATCAAGTACTTTTATAATTTAAGCCAATATACTTATACTAATACAAAGTAATTAGTTTAGAGATGTGATCATATCATTTTCCCCATTTTTAAACAAGTCTAGGGCCTTAAATTTGGGCATTGAAAAATTTTGATCCTAGGCACACGAGACCTAGGCACACGAGACTCCAGACCTTATTGGACCGCTTGGCTTAACAAAACTTGGAAAAAAAATTTAAGTAAATTTATTGAAAGGTTAACAATTTATGTTATGACTTTATAGGTTTTGTATTCTTCAAAAAACTCCAAAATTTAAAATTGTTTTGATAAAGTCTGCTTATTTCCCTCAAACCAATCAACAAGTAAAAATTTCAGAGTTTAAACTGGTAATGGTAAAGCTTTGATGAAAGTTGTTTGTTAATGATAGAATCATTGTAAAGAGGGGCTGTCGAAAATAAAAGTTTTCTAAAGTTCTCTCTAAAGTTTATCAATACAGTCTAAAGACAAGGCCTTATATATTTTAAGAAACCCATCAGGCTGGCTTGATGACAGCTTGATTGATATAGCACAAAATTTGCTTTTATATCAGTTTTCTAAAATATCTGGGTTTTAAAGTTTAAAACATCTGGGTTTTGTGCATTTTTAGTTGTTTTAATTCAGGTGCTTTTTCAAAAAGTTACAGTTTTATGCAAATGAATAATGTTCGAATATTATAATGGGTGCTTCTATGTGATGTGTCCTGATGTTTTTCACATTCAAAGTGGGTTTAGTTTTATGATTCGCTCTTTAATACTTTAAGTTAAGATGATGCACTATTGTTAGTGCATAGAGTTGTACATGGAAATGATTGTGACCTTTTCGTAAGAGAAAATGCAAAAGATTTGTGTTGCGGTATCAATCCAAGTTTAATTGTATGGAAAGATAATGATGTGAGGCAACATTACCTAAAGAAACTCAATTGATCAATTTTTTATAGTATATTGTGAAAGGATATATTAATCTGCCATAACTGTCTTAACATTTTTAACATTCATATGATTCAAAGGTTTGAAGCTTTCTGGCGTTTAGAGTTCATTTGTAAATCAATTTATTGACATATTGATTAGTGCATTTATTACGTACTTTTCAGGCACAAAAGCAGGTATTTTTTGTTTTATTTTTTCATTGCAATTTTACGATACTATTTATGTTATGCTATGTTTCTATAATATATAGGCTTGTAATTCCATGTGGAAAAATTGAATTTCTTTCGAAAATGCTTAAGTTTCAACCAAGTTAAATTTTGTCAATAGTACTTAGAAACCATGTTATTTTATTTTGTTTTTTATATTGTGTAAGGATATTTTAATCTTATTTTCAAAATAAAGTTTAATTTAGCATGAAGTGTGTCGTTTCTTCAATACCGTTTTTATTTAAAACATTCACTTAGTAAGAAATAGTAAACTAAGTTTAGGTCATATTTTATTATTATTGTGCTATATACATAACACCGCTAAAATCGTCGAGTAACACCTATCTAGGTTGTTATTTAACGGTAGTGCAGCGGTGTAGTGGTAAAGCGCTTGCCTCATAATTGAGAAGTTCCGAGCTCGATCACCACCATGTCCCTGGTATTACCGCGCTCAACTTGTTTCTCCGCGCAGCGGCTTTGTTCGTCATGGTTTGTGTTTTGGAGTTGTAGAGTTAAGAGAGGGTTTTAACTACAACTAAAGTAGCCTTCTCAACTGTAGTAGTTTTCTCGGTCTTGGGGAGGTAAATTAGCACCAAAGCCAGACGCAAATTAACAAATTCTCTTATTTTCTTTTTATTGAAATAACATCAGAATACTTTCCTTACTAATTATCTGCGTACAATTAAGTAACAATTACTTTTTATCAAAAAAGCAGTTAAATTATTTAGGAATACAGTAAATTTGCTCGTGAGATGTCTATTTTATAACTATTTTATTTGATATCATCAAAGTATGTCTGATTTTAGTATATTTATCCAGTGGGTTACCTGAGAAAAAAAATCTTTTGCTTATGTATATTTAATATGTTTCTTGTCTTACTGTACTATAAATATATAAATTTCGACTAGAATATGCACCGTGAGTTAAATATTATTAAAAGTATTAAATTGTCACTATAAAAATGCCGTAAAATAATAATTCGCAAGACAAAGCGATTGCTTTTAGTTCGGATAACGGTTTTTTTTTTAAATTTGTTCGTCTGGGTTAACAAAATATGCCTTGACTGTTCAATTTGTCTACTTATTTAACGTGACTTGATGCGTTAAATAAGTATCCGTAAACTAACGCATGCGCAAAATATCACTTTGTCTAATTTAACGATCTACTGATTTAATGTGACAGCGGAGCGATGCGTTGAATTTCTTTTGTCAACGCCAAGTCACCCCTACGATAGACTCAAAAACAGGTTTTACAAGATTTTATAAAAACAACTTGACTAAAATTAAAAATTAGTTTGAAAAACATAGCTTGTCTATTTTCGCTTTGAATTCATTTACGGACTGCGATTCAACAACTGAAGTAGGCAGTGTGTTCCATTTTAACACTCAATTTGTAAAGAAATTTCCATGAAAGTCGTTATTGAAATAAGAATTAGTAACAGTATGGTGATCTGGTCTTTAAAATACTTAATAAATTTTTTAGGAGGAACTGGCCATTCAAGTTTTTTAAACTTTTATAGCATTTAAAAAGTTGAATTAAATCCCCTCTTTTTCTTCTTTCTGAAAGGTTTGTTAAATTTATAGAACATGTTCATTTTTCGTAATAGATGTCGTTTTTCCTGTATCAATTTTATTGCTCGTCTTTGTATGTTTTCAAGGATATTTATATCTTTCTCCATATGAGGTGACCAAAGGTGAATTGCATTCTCAAAATATATATATCCTTTATATATATTTTGAGTATGCAATTAAAATTTACTCAAATATCGCATATATATGGATTTTTGAGAAAAGGATACGATTTACTTATGTAAAGATTAAACCCTAAGAAGACGCATTTAATCTTAGAGGTTTTTTGTTTACGGAGATCCTAGAGATCTATGAACTATAATATTTCCCTTTCTTAAACATTAATCTTGATGCTTTATTTATTTATTTCGTCATTAAAAAAAAGAATATAGTCGTTGCTTTATTTTGGCAACTTTATATTTCCCGGCGTTATTCGTGGATTTGATGTCTTTTTTTCACACATTTTGTAACTACAGGAAAAACCGTATTGTAAAGTTTTTCTAATTTATCAAGAAACTTATCGTATGTCTTAGCTGTGTGTTCAATATCAAGAAGGTCATCTCAATTTAAATCTGATAGAAGAGTCATATCTATCTCTCTTGCAGAAAAACAGCTTCAAAAAGATTTTACTCAATTAATCAATAATTCAAAAATAATTAGTGAACAAATAACTACGCATGTTGCAGACGTAAATATTCTTTTGAATTTAAAAAAAGTTAATGACCGCATTACAGGGTTTATGCAAAATATAAAACATTTTTTAAGAATTTATAAAACATTTAATTACATAATTACTCCATAACACTTTAGAATTTATGAGGTCTATTCATGACGAAGTAAAGAAATATAAAAAATAAAAAAAAGAACGGCAGTAGTAAATTAGTTGTTAGTTGTAAGTCACGGTGCATAGAAACATACGCTAAGACCTTGCAACACATCCCCAGAGATTTTATTTTTGATTATCATTAGAAAACATTTTCTCATTCAAAAAATGTAAACGACAACTTTTTTTAGTGGGGGCCTGGGGAGAAAACACACATTTTAGGGCAGTGCCCAGGAATTTTGTTGTTCAAGATAGGTAGCTAATAAGCATGGGGCATACTCAAATTTTTAGTATGTTGATACTGGTAGCAAATGAGGATGACTTGCAAAAAATTAAGGTAATTGAAGCTAAACCAACCCCGCCCCGATCCCTAACTGCCCCCTTCCTAGAACTACGTCTCCTTTGATCGTAAACTTTTTTTTTTGTTCTATCATAAAGTAGATCAAAATTCATCGACAGATTTCAAATTTCATCAAAAAATCTCTTTTCGCTTAAGATTTATAGCAATGCAAAGCCTAAAATTACCCCCTAAAATAACCTTAAATGGTCTCAACTTTTAAACGAAAAAATTTTTTTTGATGTAATTTGAAATCTGTCGATGAACTTTGATCTAGTTTAATATAAAACAAGCAAAAAGATGAAAAGTGTTTTTTGGAACCATACCCTAGGGGAGATTTGGGGAATCTTCTCGAACACCACAAAATCATGCCCATGCCCCATATTTAGATTTTCAGAAATATTTGTGATAGATTTATCAATTTTATTTTTTAAAGTTTTTAAAAATTTTTGTTTAACATTAAAATTTACAGACGGATAAGTAATTTTTATTACTTTCTATTTACATTTTAATTGAAATAAAAACAAAGCAAAGCAACCTTTAATTATTAACAATTAGTAAAAGTTAGCAGTTGCTAATTGTTAACAGTTGTATAATAACTCTTTGCACGCGTTGATATACGAACTGAAAGCATGTTTTTAGCCATTATATTGACATGTGTTTATAGGCATTATATTGACATTTGATTGATATAACCGATATATCATGCCAATATTATCAATCCATATCAGAAGTTTTTATTTGAAGCATTCATTTAAAATGCCTAAACATGCAAAAGAACATAGTGATTTTGTAAAAAATTTTTGCATTTGCTGCTTCAGGAAAGGCACGGATTTAAGACCAATAAATAACCCTGAAACAACTTATTTAAATCTAAATAAAAAGAAAAATGACTACTCAAACCTTATCAAAACTATATTCTGGAAAGATTATTCAGCGGATAATCCTGACCTTCCTACCATGCTTTGCTCAAAATGTAGAAAAAAGCTTGCAGGGACTGATCCTTACTTCATTATGCGGCCGTATTATGAAGGTAATTATAACTATATTGATGTTTAATTTACTTCATTTAAAATTTAGATTCGCTATTTTAGTTATTATAGTTGTCATACAAGTGCTATAAAATTTAGACCTGAATACCAGAGTTATTAGAGGGAAAAAATGTGAATGTTTTATTTGTGAAAATGGGCGCAAATCAAAAATGGAAAAAATATTGGCCCCAATGGTTGATTGTGTTTCGGGAAAGCTTGTTTATCAAGGCGCTGAAGATGTTTCAAATAAACCTGCAGAAAGACTAGTTTGTCAACATTGTTATGCCCGAGTGGGACAGGGAATTCCACATCCCTGTACGAAATTAGAAAGACAAAAGAATTTGACTGCCATTGTAAAATCAACATCCCCAACAACGCAAGGAAAAGTTCTGTCCAGCTCTATCAAAGATTTCAGCACAAATGACTCAGAAAACACCTTAGTTTTGAAAACCTTTGGTCCGAAGCAACTCACTGTCTCTTTCGGAAAGACTGAGGTTAAGAAACCTTTCTTTTCTTTAGATAAATTGAACAAACTTCAATTAAAACTACATTCCAGGTAAATTTTTGTTGCTTAAAAATACTTTTAAAAATAAATTTGTTATGAGTTTAAAGCCAATTTTTGTAATAACTTTATTATGATTTATAAGTAATCGCAACATGATTGAAGTTGCACGATTTCTGAGAAGTGAGGCAGGACGAAAAAGTGTGGAATCCGGTTTCAATATTAAACTGATTGAGAACAACGAAATAATTGGAAATTTATTCAATTGTGATAAAATCCCATTGCTATTAAAATTAAAATAAAGCGAAGAGGTAAGTAAACTATTTCCAAAAAAATTATTTTATAGCTAGATTGCAATTTGTATTATTCATTTTGATTTTTTATGAATGTATGGTTGGTAGAAAAAGATACTCCTATTGTGTATTGCAATGACATTGAAGAACTCGTAGCAATGGTACTTCATCACAGAAGTCAAGAAACAAATGATGTTGATATCAAATTAGGTGTAGATGGAGGGCAGGGATTCCTAAAAGTTACACTGTCAATAACCCTAAAACCAGGCTTAAAAAATAATAAAATTCCAGAGAAACTGAGCAAGAGTGACGGATATGCGTGCAAACATTTTAAAGATTCAAGCGTCCACAAAACTATTATATTGGCCATTTTGCCTTCATTGAACGAAAAATACCTTAACTTGCGGGTAATATTGGATAAGCTAAACATTTCATCCTTAGATTACGCAGTATCTGAAGATCTAAAGATTTTGCTTCAAATGGTTGGAAAACAAACTGCAACATCAAAACACCCTTGTCCGTATTGCATGACGTCATCTCCTGACTTTCAAAAAGCTGATCATTATACTCTAGAGTCTTTGTGTACATTGTACGACCAATGGATGGCTGATGGTGCAAATTTAAAAAAAGCTAAGAATTACACTAATGTTGTTAACTCCCCTTTATTAACAGGCAACAAAAACAAAAAAATACTAGAACTTGTAAATATTCCTGGACTACATATACTGCTAGGTGTTGTAGACAAAATTTTAAAAGAGATTGAAAAAAATTTATTTGAAAACAAAGAGTGTGGGTTACAGTTTGTTAATCAATATCTGTCTAAAATAAACATCTGCAGAGTGTCCTACCAAGGGCAGCATCGTTTGGAAGGCAATGCTTGTCATAAATTGCCTAAAAACATAGACAGCTTTGAACTGTTTTTTCAAGAGTTTAGTCTTGGAGTTTCCGCTGCCAAATATATTAAGGTACTTAGAGATTTTGAAAAAATAGTCCATGGTTGTTTAAGCTCCACGTATGTTAAAGATCTAGAGGAGTTCTCTACGAGCTATAGAAATCTAAGGGCTACAATTCCTTTGAAGGTACACATAATTGAGCAACATGTTATTGAATTTATCAACATGAAAGGTGGAGTCTTTGGTATGATAAATAACTTTTAAATTTGATTAAAAATAATTTATAATCTTAGTAATTAAATACTCTATTTTAACAGTTGAATCGTAAAATTTGCATAATTTACGACGAATATTTATTAAATAAACTTGCATTTCTTTTGTACTTATACTGTTCTATAGGCTTTGGTTACTGGACTGAACAAGCTCTCGAATCCATTCATCAGGATTTCAATCAGTTTTGGCGAATGAGAAAAGTTGGAGAGCGCAGCCCAAACTATATAGAGGCGCTGAAAAACGCGGTTGTTGCTTACAACTACAAGCACTTTTAAAGTAGCTTTCTATTTGCAGGAATGTAGTTTTAAAAAGTAAAGTGTTAAATCTCCTATGAACAAACGTTTAGTATGACTTTGAAATGTAAAATATCAATCATAATGTAACCATAAAAATCTTTTTTTTATTACTGTAATAAATAATTGTAGCAAACCCTTCTCGACCCCTTATAGCCCTCCCCAGGGTATGGTTCCAAAAACACTTTTCAACTTTTTGCTTGTTTTATATTAAACTAGATCAAAGTTCATCAACAGATTTCAAATTACATCAAAAAAAAATTTTTCGTTTAAAAAGTTTACGATTAAAGGAAACGTAGTTCTAGGAAGGGGGCAGTTAGGGATCGGGGCGGGATTGGTTTAGCTTCAATTACCTTAATTTTTTGCAAGTCATCCTCATTTGCTACCAGTATTAACATACTAAAAATTTGAGTATGCCCCAAGCTTATTAGCTACCTATCTTGAACAACGAAATTCCTGGGCACTGCCCTAAAATGTGTGTTTTCTCCCCAGGCCCCCACTAAAAAAAGTTGTCGTTTACATTTTTTGAATGAGGAAATGTTTTCTAATGATAATCAAAAATAAAATCTCAGGGGATGTTTTGCAAGGTCTTAGAGTATGTTTCTATGCACCGTGAAGTGCTTTAAAAGTATAATTTTTTGAGTCTATTATCAAACTTTTTTTTATACCTTATAGTTTGGAATCTGACTTTCAAGTATGGAATAAAAGTTTTATATTTATAAGATATAAAACTTTTATTCCAAAGTTAAATGATTTAATATGGTGAGTTATGTTTGTTACAGTTTTAAGTTTACATTAAGTACAATGAAAAATAGAAAAATTACTATATCCATATTAAACAAAGATATAAAACTTGAGAAAACTTATAAGATATACAATGAAAAATAAAAAAATTACCATATCCATATTAAACAAATGCTTTTTTTTATCCAGAGAAAACTTTTTAAATGCGATACATATGTAATCATGCCTTACTATGTTTATAATTAAAATATATTATTCAAGCTTTATTTTGTTGTTTTAAGTGATAAATGGAATATGAGAGAGAAAGGAAAAAAAGAACACTTATTACAAAGGATATTCTAAGAACCATAAGAAAGTCAATTCTAAAATAAATAAAGTTAAAAGAAATAGCGGAAGAAGTTGAAATATCAGTTTCTGCAACACGTTCTATTTCTGATAAAATCAGTAAAGGACTTGGTGATGATGAAATCACATCAGTAAAAAAAGGAAGGTGCAGCTATTATGACGAGACACTTAAATCTGAAATTCGATTGTTAATTGAGCATGATATATCTCATACTTTAGCATCATTGAGAAACATTCTCATTGAAAGGAATATTAATGCGTCTATACCAACAATATCTAAGTATTTGAAGTCGATGGAGTTCACTAGAAAACGACTTACATTAGTACCAAAAGAAAGAAACTCGCCGCAAAACGTTGATTTAAGACAAAGTTTTTGCAGGACTATTAATTCGATTCCTGACAATAACTTAGTATTTCTAGATGAAACAGGCTTTAACTTACATACTTCTAAGCAGTATGGCTATTCTATAAAGAATAAAAAATGTTTTGTTACAGTGCCAGGAAATCGTGGAAAGAATGTAAGTCTAATGGCCGCTATAACAGTTAATGGTATTCTAAGCTTTAAGATTGTGGATGATGCCTATAATGGTGATATTTTTTATGGTTTTATAATCAACAATTTAAGACCGTATTTCCAAAGGAATCCTCATTCTGGGCTAGTATTGGATAGTTGTGCATTTTATCGTCGAAGAGATGTAATCGATTTGCTCGGCCGATCCAATGTTTCAGTTTACTTTTTGCTACCTTATTCACCGCAATTGAACCCGGTCGAGGAATACTTTAGTTGTCTTAAAGCTAATTATACTTCTATAAGGCCGTTTCCAAAAAGTAGCAATGAAGTTAAGGCTACTTTAAATTCGCTTATACCGACAATTGGCATTGATTTTTGTGGTTGGTATTATAATATGAGAAGATGGGTTATGAAAGGCATAGCAAGGCAAGAGTTTTATTAAAGTGGATACTTTATTATTTATATTATATCTTTAAATATAATGAGTTATAGTTATATTAAAAAAATACACTTTATTCTGTAGAATTTTGTGAATAACTTTATACATCATAAATGTACTCTTAAAGAACTAAAATGTTTTATATTTTCTTAAAAACTGTTTTATATTTTCTTAAAAAATGTTTTTAATTTTCTTAAAAAACGTTTTATATTTTCTTAAAAAATGTTTTATATTTCGCATAAATCCTGTAAAACACAGCAACCAGATAACATAAAAAATCAGAAAGATCTTCACTTACTGCATGAGCCACTGTAAAAAAGGCCTTCTGCCACTATTCTTGATACTTTTTAACGTATCTACTATATATTTATGTAATATACTATCTTATATTATAATTTGTTCAATTTAAATATTACCACTGAGCAAGAGAAAAGTAAGATGTAGAATCATTGACTGACGATAAAGCTTAGCTAATAACTACAATTCACAAAACGAAAAATTGCGCTCGTTTTTAAGTCCATGCAAATAAGTTTTGGGTACAAAAAATAAAATTATTTGAAGTCAATTTACTGTATAAGAAACATTTTATTTAACATTTGATTTTAACATGGACGTATAAGATTATATACAGTATATTATATTATATAAGTATATACAGTGTCTTTTGCTACTATTGTGCTACTCAAGAAAGAAATGGAAAAAAAATCAATAGCTTTGCCAGATTATGATGGCGGTGACAGTTTTACCCAACTAATGTCTCTTGCAAAAGTTTAGAATCAGTTAAGTATTTTTTGGATTAATCCATAGTTTATTGAAAATGACCTACACAAATGGCATACATAAAACTAAGATTTAATTTATATTATATACATACACTTGTATGTATATAACATTATTAGTTTAGAGTAATTTTTTTAAAGCACCTTAAGTTTATTTTTTAAATGATTTATAGTGATTGTATATATAAAATATGTACATATAATATGAGTTTGTATGTATGAAGTTGTTATGTTTATATAGTAATTTATAGTGAAATACTTTTATTATTATATTATATTAATGATATATTATTATAAATATTATATTATATAATGTATTAGATATAACTAACGCAGTAAAAAATTTAAAAACCAAGCAGTTATCTCATTTTAGAAAACTACCAGAAGATTTGATTGATTCGGGCATATCATCAGAATTTTTAAAAAATTATATTCTGAATGAAACGAAGAAAAACCAAAATAAAAAGAGATATCTGTTTGAGAGAGATTGGTGTTCAATTTGACTTTTTGTAACTGATTAGAATACAGTGGTAAAAATGTAAACAATATCATCGTGTGACAAATTTATGCAAATTACATAGCGTAGGTGTATTTAAAGAAGCGCAATTGTGCAAGTAATTCTTGAAGAATTTGTGTTGGTAAAATATGAAAACTAAATTTTTTCTAATTGGTTGGGAGCCACTAAATATCTATCATTTTTATCATTCATTAAATATTTATCATTCTATCATTTTTTACTTATATTTAACTATAAAAGCAGTTGCAAATTAGTGGCAGTAGCAGCTGTAAAGTAATAAAATTAAAAAAAAAATTGTTGTTTTAAATTACTTTTAGAAAAAAATTGCAGAAAGTTAAATTTGATATCATTGAACTTAAAAAGTTTTCTGGTATAATTTTTTACGCTGATCAAAAATCTTTTTTCAAAATTAAATTTGTGCTTTAGGAAAAAAAGTTATGAGTAAAAAATGGACAAGGAGAATTGTGGGATTGAATGAAATACACTAATATTAAGTGAAGTAATAGCTCACTTTTTAAATACGGCTTTTTATTAAATCTCAAAAAAGTACTTTTAAGTACTTCTGAAATCTTTTACATTATAAAAACTTTTCCATCAGAGTTTTAAAAGTTTTTTTATTACTCTTGTATTACTTTAGAGCTCTAGAAATACTTGAATTGCTTCAAAACTATTATTTTTAATGATGTCATTTTCAAATTATATTAAATTAAAGGAATTATAACATAATTTATATATAGTTTATTTCATATTTTTCAAACAAAAATAAAAATCAACAATTAAAAAAGTCGTGGTACAAAATATGGTAAATTTAACAATAAAAAAATTCAAGTTTTCACTGCAACAAAGTTTTATCAATGCTGTTAAGTTTGGGCTGTAGGGTTTGAAGTGTATCTCTATTTAAAACCAAAAATTTATCTTTACTAGTTCAAAATTAAAGTTTAAAAGACAATATCAGGAACGTTGTTTTTATTAGGCATGTATGGATAGCGTTTTTATAATGTGCACTCAGTATCTCAGTATCTCATATGAAATGCTTATTATGAAATGGTAATCCATTTTTTTAATTACACGATATTTCTTTGCTCACTACACGATATTTTACGATATTTCTCTGCTCGCTATACAATATTTTACAATGTTTTACTGCTCACAACACGATATTTCAGAAAATATAATGATAAGAGATGTTTTATGAAAATGTTTTATGTTGTTCTACTCACGTGATGTCACGTCACGTCATGTCGTTATGATATCGACTTATCAAAATTTAAAACATTTTGCTTGAAAATTGCAATGAAGATTTGTACCAATGGTTCAAACAGCTTATAGGATTTTATTACAGAGATCCGTGTAAGAGAATTTAACTAGGAAGATTACGCTACCTTCCTTACCAATGTCATTGAAACTCTAATCTCTCGATTTTGAAACAAGCACTTTAACCACTTAACCACAGCTGTTGTTAAAGAAGAAGCAAGTTTTGCAGACAATTTAACGTGCTTTGAACATTAATTTTTAGATTAATCAAAACCCTAAAATAAAAAATATTAATTTATATTGTGTTTTAAATACATTAAAATAAATAGATTTAAAGTAAGAAACTAACTTTTTCAAAAATTAAAAATTTAAATTAAAAAAAGTATCCAGCAAAAAGGTTTTCACTAGGTAACAATATTTTTTGTATCAAAACTTCACTAATAGTATAAAAAATTAATATGCAAAATTTTACTGGCACCTTCTTGAGCTGTGTTTAAAAATTTGTCATGGTTCTTACCCAGTGGGCACAGGACCTAAATAAGACGTCTTTTGAACGTTCTAAAGACGTCTAAAACGTTCAAAAGACGTTTAAAAGACGTCTTTTTTACGTCCTGTGCCCACTGGGTTAAGGTAATTTTGATCAAATTTGCATCTAATTTTAATGAAAATGAAATACGGTCTAATTGAAGACATCTAGATATTGCTTTTGTTCGGTGGTTAAATTATTTCTTTTGAATTAAGAGCTTAATCAAAAATATTGATTCATATTTGTATTTACACTCTATTTATATCCTATTAAATAGAAATCTTGAACTAAAAGTATAAAGTAAATAAAAAGAAACATGATCGTTTGTTCTCAATAAACTTTATGTTCCGAGTGCAACTCCTGTTGTAAACTCCTGTGAAAACAGTTCAACAAAATGTAGGTTATTAACAGTATTGTTGACGCACAAATGCATAGACATAGCGTACTAATATAAGTCCTACTATAGATTCCATACACATTTACGAAACATACGAGTATACGCATAATTATGCGGTATTGTTTTCTGTTGATTTTTAAATACGAAAAGAAGAGATTTAGTAACCAAAATCCAGAACATTGGAATTTGTACTAAAAACCTTTGCTTACATTTTGTTAAATATATTTTTAAACTTGGAGGAGGAAAATGCTGATACAACTATTTTACAGGATACTTTAAAGATCTTTGTCAGCAAGTTTTAAAAAATGCTTAAGACACCATAGAATTTTTTCAGAATTGATTAAAAAAGAAGTATCAAATTCTTACTATTACTATTTCTTGTTTATTAAATTTATGTTTATCAAAACAAAGAAAACAAGAAGTATCAAGTTCTTGATTCAAGAAACCTTTAAAAGCTAAATTTAAAAAGAATTTAGGAAAGATATTAAACTAGCTTTGCACCCCAAAGAAGCAATTAGTTTTTTAACCTCAACTAAAAGCTACTAAAAGAAATAAGACTGTAAAGAAAACTAAGATTAAAGATAATTGATTATCTTTGAGATGAGTTCCGTTAATATTTTTAGCCTTTAATACTGAGAGTATTAACATAACTCAATACAACGTGACCTGTCAGATAACCAATACCGACTAATCAGAAACAGTACAATAATTCAATAAGAAGATTTTATTCAACTCTACACATAATGTTTAAAGCACTCTTAACTTGACATCTTTATTATCTTGACAGCAGGAAGTTTAGTGATGATGAATAAGTAATTCTATCCTATAAAGCTGGGATTGATGGAGCAACTGAGCAACCGTGGCGCCATGGTTAGAGTACTTGCTTTAGAAGTAAGAGACTCAGGGTTCAATGCAACCAATTGGCATATTTTGTGCCATCAGTTAGAAAAGAAGCGTGTACTTCCTTGTAAATGCTCTTCCGCGGTAATCTGAGACAAGATCGTTTGACCGTTTGACCACGGTACTCTGAGACAAGACCGTCTTTTTGAGACACCTAAAACAAAAATTAAATTAAGAAATAAATTTAGACAGAATTTATGCAAGCAAAAGTATGTAGATAAATACTTGCAGGAGGCTTTGAAGAATGAGAAAACTATGTACCAGATGTACACAAACACCTTGATTCCACTAGTATACCTATTATACCTTGATTCCACTGGTATAATTAAACATTGTATGGTTAAGAAAAACCCTTCCAGTATCTAACTTTTTTGGTCTTTCTTATCTGAGAAAAACTGAGCTGAATAGAAGTGAAGGTTTGAAGTTTTAACTCTGTAGTTATTTGAAGAACATTCATAAAAGATCATGTAAAAAGAAAACTTTAACATACTTAAAGAAAAGGTTATTAATGCATTTACTAAATACTGCTCCTACTCAATCCTACAGCTTAGTGTTAAATCATCTCAAATGATCGAGTTTGTGAATGTTTTACAAAGGAAATGTTATGAAAACCTTGCAAACCGGTATGTCTATTATACACTGCTGGATAAAAGCCTTTGATTAAGTTTTACATTTTGACAACAAAAAAAAAAATTTTATTTAGCTTGGCAACCGGAAAACAAGACCACTGTGCAGAACCAAAAAAAAACAAACTTTGCCAGATACAGGAAAGAACTTAACCTTCTTCTTGATATCCCAAAATCTGGATTTGAAAATACTAACAATATAAATTTTGCAAGCAGATGCTGAGATACTAATACAACATAAGTTGAAGTTGTGATTATGATGGTATTGAAGACAGTCTAAAGATATTTTATGTTTAAACTGGACGGTATGAAATTTAAATTGCTCTGCAATCAAAGTGCAATTTCGATATGGAATAAGTAAGTGTTCCTGGTATTTCTCAAATGCACACAAACTCATGGAGCATAGGGCTGAGAACACAGATACATTGTACTTTACCATTGAATTTTATTTTATTTTTTATTTTTTTTAATATTTAGGTTTTTTTTGTTATTTAAGTGCCCCAAGAAGACCTAACGGTCTTGTCACAGAGCACTGCGGAAGTGCATTTAACTAGGAAGTTCACTCCTCTTTCCTTACCGTGACGCGAATTTAAATGAGTCACAAAAAGTTATAAACAAAAATAAGTTCACAACGTAAGATTAAACCACGATGTAAAAATATCAAGATGAATAATAAAGGTGATTGAACTGAGCTTCTTTAACCACATTTACAAATTGCTGGCCAAACTAAGAATTTTTTGCAAATACTTGCATTTCAATGCATTTATATTTGGCATTCAGTTTCTTGTAATTAAATGCTGAATAATATTGGTGTCCTGGGAGAGATTGGAAATATGCAGCACAATAAGTTTGGAAATATGCAGCACAATAAGTTCGGAAATATGCAGCGCAATAAGTTTGGAAATATGCAGCACAATAAGTTCGGAAATATGCAGCGCAATAAGTTTGGAAATATGCAGCACAATAAGTTTGGAAATATGCAGCACAATAAGTTTGGAAATATGCATATTTCCAAACTTATTTGGAAATATGCAGCATAATAAGTTTGGATTTATGCAGCACAATATGTTTCATTATCAATAATCAAACAAAATTTTTTATCGACTTTTTATAGAGCAGCTTTAAACAATGAATCGCAACATTTTCTTGCTTTTTTTCACAACAAGGAACTTTTTTCAGCAATTTCTTTTCACTCGTTGTATAGTGGAAGCACTTAGTTTTAAATTTATTTGCTGAAGTTCGAACAAAAATCTCCACATTTTTGTCTAAGGCATCTTTTAGTTTTTTAACAAGATCTCGTCGAACAAAAACGTTTATGCTTCCACCTCCTGATTTCCTTTTGACTCATTCACAACGCTCTTCACTGTTTTCAAAACAATCTGCAACTCTTTAGAAGTTGTTTTATTTAGTACACCAGAATTTTTAACGAGAAAATGCAAACTATTTTCGTTTCTTATCTTGATTTGATGATATGTCAACTAAAACTAATTGTTTTGATAGCAAAGTTGTTTAAATTTTAAATAACACTAATACACTGACATTTAAAAAATTAACTATTCAAAATAATGCTCGGTTTTTGTAAACACAACGTTAGAACACGCGCAGATTTCTCTGGTAAATGTCTTAACGCTAAAAGTAAAGATTCACACCAGTGAAACAAAATCCATTATCGAACCTATGCAAATTTGCACTAAATAAGATTTTTGCAATGCTTTGCACTTATGCAGATTCTCGTAAATACTCGTAACTAAGTTTGTACTTAATCAACAGCATACATAAATCAATTTTAATACGTCATTGACAAATTCTTTTTAATTCTAACTTCTGGTACTTCTAATGAATATTGTTAACTGTATGTTAGATCAGTAAACTAAAAGAATTGACAAAATAAAAACAAAACAAAATTAAATCATACTATTATTAATAATAATTAGTTAAATAATGTTATAAATTTGGTAAATAGTTGAATAAATATGTAAATACACTCTATATAAATATGTAAATACATTCAATACACTCTAGTCAATTGAGATTTACATTTTTTGTATCTCAGGTCTTTTTTTTAATAAGACCTTAAAACTATTTGGACGGTATGTGATTCCAAATTGTCCTTCGAGACTAGGTAAGTCTTTTCCTGGTGCAGATGTGAAAATAAAATTCATGATCAGACCGGAGATTATTAGAAAAAGCTGATTTTTGGCCAATGTCTCACCAAGACATACTCTCGCTCCAGCCGAAAAAGGTTTAAAATATTTTTGAGAAACTGAGTCAAAATGACCATTTTCGTTTATCCAGCGTTTAGGATCAAATTTATCAGGATTTTCAAAGTATCTGTTATCGTGATGAAGACCCCATAAATTTGTGATTACTATAGCGTCTTTAGGAATAATTTTTCCACAAATAGTGGTATCTTTTAATGCTTTATGAGCCAAGTTTAGTGGCACAACAGATGTCATTCGCAAAGTTTCTTGAATAAACGCTTGTAATAAAGGAAAAAGATTCTTTTCGGCTAGTGTTGGATATCTACAACTAATACTTGATGTAATTTCTTTATAAATTTCTTCTTGATACTCAGGGTTGTGTATTAGATATAAAACCATCCAGCAAATAGTAATAGCCGTTGTTTCGGTACCGGCAACAAGTAATTCAATCAATAATAAGGTAATGTATTTCTTTGCAAAATCACTGTCTAAATCGTCGTACTTTGTTAAAAAATGTTGAATCATGCTATCAGTTACATTAGTGATTTCATTTTCATTATACCTTCTCCAATGATCTTCAACCTTTTTTTCAACCCACGGGTTTAAAACGAATCTCGCTTGTTTTATTTCATTCCATTCCCGCAACGGCAAGTAACGAAGCCAATGTACGAATGTCGTTTTATCTATAATCCCAGAGTTATCAAGCAAAAGTTGAATACTTTTCACAACATCTTTAAACTCGGAGTTTTGGTTCAGGAAGCGTTCATTAAATAAGTACCCCGACATTACATTAACAGTACAGAAGTCTGAAAATTAATAAACATAAATAAATGTTAATAAGAACTAATTCAGTATTTAGAAAATATTTTAATTACAAAGTTCAAAAAAATGAAACAAAACGTAAAAAAAATATAATAAACTAAAAAAAAAAATACTTACCAATTTCACAACGCAAAGCTATTTCCTTTTCAGTATTAAAAAGTTTTTTACAAAGTTCGTCTCTTTCAAAAGTTATCATCTGTTCTTGTCTCGTTAGTCCGCCAGCATATTTTTGAACGGAAAGATGAATAACTTTTCGCAACGCTTTTAAATTTGGTCCATAATCAGTGTGCGATAAGTTTTTATATCCTTTTGTAAAAACATTTGACGTAAACTCAGTTGGTCTACCACCAAAAATTGAACCTTTGGTTAACAAAGCTTCATGTATGCTTTCCATACTATTAAGTATAACGAGTCGCTGAGTACCAATACTTACACTAAATATATCTCCATAAATTTTTGTTAAAGATGAAAACGTTTGGGAAGAGTTTTTACCTAATTGATGAATGTTTCCTAACAAAGGTAATGGAAACAGACCTTTTGGGTATTTACTACAAATCCATAAATGTTGCAAATAAGAAAAAACAAAATACAAAAAAGCCGGAACAAGTACGGCGAATATTAATTGTTGAAAAACAAGCGTTGTTTGTTGGACGGTAACAATTGTTTGAATCATTCTTTTTTGTGTGTTTCAGAGTATATAGCTAAAACAAGCATTTAGAAATTATTATAATGACATTTATAAAACTACAACATTTTTTTTTTTACTTATTATTTTCATTTTT
Organism: Hydra vulgaris; assembly: GCF_038396675.1. Classification (NCBI taxonomy): domain Eukaryota; kingdom Metazoa; phylum Cnidaria; class Hydrozoa; order Anthoathecata; family Hydridae; genus Hydra; species Hydra vulgaris. The sequence goes on along the minus strand of NC_088920.1, from coordinate 64,394,983 downwards.
TATTAATTAAAATAAACATTTACGTTATCTTAATTTAATTGTAAGAAGCTTGATTATAAAATTATTTATGGCATCATCGAAAAAGTTTTGAAAAGCAGGGCCGGTTCGAGGCAACAGGTGCAACCGTCATTGAATAAATTATTTAATAAATGTTTTTATCTATATATATTCTTTAATTAGTTGAGTAATCTTCATTATCAGTATTTACTAAGCACAAATAATATAAATTAACTAAAATAATTTTAAAAATATAAATTTGCGAAGAGAAAATAAAAAGTAATGATTAAAGTTGTTCTGATACAAAAAAGCTAAATCGTGAACATACACCCTAGTGATTCACTCGGGAACATACACCCTAGTGATTTACTCGTGAACATACACCCGTGTACTAGTGATTTATAGGAACTCTCCGTGCTTTTGCAAACTTTTTTTGTTATCTTTGTTAAATTAATGTTACTTGCAATCTCACTTTTGGTAGGAATTAGAGACATCTCAATGTAGTCAAGGTACTTTTCAAGAAACTGCTGTCGGGTATTAGTTTAAATGATCAAGATATTTAATCTGTAAAATATCTGGTCTGCAAGATAAACAATTAGATAGTTTAAAAGTAAAACACTAAAGAATCTTACTGAGGACTACAAGCAACCTTTTAAAATTTATTTAAAATGTAACATGTTATTCAAGAATTTATATGTTATATAATTTAATATAATTTAATTGTAGCGTATTATGGAATTCTTAAAAATCATTTTAAAATCTCAAGTTCTTGAGTGGTATTTTTAAATGAGAACTTTGCTCGATGTTGAACGTATCTCAACTATTGTAAAGAAATTTAAAAATAAAAAGAATTAGAACAAACAACAAAATGTTTTTCATAGAGAAAAAGAGCTGCAACTAACAACAATTTTTTTGTTTACATTTACTTTTTAACTTACTTGTTACTTACTTGTTAAGTGGAGAACTTTATAACTTTAAGTGAAAATAACGTGTTACTTTAACAAAAAAAGGTTAAGAATTTTTTTTTAAATACAAGCAAAAGTAGTTGTATTAAACAAAAATAAATTTTTATTTCATATAAAACTTTAACTATAGATCGTCAAGGATGAGGTCTTTGAAAATATTTTAAATTTAAGTTTTAAAAATTCATCTTAACTACGTTGAGATTGCGCAACATATAATTGCGTCAACTACATTAGGATTGCGCAATCTCAACTACGTTGAAATTGCGCAAAATCGGTCTCGATTGATTTTCTTTCTTAAATGGATTTCAATCAGCTTAAGCTTTAAAAAATCCCATCTTCTAAGACTTAAGTAACTGGCTCAGTTTCTACAATTTGCAAAACCACACACAGGTTTACAAAAATCAATAGACTTTTATTTCGTTAACGGTGTCAAGTTTGATATTAAAGTTGAAAATATTTGCAGTTGAGAAAACAATTCTTTACCATTGATGTTAGAATGTCCTTCAAAAGCTTATTTTGTGAATCAAAGTATATTTTTAAAGCCCTAAAGAAAAAGTATTTTGAAAAGAATGTATAACAAATAAAAACAACAAGAACTAAAGCAAAGTCATTCATATGGTTAATTCTTTCTTAGCTTAGTTCCTGAAAACGCGGGGTCCCGGTGGGGGGGCAATCTTTACACCTCCCTGTTGACCAACATTGTTGAAAAAGTATAAAAAAATAAAAATAAAAAGACTAAAAAAAAGGAAGCACACTTTTCGCATATAAGCATACATATTGAATATTTTTTAGGAGGTGAGAGCATCATAACTTCTAGTATAGATTATATATATATATATATATATATATATATATATATATATATATATATATATATATATATATATATATATATATATATATTGATCACTCTTAAACAGACAAGAGTTGTATTTCCAGCAATATACAACATTTATCAATAAATAAAACCCTAGACTACCCATATATCAATAAATAAAACCCTAGACTACCCATAAATAAACTTATTAAAAGTTCGTAATTGGTTTTTAATACATTTTAAACTGATTTTATAAGGTTATGTCTGAATGGCTAACTTACCCCGTAATCGGGGTAAGTTTGGTATAAAACAGGGGCAAATTCAATTTTCACCGTTTTCTTTTTTTATTTTTGTTTTATGTTTTATTTTTTTTTATTAAAAAACAAAAACAATTTATACTTAAAGCTGGATGTGTGTTATACCTTAGTATGAAACCCTCTAAATATTGAAAAAATGTAAAATTCTTATTTATTTGGTTCCTAATATTTACCCTAAGTTAAATTTTTATTTTCAAAAAACAAAAAATATCTTATCGAAAATGAAAACAAACTATTTAACAAAAAAAACATTGAAGGTTCGCCTATTTGTATTGGGCCAACCTCCAGTGTCGTAATGTTAAAAGTATAAACGCTTACATTCTAAAACCATGAAACAATATTATTTAACTAAAATAATCCTTAAACTTCAGGACTTCAGCTTTAACTTCAGAACTTGGATAATACTTTATTGCCAAACACCAGTGAGTAAATTAAAATCAAACAAACTGTTCAAAGTTTACTTTGATGTATCAAAAATCGTTAAAATGGCCCCACACTTCTAACTATAATCCAATATGATTTTTTTTTTGGAAAGAGGGTTGAATTACTACCAACTATAACCTAGATTTCTCGTTTGCTAAAACGCATAGTCTTTCAATAAACTCGACCAACACAAAAATACCAATGGGTAATCTGCGTAAGATATGGAATTATTTTACAAAAAAAAAGAAAGATAAAAATGGTAAAATTAAACTTTAAACTCATTTAAGTTTTATTAAAAATCATCTTTAAACTCATTTAAGTAAACATTAAACTCATTTAAGTTTCAAGAAAAAAAAATTTTAATTCTGAGGAATAATAATAACTCCGATGAGTTTTTTTCTAAATAGTTTTTTATTCTTTAAAGGAAGTACTATACACTTATTCTTTTAACTTTTTAAGTATTAATTTATATATTTTAAATCTTCGAGTATTTAAATTGGAAATTTTACATCTTACTCTTATATGCAGTTTATTCGAACGTTTTGACAATATTTTTTTTTTTTAGGGGCTCAAATGAAAAGATTGAGATCCTATTGCATCTACCATATCAATATCTTTTTTGACCATTTCTTTCATCATATCTTCTTTGAGCCACTGTCTGTTTTTCAAATTGTCTTCTTTATATATTTTTTTTTTTTACGTGAATCTCTTATGTAACATATTTTATTAAACAGTAAAATATGTTAAAATATATTAAAATAGCAAAATATATACTATTAATAAAAAACAACCTAACTTGTTTACTATTATAAACAAACGCAATGTGTTGAATATATACCAATACATAAAAAAAAAGTATTTTCGGAAAACCTAAGGGTGGGTTGGGGGATTGGCCCTAATGCACCCTAAGTCCCCCTTCCCTCTCCCTACTTTCTTCCATAGATCCGCCTTTGGAAGTGTATCTTGCATTAATTTGTATAATTTTTATGAAGGTGCCATATAACAACAACAACAACAACAACAATAAGATGTTTATTTTCCTCAAAATTTACAATCATCTAATTACTATATTATATTAATAATAATAATAATAATAATAATAATAATAATAATAGTAATAATAATAATAATAATAATAATAAAAACAGCAGTAATGAAAGTAATAAATATTAATGACAAAAACAATAAAGTTTCTAAAGAAATAGTTGACAAAAAAAAAAAAAAAAAAAAGGAAAGCTAATGTAAGTTAATAATGATTTAAAATTATAATTAAAATTTTATTTAGAATTTGTTTAAATTTATTTTGTTTTAAATAAAGAAATGAAGATAAATTATTTTGAAATTTTAACTTTTTAAACTCATTCACATTGCACACAAGACTTCGATTCAATTCACTGATGCATTGATGTGTTGTTGAATACTTACCATACCTCAAAGTTTTATAGGTAGGTACATTTAGTTTTCCATTATTGATGTTTCTAGTTAACTGTGAATGTATAAATCGAGTTTCAGAGAAGAAGGTTGTAATAGATGAAGGTAAATTTTTATTAAGGGAGTCAAAAAGAAAAAAAAGATTAGCAAATTTAACTTGTGCTAACAAAGTAGGAATTTTAAGTTTTTTGAAGAAGTTTGAAGCTTCTATATTATGGAGTTAAAAATTAATTATTCGGATTGATTGGCGCTGAGCTGATAACAATTTATTAATATTACAGTTGCCAATTTTTCCCCAAACTTGACAACAGTAGATGAGATGAGATTTAAAAATTGCAAAATACAGATTCTTAAGGGTAGTTTTATCAACATAATGGCGAATTATTGAAAGCATGCCATTATCTTGATGAAGTTTTTTACGGCGTCTATATGAAAATTCCATGAGAGTTTCGAATCTGTAAAAATACCAAGATATTTAACAACCTGTGTTAGATATAAACGTCTATTATTAATTTTAATTTTAGTTATATGATTGTTGTATAAAATTTTTGTCTTGGAGATGAAAAAAGTATTAGTTTAGTTTTTTTCCAAGTTTAGAGAAATTTTGCAATAAGCGAATGAACTAAACCTTATAGGTCTAAGTTTATATTCTTACACATATGGTGACAGTGTGTGTATTTTATCATTTTCAAAGCGTGTTAGTTTGTATATATATTTCTTTTAATGCTAGTTGTTAATAGCTAGTTGCTATTTTGCTAACTTTGAGCAAGAAGTGGGTGTACGAAATGCACAAATAAATTGCGCCAAAATCGTAACGATTATTCTTTCGCTACAACTCTTTTTTTCTTTTTTAAACTTAACTTAATTCTGAAGACTTTATGTAAGAATACGTCTCATTAATATAAAAACATTCATTTAGATATCTAAATGTTACCATCTAAAACATCTTTTAAGGTTTTCCTTTACATATTTTTCCATATTTTCAAAATGATGTTTAACTTTAAGTTACCTTATAAAAATAGGCAATAACGTAAAATTAACAACGTTAAGAAGGAGACGTCATTTTTTTGAATCTCTGCGGAGAGGTGTATTAATTTTAATTTTAATGGAATCGTCAAGGGGATCGTCCATAAATTACGCAACGCTAGATTTAACTAAAAATAAATATAAGATGGAAACTCCCTCGCAGAAACTTTTAATAGACGAAATGTTAGTAAAGATTTTAAGAAAATCGCTGTAAAAAAAACCAAACGATTTCTTACTTCTATTATTTAAATAAGTTTTGTGTTGCGTAATTTACAAACGACCTGAAAGGGTAGCTTTGCTCTAGGAGCATATTTATTAGGGTTTCAGCTGATATTTCAACTTCAGCTACGTGCAATTACGTCAAAATAGCGGGAGAGGGTCTGCATTTTTTGACAGTTGTTGACAAGGGGGGAGGTCAAGACAAGTTGACTTTAGTTTAATTACTTAAAAAAAAGAAAAATTAGGCAGCGCTTGCAGTCTTATATTAAATACTCAACCTTCAGTATTTTAGTTTGTTAGCTATTTATCTTCCTACTTTTTAAAAACCGTGATGTGCTTTAAAAAATCCGATACATTCAGTACTAAATAATAACACACAAGATGTTTACTCGCAGCACTGTTATTTTTTTAAAGTTGTTGTTGGTTAGTCTGCTGTGTAAACAAAAAAGATTTATGTAAGTTGATGGTATACATTATAATATTTAAATTTTTATACCAGGGCTAGGCAACCTGTGGCTCGCAAGTCTTTAAAAACTGAAAAAATTTTTAAATTGCAACTTTTTGCCCATTCGTCTCAAATGGTTGCCGACCCCTGGTTTATTCAATTTGTTAAATGCATTTTTTGTAGTACTAGACTGGATTAGAACTAATTAGCTTTTACTGTAAAATTGGATTAGATCTAAAGTTAAAGTGAGGAGAATTGGCACATTGAAGTGTTGTGTTAATTTACAAATATGTTCATAATTTATACGTGTAATGTGTATACATTTTTGTGAACCCTTTAATCTCTTTTTTGTTCGGAGTAAGTCTTTATAGTTATAAACAGGAAACATGTTTCTAAGTTAAAAATTAAACTTGTTTTTTCTATACCTTTTTCTTCTATTGACTTTTTTTTCATAGCATTTGTAATTTTAAATTTAAATTTATTTGATATATGTTCATAAGTTATAACTTGAGTAATGAATTCTTTTTTTTTTAACGTATTACTTTTGATCACTTTTATTTGTAAACTAGTCTATTCAAAGTATATATGAATTTTTTTCCATTAAATTTTGATTTTAGAGTGGACATGGAGGAAACACTCTTAAACATCTCTTCAAACAATTTTATTGGAGTAAGATTGAAGAGATTACTCTTAATTTTACGTAAGTGGATATTAATGATTTATAGTTATGACAATTTGGTAAAACGACGCAATTTAATTTTTGTGTAATAGTTCTTTCAATAACCATACATATATATATATATATATATATATATATATATATATATATATATATATATATATATATATATATATATATATATATATATATATATATATATATATATATATATATATATATATATATGTATATATATATATATATATATATGTATATATATGTATATATATATATATATATATATATATATATATATATGTATGTATGTATATATATGTATATATATATATATATATATATATATATATATATATATATATATATATATATATATATATATATATATATCGCATCATAGCCGATAAAGACGGAACGAAACGATTAAAATCTTAAATGATTACACAATTTAAACTTGTGAAAAATTTTTAATCTAACATGCCATAATTTACATATCGGCGTTTGACATCGCAAATGACGCATGTTTATTTAATGGTGAAAAAAGCAAGTCTTGTTAGAAGTTAGTTTTTGTCAGTTCTCAGTTCCGATTTTGAAATTATACAAATTGTGTTATAGTTGTTAATATATTTATCAATAATACATATAAATACATGTATATCCATATAATAACATGTATATAAATGTAATTACGTATATATATATATATATATATATATATATATATATATATATATATATATATATATATATATATATATATAAATTAATTAGTTAATCTAGTAATCTAATATTGCTCTGTTCTTTAAGAACATTGAGCACTCTCTTTGTAGAATACACTAACATAATTTATATATATATATATATATATATATATATATATATATATATATATATATATATATATATATATATATATATATATATATATACAAAGAGAGTGCTCAATGTTCTTAAAGAACAGAGCAATATTAGATTACTTAATTAATTAATTTATATATATATATATATATATATATATATATATATATATATATATATATATATTAATTAATTAATTAAGTAATCTAATATTGCTCTCTTTTTTACGAACATTGAGCACTCTCTTTGTAGAAAGAACTGACATAATTTATATATATATATATATATATATATATATATATATATATATATATATATATATATATATATATATATATATATATATATATATAAACAATTTCATCAAGTTTTTAAATATTAAAAAAAAAAGATATTCAAAGTTTGTTTTTAAATAATTAGAACCATTATTATATTATCTAAAACCCAGTGGACACGGGACTTAAATAAGACATCTTTACTTAAGTAAGACATCTTTACAACGTCTTTTGAACGCTTCAAGCGTATTTTGAACATCTTTTAAACAATTTGGACGTCTTTTGAACATTCAAAAGACTTGTCTTTTTGATTTCGTGTCTGGGAACAGAGTGTAAAAAGTAATAAGTAAAGCAAAAAAATATTAAAAAAAAAACATAATATAATAATAATATAATAATATAATACTAAAATCGAAACTCTTACTTTTTTTCCCTTTGCAGATAAAGGCAGCTATTTAAGAATGTTTAATGATTTTTAAATTTTAACCTTTTCTTTTTAGTTTAAGGATCGTCCTTAAATTACGTAACGCTACATTTTTTTTAAAAACAGAAGTAGGAGTTCTTAAGCGCTTTTACGCGGCAATTTTCATTCAACTTAAATGCTTAAAAACTTTGATTCTGGGGTTGCCCATAAATTATGTCAAGCGATTTTTGATAATGTTTGACCCCTCCCTCCTGCTAGTCTTTAGTAACAAGTCCCATACGAGACGTCACATAACCACAAACACCTCCCCTCTCCCGAGAGCGTGACGTAGTTTATGGACGGCCCCTTATCGTTTAACTTTTGGCTCTGCGAGGGAAAACTTTTGATCTCTTTTGTTTCGTTTATTAGTGAAATTTAGCGTTGCGTAATTTACGGACGATTCCTTACGTAACCTACAAATGTTAAGTCGTAAAGTTGTTTCAAACGTGCAAGGCTCAAAGTTCAAAGATAACATAACATTAGTTCAAATCAGAAAATTTAACATATATTAGAACTGCTTTTCCTGATTTCAAAAGCATAACCTGTTTCTCCACCGTAAAATATAAAATTTCAAAACATATCAGCCCGTAGACTTCAATTCAAACAATTTGAATATAAAAAAAATCTAGACATTAGTTAGACGCAAAGTTGCTCTGCTATTCAAAAAGTTTTATTAAAAAGTGTCAAAAAAAAAAAAAACGTAAAAATTTGATGAAATTAATAATAACATACGGCCGATGATGCCGGGGGGCCAGGAGTATATACTCACCCAATTTTTTTTAGAAATTTCCAAATATAGAGGATCTTTTTAAGAAGTCGAATATTGTAACTCCCCCCCCCCCCTCCTATCACTTTCTAACACACACGCATACACTTCAAAAACCGCGTCGTCGGCCTTGGAATTTTTTTTTTAATTTTTATTTAAAAAAATAATTCCACCACTTATAAAAACTACACCACTACATATAAAAAATAAAAAAATATATTTTTAAGTTATTTTAAGCAACAAATCAAAGACTTATTACTAATCAACACTTACAATTTTAAACTAATGATACAAAACATGAATAAAGTTGTATAACTATCAAAGTTGTATAACAAACAGATGGTCAAAAATAATCTACTGTTATCACATGTTTTATGTTATAACAGAACCTATTATATGTTGGATTATAACAAATTTATTTTGAAATAAAATAGGTTTTGTGATTATTTCAAAATTAAAAAAAAAATAACTTAAGCCATTTTTGCTTGATGCTGTTGATATTTGTTTCTCGCTTTTATAAGTGGCAGCTTCGTTCCCAAGCCGGCATATCTGGTATTGTAAATAGCCCGAGTATTGATCACATATTATATACCGCTGTTGACACCAGAAAAATGCGCATCTTAAATCTTTCGTTTTAAGTTTTCAATTCGAGTTTAATACCACGCGATCAAAAATAAATATAATCGTGATTATACTTATTTTTGATTAATACAAAATCAAAAGTATTAGTATAATAATTTTCATATTTTTTTAGAAATTAAAAAAATTTTTAAGTAATTACTTTTATTATTTCATATCATAACATTTGTTGGTTTTCTTAAACTCTTTAAGAAGAACAGCAAATATTTTCTTTAAGAAGAACAGCAAAAATAATTCATCCGTTGAGAATAACAACTTTTATTTTTAATTTCTAAAAAATATGAAAATTATTATACTGAAATTTTTGGCTTTGTTTTTTTTTAATAAAATTTAATAAAATATAGCATAAATATTTGCTAAATAAAAAATTTTTTGTACTAATAAGCGGAATATAAACTTTTTAATTTAAATTTAATAGTTCAATAAACTAAATATTGACAGGTCTGCAGAAGATTCATTTCGAAACATATCTGTCAATCTATAGTTTATTGAACTATTAAATTTAAATGAAAAAGTTTATTTTCCGCTTTTTAGTACAAAAAATATTATATTTTTTAGCATATGTTTTTGCTACATCTTATTTTCTACTCTTTAGTCTTTACAATGAGTTGCAGTATTTAACAATGCAAATTATTGTTATGTAACATTGTTATTGTTATGTCACAACATTATTATTAAACAGTGTTCAGACTACATGAAATAAGAGGAAGAGTTGTGTAAGAGCATACAAGTAATGACCTCTTAGAAATAAAACATAAGAATTAACAAAAAATTTACCTGAGGAAAATTTAAAACCCCAATACTATCGCACACGCCTCAAAGTAAGAACGTTATTACTTATACAACACTACGCGAGTATATTGATTACGTAACAAATAAAATTGTTAAACTTTAGTAAAAGGAACTGAGTTTGAGAAGCGCATTGAAAAATTTTTCGAATATTAATGTTTTATTTATTTTCAATTTCAGTAAGCTGTTGAAGATACTCTCTGGTTGGTGCAAAAGCGCTCAGTAGACAAAACGTTTGAGTTTTTAAATTATAAGAAATTGGCGAAATTTTTCTACCAAAAATAAAAAGTTTTAAAAGAACGGAACGGAAAAAAAACCTACCAATATATTAAAGAGTCTATCCAAAATAAGGGAATATAATAAAAAGAAATTAGAAACACATTTTGAAGTCTACTAAACTTGCGCAAAATCTGATCAGTGAACGGGCAAAATCAATGTCAAAAAATGCTTTAGAGGAAATAAAACTTTACTCTCATCCAAGCAGCATATAAAATTACTATAACCAATGACTCAATTTATTTTGGTGCTCATAGAATACTTGACTGTCTTATCACAGAGCTCCGCAAAGGAACATTTAATTAGGAAGTTCACGCCTCCTTTCTTAACAATGTCGATTATCTAACGTCAGCATTTTATTAGGTTGCTCAATTTAGCATTGAACGAGTTTTTAAATGTATTTAAACTTCTTACGTCACACCAAAGGAGTTATATGACTTTGAATTTTATTGATAACTTGGTGTTTCTCAGGACTTACAAATATACATTTTTAAACTCTTGTTTTAGGTAAGAAATAATATAGTCGTTAACCTACTTTATTTCTTACCAAAACAAGTTTTAATGGTTGTTAAAACAAGAAAATTTAAATGTTGGTAAAACCATGTTTGTATTCTCCTTCAGTCTTAAAATATATTTCTCTTTTAAATATAATTACAAACAGTAGTTGCATGAATTGCACAGAACAACTAGGAGCGGAAACGGAGCCGTACACTTTCTAGTAGCTAGAGCCGAGACGTAAAAATAAATCACGGTGCCACAAGCCTGAAGTAGAGTACAAATAGAGGCAATTTTAAGGGGGTTTTTGACACATTTAGTTGGGTGAATCCTTTCTTTAAGGATTTTTTTTTTTTACTTCCTCTCATCCTCACCTCACCTTCCCCCCCCCCCCCTCACTCTTTATTTTACTCGTAGAACCCCCTCAAAGTACAACATAAAGTGTTTTGGAGTTTTAGCCTCAAAGAATAGCTTGTAACTTTATTGAAGATGTTCTAAAAAGTTTTAAAACCAATGATTTTGTTAATTTAAACATTTTATGAAACTTTGTTGGATAAATTTTAAAATAACAGTAATAAAATGGCTAATAATGAAGATTTTGTAAATCGTTCTGTTGATAGCATTCTAAAAAAGAATTCTATACTCAGAAATTTGTATCCCGTTTTACTTAAAAGATAATAGAAAACGCTGGAAAACACTTATTACTTGTCTTAACTTGTCAAAATCAGCTGTCGGTATTAACAATTCGTCCCCTCAGTATTATCTTGTTCTATCTACAAATTTTTTTTTTTTTTGCAAAAACCAATTTTCATTGTTTAAAAAAGTATAATGTATTATTTCCACTTATCAGTAAATTATTACCTTCTCTGCTTCGTCAAGATTTATTCAATTTGACTTTGTTCTAATTACAATTTTACGTATTTTGTTAGTTTTATCTTATTCTATTTCACTTTTTTAAAACATTTTAGTATTATGTTCTAATGCCCAAATCTGCAAATCAATGTTGTAGCGCAAGTCACGTGACTTTTTATTTTGATATTTTCAAAATGTCGTCAAGTAAGTTTATTGGTTTAGCTACAAAAAAAACAATTGACTTTGAATTACTTAATACCGACTCGTAAGTAGTTTCTATTACTATGGTAATTTTAAAACTTGAAAATAAAAAGGAAAATTTTATTTTTCCGATAATTGGATTCCATTTTATGTTCTTTTAACGATAAAATAGTCAATTATTATATCGTGCATTATCAACTATTATATAAATATCGTGCATTAAAGGGTTAAAATAACTTAAGACTAGCTCTCATACACAGTACTAGTAGTTAACTAACTATAAATCTATATGTATAGCTATATATATATAACTATATGTATAACTATATATACTGTGCCTTTAAATAACTATATATATATATTGTGCAAAGTCTTTAAGTAAGACTAAATTCTTTATATTATTTATTTCCTAACTGTAAAAAAATAACTTATATTACCCTGCTAATTACGATGCTTATGAAATTCCAATTGTCATTAATTTTTGATTTTTTTCTAATATTATGTTGTTTTTAAATGTAGTTTATACTTTTTATTTCTACAGTGTCGATTCAAGTTTCCACAATAAGCTACTACATACGGATTTAGAAATAGTTGTGCCAATAGAGCAACTCTCGATAAAAAAAAAAGTTGGACGTAAAAGAACTAGAAATCCAGATAGCTGGAAATGTAATGTCAATAAAAAAAGGCGTCAAGCTGGCCAGGAGTATAAAAGCAGGAATAAAGTGATAAGAAGAAAGAGAGAGATCAATAATGAGAAGGACTGTACTAACTGTAAATTTAAATGCCACATTTATTTTCCGCAAGAGCAACGGGATTTACTATTTAACAAATTTTGGGGACTCAATGATGACCTCAAAGCACACTTTTATAGTGAAAATACAACACGTATTGTGAAAAAAACTAAACGAACACTTGCAATTTCATCGAGGCGGCAATACTCATTTGCCTACTTTTTTCACCTGGCAGGGATTCCCATCAGAGTTTACTTTACAAAGCTAAGCAGTTATTAAATCAAACCTGTTTAAAAAACATTTATTTTTCATTTATTCATAGCTACCTAAGTTATGCAAACGTTGCCTGGTGTAGCACTAACGTAACTAAAATAAATAAACTATTAATTCAACAAAAGCATGCTTTAAGAATTATTGGAAATGTAGATCGTTTCTCACACTCTAAACCTCTATTCATTAAATTTAATATTCTCAACGTATTTCAACTAAATCTTTATCAAATTCTTATTTTTATGTTCAAAGTTAATAAAAAAATAGCACCTATTTTATTTAACTCTTTTTTGGAAAAAATATATCATCTATACCCAACACGATTTTCAGAAAACAATTTGTTCAACCTAAAACCTATTACTCTGTTACTAAGTTCTCAATTGCTAACAGAGGTCCTAAACTATGGAACATGCTATTAAATAATGAGTTAAAAACTATTTCTTCTATTAAACAATTTAAAAACAAACTTAAGCAAAAGCTTTTATTAAATGACAACGAATTTAAATTTTTCTGAAGCCTTTGATTAGGAGTAATCACGTTTGTCTATTTCTTTATAAATATGGTTTAAATATATATTCTATATACAGTTCAATTTGTACTTTATGAATTTGTACATATCTTCGTAAAATGTTTTTTAGTTAGCGTAAAATGTTTTTTAGTTAGCGTAAAATGTTTTTTTAGTTAGCGTAAAATGTTTTTTAGTTTTTATTTATCGTTATTTTATTTTAACGCAACGTTTTGTTTAACGTTTATTTAACGAGTTACTTTGTTTTGTATTTTTATTATTGACATTTTTATTTAAAGGGGCTTGGTGATAAGACAGAACTTGTCTTCTTCTTGCCCCAGCCATGTATTTATATATTTGTATTGCATAAACTTGTAAACTTTTCTTATTGGCGAAATACATAATAATAATAATAATAATAATAATAATAATAATAATAGAGTTTGCAAACCTTTCTTTTTAAACACTCTTGACATAAGCCAACAAAGAATTTCATATTTTTATAAACATTTCCAAACAGATACAAACACGCCTACCCCAAGAAAACAAGGTAAACATACAAAAAAGAAAATTCCTGACGCGGTCAGAGATGGCGTTAGGAAACACATATATAGTATTCCGGTTATAGACTCGCACTATTGCCGTGCTAATACAAATAGAAAATACTTTGAATCTGAATTGTCTATTAGTCGACTGTATGAGCTTTACCAAGACTTTTGTCAGCAAAAACGATTTCAACCGGCTAAAAAGCACTTATACTCTAAAATTTTTTTAACTGAGTTCAATATTTCTTTCCAGCAAAGAAAAAAAGATAGGTGTGATAAGTGTGAAATTTTTAAAATCAAAAGTGCTGAAGGTATTTTAAGTGATTGTGAACGGGCTCAGCATCTAAGTCATATTGAACAAAAAGAAGATGCACGCGAAGAGCGCAAAAAAGACAGACAGTCAGAACATCCTGTTCTCTGTTTTGATTTACAAAATGTTTTAACAGTTCCCAAGGCTGAGATATCCAACTTCTTTTATCTTAGGAAGCTGTCTGTTTATAACATGACAGCACATCTTTCTTTAGATAAAGATGTTTATTGTTGTATCTGGTCTGAAAGCCAATCTGGCAGAGCCGGAAATGATTTGGCATCTGCAATCCTACGAATTTTAGAATCTGTGCTTACCACCCATCCACAACTTAAGAACCTCATTTTATGGTCAGATTCTTGCGTTCCGCAAAATAGAAACAGTATTATGAGCACGGCAATAAAGCATTTTTTAAATATTCATCCTGATGTTGAATCTATCACTCAAAAGTTTTCTGCAAGCGGACATGGCTGTGTTCAAGAGGTTGATGCGGTTCATAGCAGCATTGACCAAAAAATAAAAAAAACTGAGGTATACAGTCCACTGGGTCTGATCAGAATACTAAATTCTGTTAGGAGACAGAAACCTTTCAATATCCTGCAGATGAAAGATGTTGATTTTTTAAATATTCAAGCTGGAGCTAAAAGCTATAACTTTACCAAAGTGCCCTTTACTCAAGTAAAGCAATTAAAATACTATTCCAATCATCCTTTTACTGTTTCATTTAAAACAAAATATGCAGACGGCTTCACCTCAGTTTTTGCAGATGCCCAATAATTAAGAAAAAAGAAATCTACAGCATATCCCATAACTGCACCAAAACTGTCAATTCAGACCAAAAAAAGCCACTTACTTTCAAAAGAAAAGAATGAAGATATTAAAAAAATGATGCCCTACATGCCTGAGATTGATAGAAATTATATTGCAACTCTTTGTGTTTAGTAATTCATGTGCATCTCCCATGTACTTTTCTTAATTATTTTTATGTCCTAATATAATTGTTTCATGATAAAAAAAATGTTTTACTTGAACACAACCAAATAATGTCTAAAACAGGGGTGGATCCAGGTCATTGTCCTAGGGGGGAGGGGGTTATATGACCAAAAAAAATGATTTTTTTAGCTAAAACCACTAATTCATTTGATCATTTTTCTAACTAAGTTCAATAATTCTTTCCGGCAAAGAAAAAAAGTTAGATGTAATTAGTGTAAATTTTTTAAAATCAAAAGTGCTGAAGGTACTTTAAATGATTGTGAACGGGCTCAGCATCTAAGTCATATTGAACAAAAATAAGATGCACGCGAAGAGCGTAAAAAATGCTTATAAATTAGTTTACTAATAAATATATTAAATGTGTATATAACTAACTTTTTTTTGCCAAAAATTCAAATGTTGCAAAATAATATTTTGTATTTTTATTTTTTTTTTAATTTCTATCAATAATATTTTGAAGATTGATAATTCTTAAGATGGGGGGAGGGGGGAGGGAGAACTCCCATCTTTGTATCCGTCCTTGGTAAGAAATACATTCAAAACATTCACCAAATAAGACATTTGTGTATGTTTGGACAAACTATAATTAAAAAAACCCAAAGAAATTGACATAGAACATTATACAATTTTTGTATTTTGTAAAGTTTGTCAGTAATTTGATCTCAAAAGTCAAAAATCATTTTTTTAAACACTAAATACACAATAATTTTCTAAAAATGGTTTATAAGGGTATTATATATTGACCTTGACAATTTTATAATAACAAAATTTGGTGCAAAGTTTATTTTGAACATTTTTAGGGCTTTTGAAAATTCAAATGCCTTTTTTTCAAAACCATAGTTTAGCGACATAGAACAAGATAATACTGAGGGGACGAATTATTGAATGTTAATTGCTTAACTTGTATAACTTTTATAGATCAGAGTAAATGAATTCGAATATAGATTTGTTTAAAAAATAAATATTTTAAAGTCAATCACACCTTTATTGAAAAAAAACAGAACTCTTAAAAACATCAAATAAGTATTAATTATTCTTATAAGGTTTGAAACATCTGGAAGTTGTGTATACTGCTCATCGTCAGTATTTTTTACTGCTGAAATTACAACGATTGAAGTGTTGAGAGTTTTAACCGTGTCACATGATAGAGCCGAAAATATTTATCCTCGAAAATATCACCGAAATATTTCACAACCGAAAAGTTTAGAACCGAAAAGTATACTTTCATTGCAGGATCGAATTACAAAATCTTTTTTTGCGCCGAAAGTTTTAGAACTGAATTTTACAACCGAAAAAATTTGGATCGAATTACAAAATCCTTTTTTTTTTATTTTAATTTAATTTAAAAACTTTATTTCACGTATTTCGATCGAAAATTCGATCGAAATTTTTTCGGTTCTAAAATTATTTATGACATTTCGATTGATAATTCGATCGAAATTTTTTCGGTTCTAAATACAATTATGACCTTCGATCGAAAATTCGATTGAAATTATTTCGATTCTAATTTTTTTCGTGAATATTTTCGGTTGTGTAATAAATTTCTCATATTCGGTTCTAAATTGAAATTTACAATTCTATAACATGGCGTAAGGCTATTTTTTTTTTTGACGCTGTAAACAAAAAACAAACATCCACCCCTGTAAAAAGTTCACTTATATGTATATTTGTATATAGTCATTAGTATACTATAATCTCTGTATGAATACCTGTAGTGAAATAATAAAAACTGAATTTCACTAAAGTGTTGCAACTTTCTAAACCTTCTAAATTTGCATTAATGAATTCAATAAAAAATAAACAAGTTCACTTTAGTAATAGTAATATATTTGAATAATTTTTTTAGATTATTTGACACATTACTAAACAAAAACAAAAGCAATAAATCGTACAAAAATGTATAGTGGTTTGTAGATTATAAACTTTTAGTAAAAAAAAGCATTTGTTTTTCCATAGCAAATAAGTTGATATTAAAAATGAAAAACGATTCAATTAATAAACGTGCAGCTCATCTTCGGTAAAAGATGTACTATTTGCACCTATAGAAAAAAAATACTCAATTCTATTATTAAAACGGATGGTGACCATTTTGTATGCCATCGGCAAATTATTCCTATTGTTGACAATACGATTTGTGTAAAAATTATGACGAATATTATTATATTGGAACTTTTACATTAGGATTTTGGATGGTGATCTGCGATTCGGTAGATTATGCCAATTGATGTAAAAATGATCTCAAAATCGTTTTCTAGTTTGAACTGTTGGATCAAGTTGCCACGTCGTCTGCGAGTTTCCAAAGTAGTAAAATTGAAACGCTGACACCTTTCATCATAAGGTAATTCTATTAAATCATAAAGTACTTTTATGTTGAATATTTTCAATTTCCTTGATGTCACCTTTTAAGTAAGGAGACTATGCCGGAACAGTAAAATCCAGATGCGGTCAAGCATACGAAGTTTACTCCAAAGCTTCATGTCTCTTGATCTGAATATTTCTTTCAATAGGCAAAATATCTTATTCGCTTTACGTATTACAACCTGTACGTGTTGATTACATTTTATATCATTTGATATAAAGAGACTCAAGTCTCTCTCAATTTTCATTCCCTCAAGAGTTATTTATGTATTTCAATTATTCATTTCGTAGTTATGATTATTATTTCCATAACTAAAGGTGCGTAATTTTACATTTCATTTGCCATTCCATTGACCATTATACGACAATATTTAAATTGTTTTCAAGAATCAGACAATCAGCATTGTAAAACTCAGGTTTTATTTCTTTTAACATTTTAGTGTCAAGTAAAGACCCTTGTGAAACTCCTCTTAAAACGATTTTTGGGACATAAATCCGTTTTGATTATGTGATATGCAGCCTGTTTTTTCAAGATATTCAGTTATATGTTGCTTTTAAAATATATATATATATATATAATATGTCATTGTCACTTTTCACAATGTAGCTAGACTGATTTAAACATAAAAGTATAAAATATTCTTTATTTAAATGTACCCAAAATGCTAACTTGCTTTATACGGATTTCAAAATGTCGTGGCTTTTTGGATATTTCTCCAGCTTTGTTACTTATCTACAATCTGCAAATATTTTAATACACATATTTCTGAATATAAAACACAGAGTTTTTTTTTTTTCCTTTTCTTTCTTTATGTATTTTACAATTGTGTTCGAACTTTTTGTTTTTAATTTTTATTTACGTTTGTAACTAAACACAAAACATCTTTCATGAATTATTGAACTTAATTTATTCGTATTTAACTTATAGATATATTAAATTTTACTTTTCTAATGATAAAAAATCCTAGCATCCCCTCTATTTGGGTGTTCTTGCAGCTCGTTAATCAAAAATTGAGCACTTTTAAACAATATAATGCTGAATTTTTTCTTTTATGTGGGGAGACAACGAAAGTCGAATATTTTTCTATATATGTGATGAATATTTTTGTTTAACTGGTTTAATAATTATGTAACCCCTGCTTTATCTGGTGGATAAAATACATCTATATGCATCTTGATTAAAGTTATGAAATATTATGATAATAAAATCCCGAACTATGTCCGTCTGATAATTGAACCACAAGTTATTTAAAATTGTCTCTTTTAAATACTCGTCGAATTCCTTAAAAACGATTAAAGGTGTGTGATCATCTGATACCCAGTACACATCTGAAACTACCTTCTGATTTATTTACCATTAGGTGTTTGCTTTTTAGTTGGTGCTACATATGGTTCCACGAGGCTTGTTATAATTGATAATTTTAATATTATCTCAGTTTGAGATAGTTCAAAAGGTTACTAAGCAACTCAGCTTTATTACTTTTACTTTTAAAGTAAATTCAAAATGAAATAGTGAATCTAAACTAGTCTCAATAATAATAGATATGTTAGAAAATGTAATTAAAAAAAACACTAGTTCCACACCTGGCTTAGCCTGGCGGTTTAAATCAAACCATATTCTGTTTATAAAATACTAAAATAAAAAAACCCTGAGATTGACACATAGGTATGAATAGTAATGCATAATCTTTTTTCATTTTTATTTTTTGATTGATCTCTTTTCGCTGGATAGACCAAACCAAAAAAGGTTCCATCATCCTTGTCATATAGTTAGACCTACAAAACTCTCGACCTACTAAGTTGTTCTACAAAAAGAACACCTATTAAAAAGTGGAACTAATTTTCAATTAACTTGCTTGTTTTCAACCGATTATAGATTTTTTTTTTTCAACCGATTTATAACGTTTTCGTTTTCGACCAATTTATTTTTCGACCTATATCATAGATTTTCATTTTCAACTGATTTGAGATAAATTGATTTTCAACCAATTATCTGGTCAGTGTTTTTAACGTGTTTTTTTTTTAAACAACAATTTTTTTTTTTAATTAACAATCTCTAAGTTTTCCAAGCATTCTTCGAACCTTATACCTCCCGATTCTGAAGACAGCGCTTAACCCACTGCGCCAGAGCTGTTCAAATTTGGCTCGTATACAAATCAACAACAAATTATACAAAATACATACCGGAAAAGCGCAGTTATAAAATTGAAAAAACAGTAGATTGAATATTCAGTATTCAAATTTTAATTAGGTGTAAATATAAAAACCAAAAATTGTCAGTTGAATATCAAAAACGTCATAATCTACAATTTATGAAATTTTAAAATTAGGTTGAGTTATAGGCCATCCCATCATCCCCATAATAAATTAATTGTGAAGTTTCGTCATTATTAAAAACTCGTGTAGCGACAATATTTTCTTTCCAAATTCCTACCTCGCCTTTCTCTGCTTCTGTTATGATTGCAGCAGCAATAGCTTTTCTACAAGTGCATCAACAATATCTTTGGTTCAAGTGGCTTCTCAATAATTTTACATAATTATTCGCTTCAATGAATTATACTTGATTGCAACAACAGACTTTAAATAGAAAGAAAAATATTAAAAATTAAGAACATCATTTTAACACAACTGATGATTTATTCATTAGAAACATAACGTATTCATTTTTTAATAACAAAAAATCCTATGTGATTTGCGATCCATTTTAAAAAGTGAACGCACCATGTTTCTTATGAATAAATAATTAGTTGTGTTAAAATGTGCTTACTTTTAAATATCATGATATTAAATTTTCTTTTAAATTAAACATTTAAATTCTTTTAAATTTTTTAATTAAACTTACTTTTAAATAGCATGGTATTAAATTTAGTACTATATTTTTCGTGAAATCTCAGCCAAAATGAATGATCTTATGTTATAAAAAATTATTAAAAAAAAAATGCAAATATAGACAATATATATTGCAAAAAGTTTTTGAAAATTTTGTGTAAATATAATTTAGCTTTATAGGTGCTAGAGATACTAAAAATGAAAGACATTTTTAAACATACCGTTGATTATTTATGCCCGATTGACGTGAAGCATTGTTGACATTTGTTGACGTCCTTTTTCTGTCTGTATTTTACCATCCAGGCGTCAATTTATTGCCTATTGATCTTTATTCAACTGCTAAAGTAATGATTTCCCTTTCGCATTGCTATATTTGCACCATGCCCCAGCTTCTACCAACTGTTTGTTTTTTGCATTTGCGTGCATTCTTCCAACCATTCGCTTTTGATTTACTATTTGGGTTTATAGATTTTGTTTAAAGCTTAACGTAAGCTTTGTTGTATTTTTTTTTTTTTATATATATATATACTTTTTTAATATTTATTCCTTTACAATAAATAAAGTTTTACATACAAATTGCTTCAACAGCAATTCAAAGAATATAAAAGCAAATCTAATATACCTAACACCGGTGATATATGTATAATAGGGTATATCATATTCATGTATGTTCATTTTTCCTATGTTTTCATGAAGTCTGAGTTTGTATGTATTGTATTGTATTTGTAATTGTATTTTTTCTTGGGGAAAAAACAACCGGGAAAACTTTATTCTTTTCTAAAAGTAATGTATTTTTTGCCTAAATGTTGACTTTTTATGTTACAAATGTACATAATAACTATTTGTAATATTGATTAATCCTATGCTTTATTATAACAAAATGTTTTTCGTTTTTTAAAAAGTAATTTTGTCAATAAATGACAATTAATATTAAAATATATCTTATAAATATGACAATAGCTATTATAGACTTATTTTCAAATAAAATTCCTGCCATTTTATTTTTCAGATTCATAATATATTCAAAATAAAAAAAATGGCGTTATCAGATACTAAGAAAATCAGAAAATAAACAAACTGAAACTTAAGCTGAGCAAGTATTTTGGAGGTCAAAGAAAGTTTCTCCAAACTGATCGTTTGCCGCGATGGCTGATCTGCAACAAGAAAAAATACAAGTTTATGAAAAAAATCCGCGTAATTTATCAATACAAGAAATTTTTTCTAATGTTGCTTACGAAACTGCAAAACGATGGTTTATTTCTAACATAGAGTTTAAAGAGCCTATTGTTTGTGTTACTAAAGATAGAGAATTAAGACTCAGTAGAGGTTGGTCTGCATTCTCTAAGACAAAACAAAAAGTCTAAAAGACCATCAAAGAACACGGGAAAATTTCTAGAAAGTTTTGGAAGGTTTGAGAAATCTACATCATTTGAGAAAACAGAATAGAAAGCGACCTATAACGCCAATTAAAATTTTAGCATTGCAACTTCTCTGTATTTAAAAAAAATTACATATAGTTAAATAGGTCAGGGTTCTACGTCTTAAACAACAAAAAATTGATTTTAAAAGTTTAATTTTCAAAATGTAAAAAGTCTACTTTTCTACACATATTATACAGGGGTCGAATGGACCAAGATACATCGACATCATGAAGTCAAATTTAAAAGCAATTTTAAAGTTTCAGCGTTTTTGTAACGCAGATTGAAGGTGAAAAACCACATAAAATTGTTCTTTTTTTTTTGTTGTTAAAAAAAACAAATTTATGTTGCTACAATAGCTTAAATTTTAAAATTCTGTAGAACATCGTTAAGAGTTTTTTTATATATCCAATTTATAAGTAATATGTCTAATAATGATGGTACTTCATTTGAATGTGATTTTTCTAGAAATGAATTATAAGTTGCAAATCGTGTGAATATGAACTGATTAGATACATTTAAGATAACGTTGGTAAAGCTCAGAAGAAAGTTCTGTAACGTTAATTTTAAAAAAAGCTATTATTACTTTTTGTGACGTAAGTAGCATGAATTTATAAAATATTTATTCTCGCATGATGAGTATAGTCATATATGAAAAAAAATGCATTATGTTGTAATGAAAACAATATCAAAAACTTTTCTATTCAGATGCGCAGTCAACGAAAAACGCCGCAAAATAAGTAAAATTGTATAAAACAAAAGAAGGCTCGTGACCACACGATATAAACAAATATTTAGAGAGATATTTGCATTCTACTGATTTCGTCACAAATATGGAACGAGTTGTTGCAAAAACTAAATCTGATTCGTCAACGAATATGCGTTTTCTTAAAGAAGTTATTTTAGAAATAAGAGAATAAAATAAAAATAACAGAAAACTGTTTGCGCCAAACAAGAACAATCTGAAGACTGCAATCTAAGGAAACGAACACTAATATTGTTTATAATAAAACTTTGCCATGAATTATTTTACAACTTTAATAGTCCTCCTCCAAAGAAATTTGAAGTTAAGAAAATTTTTCTAAATTAAAATATTCGTCTGGTTATGTTGTAAAAAATCCTCAAAAAAAAAGTTCAACAAGACTAAGAGTAGCATAAAATTAAAAAAAAATCAATAAAAAGTTAAATAAATTTTATCAATAAAAAGTTAAATAAACAAGTACAATCAACTTACTTAAATTAGAACAATCAACAAAAAAAGTATATAAATGCAATCATTTTGTCGAAAGTTCTAAAACAGTTAATAACGATTACTCTCAGGTGCTTCTATAGAATTTAATATTCTTACTTAAGAGTCATTTTTTGTAAGAATCAGGCAGCCAGTGAAAGTGACCCCCTTTAAATAGCTTGAATTTTGTATATATTGATCAGAATATAGAGAAAATCTGTTGGGGAAAAAAAAGTTTTCAAAAATGTTTTGATCATTTGGAATCTGGATTTAAAATACTGAGATTTTTTGAAAAATTTTTAGAAATTTAGTTTTAGTTTTTGCCACCTTTGAATCCATTTTTTTGGCAAGGGAAAAAGTTTCACATAACTTTTGTGGTTAATATCAATCTTAACCCAAAAACTCTCTCCAAAAAATATTAAAAAAGTTGCGTGACATTGTGCGGATGACTAATTATCAAAGTTCAAAAATACGAAAACATTCAGTTTTGTCACATTCAGTTAGAGTTATTTCTAACGGCGAAATGTTGCACACAATTTTTCTTGCAGGATTTGTTAATATCGAATGTATTGAGTCTAAAAATGCAAAGAAAGTTATCTGAAACCTAAGGCCCATTCATATATTAAGGCTTGAAATTGAAAAAAAATGTCATAGTACACATACAAAATGACCCATTAAGGCAGAGGCGCTAAGTTTTGTAAAAATAATTGTTAAATTGTCAATTATGCTAAATGTCAATATAACATGACCCTAACATAATTTAAAAAAAAAATCATATGATCTTTAGATATTAAGTTACAATTTAAGGTACGACGTGTTAAAAATGATTAAGTACGAAGAGATATTTTCTGAGACGCAAAGATGTGGGATTCGGATTGGTTTTCGTTCAACAGCACGATAAAATTTCAATCTTCCAAAATTAGCATTTAGCATTGCAAAAAAATTGCACGTAATGTTTGGAAAAAATTTAAGCATTTCTGACTATGATATAGAAATCATAACAATTGAAATAAATAATAATAAAATGCAATATACGATCAGAAGTGAATTATTTAAATTTACGTCATAAGTAAATAACTTGTGGTGATTGAACGGAACGAAGAATCTCCGATATCACGATTATGGAAAAACTAGTTAATGGGCGATTGTCATAAAACAATTTATTTTACCATCATTTGTCTTAACTTTATTTTAACGATCTTTAAAGTTTGCATAAATAGAGTAGATATTTTATCATTGTTGTTGATTTTGCATAAATAGAACTTTTTTTTGCATAAATAGAACTTTTTAGTTGAGTATGAAACAAAACAAAATTTTTTATGAAAACTGTTGTTGCTTTTCAAAAAGAAATTGTGGATCATTCAAAAAACATAAAATTATAAACAATATGTTTTACTTTCATCAACTGGGAGATGTGGATGTCAAGAAAAACCTCATCAACTTAAAGGTAGTTATGTGTTATAAATGAACGCAGACTGCAATATAACTTTTATAATTACATACTTTATAACTTCTCTACAGTAAGATTTTGAGATAAAGCTCTTTGAACAAAAAAAAAGTGGCTCTTTTAATTTGTTCCTCACTCTTTTAATAAATAATCACTAAACCAATCACACTCTTGTAATATTCTATTTTAATAAAAACAACAATATATTTCAAAGTTGTGAATATTTTTTGTGAATAGTAAGAATCAGATTATAAACAATGCTTTAAATGACACACCTAATAATTGTTAAAAAAAATTATTTTTGGTCATGCGATTCAACAATAATAATCGTTGAGAAAAGAATGGGCTTATTGTAAATAGGCTTAAAAGAAGTCGTTAAAAGGATGAACAAATATGTGCTTTTCACCGGTATATGTTTGGTGTTGCATGGAGTCCTCCAAAAACATGCTTTCATCCTCACTATCTAAATATAAAAAATAAAAAAATATTCAACCACATAAAATATCTGATGAGAGATTCTCAACAGAAAAAGGCAAAAATCATAGCTTTTAAGCATTTAAACGATGAAACTGCTTTCTGGCTTAAAGATTTTTGTCATAAAAATCTTCTGGTTCGATACAGAGAGGACCAAAGAGAGTATTTTAGCAAGAAAGGAGTTTACTAGTAGATACATTCTTCATAAAAATAGAAGGAAAGTTATTCAAGCGTGTTTACTTTACTTAATCCTAGATAATAATCCTAGAGTGAAGTTGTTACTTTCAAATCCTTTAGTAATTTGGTCTACTATTTCAATTATTGCGTGTTCAGTTGAATGGTTTTTCCGAAAGCCAAACTGTTTTGTGTAAAATAAATTATTTTCATTAAAATGGTTATAGATTCTCTTATAAATTACACGTTCAAATATTTTTGAAAATGCAGAATATACTGATACAGTTCTATAATTAGAACTTCAGATTTTAGATTTTGTAAATTGGACATTTTTCTAAACTTTAATGTTTTAGGAAAAATCCCTCCTTTTATTGAAAGTTTTATACTATGGAACAAAGTTTTGAAGATGTAGTTTTTGTTTGAACCAACTATATTACTAGAAACGTCATCAAAGCCAGGTGATTTATTCTTTTTTTTTAAAAAAAAAAAAAAAGCAATGTTATGAGAAAAGTCGCAATCTTGCAATATCACGCTATTTAAAGATTGAGGATAATTTTGAAAAGAATTTGGGTTAGCTATAATTTTTGTAGCAAGGTCATGGCCAATGTTTGTAAAGTATTTATTTAACTCATTCAAGATTTGTAATGGACATTTCTTCGTGTAGAATTCCTTCGTGTTGAAATCCTTCGTGTAGAATTCCTTTGTGTACAATTCCTTTGTGTGGAATAAATCTATAAGGGAATTATGGTGTTGCAACCTTTAATGATTGTGCAAAAATAAATTGCAAAACTTTATTAATTGTCCATAGGGAATGGTTATTTAGCAATTATTACAAAAGCACCAGACAATTTGACTTTATGCAATGTCCAAAATGTCCGAAGTCACCCAGAGGGCACGGAACGTCCAAAGAACGTCTTAAGGACATCCTATGGACTCGTGACGCCCGCAAGACGTTGTATAGAGTCCCAAGGACGTCTGTACCAGCTGGTCAATAAAAGGTGTATTAAAAAAATCAAGGGAATTATTACTAACTCGTTTATAGATCATAAATACTTACATTCCCAAACGTCCAAAGGTAATCGCTTGTTTAAAAAAAAAAGCGCACCAACTCTGGCAGACTAATAAACTAGGATATAGCGACTAAGCTGTTTAATCAGTTTATGAGGAATATAAAGTTCATAAAAGTCACAAACCTTTTTTTTTTAATTTTATTTTTAGGTGCCCCTAGAATTCCATACAGTCTTATCACAGAGAACCGCGTAGGAGCATTTTATAGGAAATTTCACATCTCCTTCCTAACCGATGTTGCAAACTTGCCCAGAAGTGGGGTTTGAACCACTGATCTTTTGCTTCTGAAGCAAGAGTGCTACTATTGCGTCACGGCTGCTCTAAAGATATATAAATATATAACTCTAATATATATATATATATATATACATATATATATATATATATATTTATGTATGTATATATATATATATATATATATATATATATATATATATATATATATATATATATATATATATATATATATATATATATATATATATATATATATATATATATATATATATATATATATATATATATATATATATACCCAGCCAACATTGACATTCGGGTACCGTATGGTTTTTTTCTGGGCTAACGGGAACGGGATTTTAATGAGCATGTTTTTTGGTTTCCGGATGGGTCCCATTTGGTAGAAAAATTAATCACATTTTCTTGATTGGGTTCTATCTGGTTTCGCTTTTGGGAACTTTATGGAAAATCCGTATGGGAACGGGTTTCCCACAAAGTTCCCAAAAGGTTTAAACTTAAAATTAAAAAAAATCAGTACATAACTTACTCGATAGTTACCAATTCGTACTGTGCATAAAATGAATTTAAAAATTTAACTTTTATGCATTAAATTTTTTGTTTGCATTATGTTTACATAACAAATTAAAAAGAAATTGAGTTTTCGGTGTATAATTCCACTGTAAAAATTGTAATAAAATATCATAACCGCCTAAAATGTCACATCACCCATAGAATAACTGAAAGCAAGACTGAAAGCAAGACTGAAAGCAAAACTGAAAGCAAGAACTGAAAGCAACTGAAAGCAACTAGAAAAAGCTGAAAGCAAACTGAAAGAAAGCAACTGAAAGCAATTCGCTTTTGAGATTTTGTACTTAGAAGTGTATTAAGTACGTTCGAAGTATTCAAGAACATAATCAATCAATATACTACTGTGATCAAAAAGTAAGGTGAATTTTTTTATAAAATGAAAAATCTTTATTTATTCTTCCAAATCTGTATCGTCCCCCTCAAAATAATCCCCCCGGCCCCAATGCGCTTTTGCCAACATTTTTTCCAGTCTTCGAAGCATGCCTAAAAGTCCTCGGTAGAGATAGCCTTCAATGCGCGTGCCGATTCACGTTGGATCTCTTCAATGGACTCAAAACGATTTCCTCGGAGTGATCTCTTGAGCTTTGGGAACAGCCAGAAGTCACACGGTGCTAAGTCGGGCAAATACGGTGGTTGTGGAGCAACATGGGTAGAGTTTTTGGCGAAAAACTCACGAAGAACCAGTGCTGTGTGCGAAGGCGCATTATCGTGGTGCAAAATCCAAGAGTTATTGGCCCATAATTCCGGTCTCTTTTTGCGAATAGCTTCACGTAAACGTCGCATAACGCTTAAATAATATTCCTTGTTGACAGTTTCGCCAGTTGGAAGGAATACGTAGTGCACGATACCACAATAATCAAAGAAAACAGTCAATATGACCTTGATTTTTGAGCGACTTTGACGTGGTTGCTTCGGTCTCGGCTCGCCTTTTTCACGGTATTCACTCGATTGGTCGGTTGTTTCAGGGTCGTATGCGTAGACCCAAGTCTCATCGCCAGTAATAATTTGTTTGTAGACGTCTTGATAGTCAGAAAGCATTGCTTCACACGTTTTAACGCGACGCTCATTTTCAAAGAAATTGAGAAAATTCGGCACCAAACGTGATTTGAGTCTTCTGAGGCCCAAATGATCTTTCAAAATCGCTTGCACTGACCCAAATGATATTCCAACCATGTCAACAAGGTCTCGAATGGTTAACCGACGATTTGCAAGCACCAATTCTTTGATTTTGTTGATGTGGCGATCATCAATCGAAGTCGATGGTCGTCCGGAGCGTTCCAAGTCATCAACACGTTCTCGGCCTTCTTTGAAGTCTTTGTACCACTTGTAAACATTTTTTTGAGACATAGTCTCTTCACCGAAGGCCTTTTGCAACATTCGATACGTTTCAGCAGCAGAAATATCATTCCGCAAACAAAATTTAATAGCACTTCTTTGCTCAACAAAATTAGACATCGTGAAAATCGCCGAATGCACTTTTGGTACTTCAGAGACAAGCGTAAACAAAAAAAAATAATTATGAGTTTGATATGTAATTTGGCGCAAATGTTAATGACATTCCTACCAACTTAAAAATAAAAAAGATTGGACGATTCGAATAAGGCGGGAAGTTTAAATTAAAAATTCACCTTACTTTTTGATCACAGTAGTACTTTCACTTTAATAACTGCATATATATATTCAGTAGTGAAAAACAATTACAAACTATATTACTGATGTGATACTGATGTAAGGACCTACCATGGTATAAAGCAGTTTTTGTAAATTAATAGTAATAATAAAATTAATAATAATAATACAGAATATAATAATAATAAGAATAAAAATACTAATGCTAATAAAAGTAGTAAAAATAATAATTATAATAATTATAATAGTTTACAGCAATAACTCTAATAAAAATGATAATGTTAATTATAAAGAAAGTAATACCTAAACAATAGCAATAAGGGCATAGGGGTGGTTGTTTAGAGGAGTGCTATAAATAAGAAGCTATACCTACATTTATACATTAACTCACTCTTAAACTCACGCCACACACAAAGATGCGCACATATACATATATACACACATTTACACACGTATATATGTATTAAATGAACACATAAAAATTAGTAAATATATTATAGGTACACACATATAAATATACTTATACGCACAGACATATATACACACAATGCATACATGCATATAATTATGCAAACAGGTTCATACAGGCATACAAATAAAAAGCAGAAGGATGAAGAAGAAAAAAAGGAGTAGCAGAAAAGGTTTTAAACTAAAATAGTTTAAAAATCGGGGAAAACTAAAAATTCAAAATTAATTAAAGGTATAAGACAGTGATAATGATCTGTTAGAAATTTATTGAGTGTTTTTATGGAAGATAAATATTTTGATATTGGAAATGAAAGCATTTCTCGTAATGTTTGGAAGATTTATTTTCATCGAAAGTGAGGGAGAGTTTCAAAAGTAAACTAATTGATATTTAGTAGTTTGAATACCATATTTGCTCTTTTTTTTTTTGAAAGTAGAGCTAGGTTATAAAAAGATATAGATCTAAGTTTGTATCTATTTGTATCACTTGTGGATTTAAAGCAGTTGTTGAATAGGCATGGACATGTCTATTTAATAACATGTCAATAAACATGGTATTATGAATGATATCCCTCACAAAAACACAGTTTAACAAATAGATGAGTTCATAAAAGTTTGAATCGCTTGACTAGAAATGTATGTAGAATTTATTGAATATATTTGAAGTTTTATAAGATTTTTTAACTTGAGTAGATGAATTTTGCCCATTTTTTGGTGGGAATTAAATATGGCATGTCAAATATTGATCAATGTTTCATAGCTAACGAAATGTCTTCATTTGAAAAGCATTCCATTAGCTTGACTTAATTTGCATAACATCACTTTTACTTGCTGGTGAAACAAGAGATTTTCACTTAATATAATGCCCAAATATTTGATCTTATAAACAGTATTTTTTTTTTATACCGCTTATTCTGAAATTAAGTTTTTTGTAGTTTTGTTTTCTTGGGATTAAAAGCTAACTAATTAGTTAAAAAAAACTAATTTCAGACTTTTTGTTATTTAAGGAAGTTTTATTTGATTTTAACCATTAAACCAAACATGCAAGGTCATGATTAAGATTTTTATTAAGTTTCTTAGGAGGTTTACTAACAATAAGAAGATTGGTATCATTGGCAAAATGATATGTTTTGGAGAATTTGTCACATATGTTCAGATTGTTTTTATAAACATGGAAGAGTATAGGACCTAAGATTGAACCCAGTGGAAGACCAATACATGTAAACCTAAAATTGGATGAAGTGTTACTAATGCTTTCAAACTGAGAACGCATGTAGATGTACGACTTAAGCCATTTAAGAGCAACTCCTTTGACATCGTAATGATTTAATTTAGACAGCAGAATTTAATAATCAACAGTATCAAACGCTTTCTGCAAATTAACAAACACTCCAGTAGCAAACTGTTTTTGATTCAGGGCATCGCGTATTGTCTTAGTTATATCAATGAGTGCAATATGTACACTAATTTTTTGCGGAGGCCAAGTTGAAGGCTATAGAGACTATTAGATTGATTTAAAAAGATTTCTGGTCTTTTAAACATGAATCTTTCAATTAGCTTACCAATATTTGAAATTAAAGATATAGGTCAATAGTTACAATGGTCTAGTTTGGATCCACCTTTGAAAATAGGCACAACTTCAGCAACTTTAAATAAATCAGAAAACACTCCAGATTCGAATCATTTGTTTATTAAAATACTCAAAAGATAACTTATTTCTTTTGATGCTAAGATAAATATATGTATAGGAATGCTATTTGCTCCAGTGCTTTTTCTAGGAATATATAAGCCTTTACTTCTAAAAGTGTAACAAAGGTTATATGGAAGGGGTTAGGATTTTGGTTTTTAAAGCAGTAATTAAAGTTATGTCTAGTAGAGATGATTACTTTAGAAAGATTTTCTGCAATTGTGATAAAATTATCATTAAATAAGTCTGCGATCAGAACATTATTAGTTATAATTTGGTTATTTATAATTAAACTTTTGATGTTGTGGTTGTTTGGCTTTATAGCAACAGTTATTTTTATTTCTCTGCAGGTGTTTCTAAGATTGTTTAAATTTTCATTGAAATATTTTAAAGAGTATGATTTTTTTTTAATAACAAGTTGGTTATTTGATAATATTTGAACTTTAGAAAATATTCTTCTTTTGATTTCTCATTTTTACATTTTATACATTTTTTGTGAAGTTTAATTTTAATATGTATCGATTTAATGATGCCAACAGTAATCGATGTAGTTTTATTTGTATTCTTAGAAGAAAATTTAAAAGAGGTATGATAATCAAATATTTTGTTTAGCGTCTCTAGAAATTTCAATAAAGAATTATAGATACTATAAGTGACTTAATGACTTAGTGGTAACCATTTAACATCTTTAAGGTCTTTAAAAAATAACTTTCATTAAAGTGTTTAAAACAGCGACGATATATTTTTCTTTTTGGTTATTTAATATTCTTGCTGGGAAAAGCTATAAACTGCGTATGATGGTCAGCAAGAGATACTGTAAGGTTTTCAGATACAAAATTAGAGTCTTAAAAGTTTAAAAATATGTTATCTATGAGTATTTTGGGTTGGGGTGTTATTCGAGTTGGTTGGGTCATAAATTGGAATAGAGAAAAAAAGCACATGGAATCAAGAAAGTTAGATACATTAATGACAAAAAATTAATGTTAAAGTCTCCTAAAATCATTATATTTTTATTTTCTAAGGACAACTTGTCATATAGAGTTTGCATGAATTGATTATTAAACTCATCTGTGCACATGCAAGAGTGACGGTAAATACATCCCACGATGATATTTTTTTCATTTGGCAGTAAGATTTCAATGAAGTTTGATTCAAGTTTTTTTAGTTTTAGAATTTGAAAGCCAGATCTCAACTTGTACTTTAAGTCTAATTTTATATACAGAAGTATCAATCCTAAGTTGAAATAACATTCAGTATGTTCAAAGGTGTAACCACCTAATGAAATATCAATTCTAAGCATTTGAGTTTGCTTTAATAAGCCTCAGATATTGCAATAATATATGGTTTGTTTTTCATAAGGGCTAGCAGACATCTAAGATTATCAATGTAGAATGTCAATGATAAATTAGAGTCTTGAACAAACTAAATATTTCTATTTTTATCACTGTAGACTGAAATAATAGTTTAATACTAACTGTAGATAATATTGTAGATGATATGGTAGATAACAGAGGTTTTAAAGGAATAAATATTAATTAAATCATCAAGGGGATGTAATATTTTAGAAGAAACATATCCGATGCATTAAAGACTCATAAACCTTGCTTATGATAGTAAGAAGGCTAATAGAAAGATAGTTAGAATAGTCAAATTGCTCTCCAGAATTTTTGAAAATTGGGATAACAGATGCGCTTTCCATCAGGCTGGAAAACAAGACTCTGATCATGCTTCAAGTCAGATGATGTATTGCGTGTTTAGTGGAATTATCTTTTTTCAATCCATATTAACTGGTATTTAATATTTTATTTATAGAAAGATGAGCATATATTTTAATGTAAAGAATCCTTTCAAAAATTCTTAAAAACAGAGAGTACAAAAATTGGACGATAATTAGTTATATTGATAATATTCTCCCCCCCCCCTCCCCTTAAATTTGGTGTAACTTTAGCAATCTTTAGTTGATCGGGAAATATTCCTTGTTTAATTGAACAATTAATGATCTGAAAGAGTATAGTTTTTATGATCTCGTAAGATCCCGGCAACAGGAGTTAGTTGACGAACTGCGTTTATCTTCATAGCCTTTTATCAGAAAGTAACAAAAGTTAAACAAAACCTTCCTAATTGATTATTTCATCATTTACTATAGTATTGTTAGGATTCGCGCATGCGCATGGGAGATATTAAGATTTATGTGTTCTTTGGACAAAATTGTTATTTTTGAAACACCGCTTCTTTTTTACTTTTTTTACTTTTACAAAGATAGTAATTAGTCGTATGAATAAAAAACTTTTGTAAAAATTTTAGTCACAATTGGTTTACTATTTCCAGTAAGACATTTTTTTTAATCGTTGCCGTTTTTAGGATCTATAGACTGTTTATTGAAAAAAAGCCTTTTGGGGTAAGTTGGCTCATAGCATTTAGTATGGAAAAATATATATATTTTTATGAATTTTTTTATTTTTTTATTTCTAACAATATTGAAAAAATTTATTATTACAAAACCAGCTAAAGGTAATACTAAGTTTTTAGCTAAAAATTGTTGCCAAATTGAATAGTAAAAAAACTTCTATAAATTTTACACTTTATATTACATTAACAATCATTTTTATAGTTTGCACCAACTTACCCCGGGGTGGGGTAAGTTGGCTAACTTTTTTGTGTTTTGTTTGAGGCCCCAGAAAATTTTTTTAATTATGAATGCAACTTTAAATTGTTACCTAAACTCATACTTTTTAAGACTGCGCTTTAACATTTACAAAAAATTTTGGCGTTAGGGCTACATAGCTCAAAGAGTAAAAACGGAGACAATTAGCCCCGGTCTCTCCTACCTTTGATTACACCATCTTACACTGAACAATTCACAAGGAGGAGGTAATTGTTCAGACAGATAACCTGTTTATGTTTATATAGGTGGTATTAAAGTTTTAGGTACACTTCTAACAGTTATAGCCCGAAAGCGCAATTTCGTTATCAGTTGGATGGAATAAATTAGGCGGATGGAATAATCTACCACAGCACACCACATCTAGTTTTTATTAAATTTGAGTTGTTATTTTCATTTATAATAACACACTGTTGTCTGTTATTAAAGAAGTTTTTGAACCATTTTAAGACTTGCTTTTTTATATCATGCTTTTGCACTTTTTTTTGTAAAATTTCATGATCGACGGTGTCAAACGCCTTTGACAAGTTAATAAAGATCCCCAACGTAAATTTTTTATTGTTAAATGATTTATTAATTCTGTTCAAGATAAAGGTTTTGCATTCTCTGTTGAGTGTCGCTTTTGGAAACCGTATTGGCTTTTATTTATAACTTTGTTGGAATTTTAGTAATTATATACTCTATATAATTACTAAAATTCCAACATATATTATAGTAATTATATAGACTATTCTTTTAAAAAGTTTTGTAAATACAGAAAAGATTGACATTGTTTAAAGAGTATGTATCTTCTGATTGGTACAAATTTTTGAAATTTTCTATTTTTGCCGGTACTACACCTGTTTTAAGTGATTAATTGAAAATTTGGAAAATAGGGTTATGCACCTCTCGAAAAACATCTGGTACTACATTACAAGAAATGTTATCAAAACCTGGAAATTTAGTTTTTTTGAGAAATTTGATAGTTATTTAGAGTTCGTCTTGTTTTAAGAGATTTGATAGCTATTTAGAGTTCGTCTTGTTTTAAGAGATTTGATAGCTGCTTTGGGTTCTTGTTTTAATTCGTTAAAGTTTAAGGAACAGGGAGAGTAACTTTCAAATAAATTTTTCAGGCATTGAATTCTAGACCAATGTTAGCAAAGTAGGTGTTAAATTTTTTAGAGATATCATTCCTTTTATATACATTTTTTTCATTAGTTGTTATTCTCGAAGGCATTTTGATATTTTATTTAATTATATTTTTTTTTGAATTGGAAAACTCTCATTTTATTGTGAGCAGAAAGTATCTAAAAAAATCATTGTAAGCTGAGTTAGTGTTTCTAAGGTTACAATCTTGAAAGACCTCTTTACAATTAAACGTCGATATTAAGTACTTAAATTTTTGAATAGAAGACTCAATAATACTTCTTTTAAACATATGAAATTTGAATTATCAAATTTTGTAGCAACCTGAGACAAAGAAAAAATATAGGAAAGTGATCTGAAATATCCGCTTAAACTATTCCGAAATTTAGAGAAGTATCTTGTATTGAGTTTGTTAATATATTATCAATAGCCGTAATGGAATTAAAAGTTGGCTGGATTTCATTATTTTTTATAATAGTATGCTTTATGTTCATTATTTTTTATAATAGTATGCTTTATGTAATTTAAAAATTTAATATTATCTTCCTTCGGGTGGTATACAGTAAGTAAAAACTGGGAAGTTTTTTAATGCAGTGTTAATTATTTCCATTGTAAGGATCTCACTATCACCATCAGAGATCGATGATCTTTTCTAAACTTAATGTTTTTAACATTTCGGATAAGGTAGAGTGGAGTAATCTGAGCCTATTTTCACCTATTTCTGACTATGAGCAAAAAATATATATATAGCAAAACAACTTTTTTTTTTTTTGAAGAAAACTATCTTAAAATTATGATTAGACATCATTTTTAGTCACATCAAAAAAAGTTTATTCATGACTTTAAAACTATTTTTATTCAGGTAGGGTGGGGTACGTAGGTAGCTTAAGTCTTTTTTTAGCTACTTTTGATAATGGGCAAAAAAAAAATATATATATATATATAAATATATATATATATATATAAATATATATATATATATAAATATATATATATATATATATATATATATATATATATATATATATATATATATATATATATATATATATATATATATATATACGTATATATATATATATATATATATATATATATATATATATATATATATATATATATATATATATATATATATATATATATA
Organism: Hydra vulgaris; assembly: GCF_038396675.1. Lineage (NCBI taxonomy): Eukaryota > Metazoa > Cnidaria > Hydrozoa > Anthoathecata > Hydridae > Hydra > Hydra vulgaris. The sequence continues at coordinate 64,359,163 of NC_088920.1, read as the reverse complement.
TATATATTCATGTAGCAAAACAATTTATTTTTTGAAGAAAGCTTTAAATCGTGATTAAAGTTTATACATAACTTTTAGAGATGTCTAAGGAGCACTAATTTGAGTTCTATTCTAAAGACCTACATTACCCCGTTTAGTGGGGCAATGTGGTAAGTTACATTTTTATTATTTTTCAACCAAATATACCAATTTATAGTAAAATATGACTAAAGCCATTGAGTACGTATTATATTTAAATTATTTGATCAAAGTTTGAAACAAATTAGTACTTTAATAAATGTTTTAAACGCAAAAAATCTTTCCTCGTTCGAAGCGCTAAATAATAAACGCAAAATTGATATATATTTGTTTATCTTTATTAGGTAATCTCCATGGTATGCAGAGCATTCTTGTGATTCAATTTCCATAGTTTTTTTTACAAATTTTCCTAATATATAGAATAAATCTGAAAATGTGATTCTCGAAAATGAGTACATGATATTCAATTTTAAAAATCGAACTTATAAAAGTCAAGTAATGATGAAATTATGTTTAAGGAAGAATTTAAAGCGATAGCTTAATTGAAAATTATCCAAAATATTTTGTGTTATGTATTAGAGATTCAATAATCCACAAAAACGACATGTTTATATGAAAAAAATATTTAATGTGCAATCCTTCAAAACTGCTACGCTGCGTTATCTACTAGTTTTAATTGAAAATATGATAACATTACATTTTTAATGATCATCTAAAGAAATTCATAGCAACATGACTACAGAAAAATGAATCAAGAAACATAGTCAGACTTCTAATTTATTCTAATATTCATTTTAAAGGTATTTATTGTTTTATTAACATTCTTAACGGCACAAAACACATTGACATATAGACAGACATTACCCCACCTAAAAATGTTGCTTATTTCAAAAACATTATGCATCATTCCGTCTAAAAATTAATGGAACTTATTTATCTGATAACTTTTTATTCAGATAAAATATTTTCTGTGTTAAACCCCGTTATTAATACTTTTACTCAAGTTTAAGGTTTTTGAATAAAATTTCTTATTAAATGTTTGCGTCATTTTGAATAAAAAATATACTTAAGAATTCGTCTAGTAAGCTGGTATTTAAATTTTAGAGAGCTGTTTTAACCATCAATAATATACAGAAAAAAAAACAACTGCCTAAAATCTTTCTTGTGAAAAACTGATAAATATTGATTAGACCCATAATACTCCTTAGACCAACATTACCCCACCCTACCCTGTAGGTTATAATTCTTCCTTTCCTTTTGTTAATTGCTCTTTCATAGGAAAATATTTTAAATTTGAATTTTGAGATCCTATTTGGTCCTTTCTGCTTTGTCCGAGCACCAAGTTTTTGTAATCATTTATAAGTAAACTTCTAATGTTTTTGTTTATTTTTTTAAATTTTTTTTTTAAATTTTAAGTTTTTTTGTTTTTACTCATACATTTTGCTGTTCATACAATAATAAAAAAAAATTATTCCATAAAAAAAAGAAAATATATATATTTATATTTTATATAAACAGTCAGGGGCTAAAAGAAAGTTTGGATGACAAGAGTCACCACAATATTTTCATAGAGCCCCTATGTGACCTTTAACAAGTGCAAAGAAAATACAGTTAATATAATAAAATAAAATAGAAATAAAAAAAAACTCCGTTAAAATCTTTAAAAAAGTAACAAAACTCCTTAAAAAAAAAATAAAGAAAGAAAAAAAGACAATAAGAGGAATAAATTCCTGTGAATATATCAAAAAATTAGGTTAAAAAGCGATAGTGTATATTAAAAAAATGATAGTGTATATGTTAAGTTTCAAAGCTGTCATTTAATTTCAAAATTTCTTTTTTTATATAAATCTTATATGAGTTTACTGCTTTCACCATATCGATGTGGTTATTTTTAAAACTGCTCCATAACTTAGGCCCTCGATATGTTATACTATATTCTTTGTATTTAGTTTGTATTTATTATATTCTTTGTATTTAGTTAGTTTACGAGTTAGTGTGTATGTGACCCTCTCGTTTGATCTCAGAGAATAGTTATTGTTTTGATTTATCTTAAATTTTGTTTCAAAGTTTTTCGGTGTGAGATTTTTTAAATGATAATACATAAAGATCGTGTGTTGAAATGTATTTATCTTGTATACATTCATCATCTTCATTTCCCTCATTAATGGCTTTGCATGCACAAATTTGTTTTTTCCGTATATAATTCTGCAAGCATGTTTTTGTACATTGAATATCCTTTTAAGTATAGAGAGTTGTGTGCTTGCCCACGCAATTTTACCATAATTAATATAGCTATGAATTAGGCTGAAGTATATTAATTTAAGACTTTGAGTATTAATTAAAGGACTTACTCTATACACTATAACAATAGTTTTTTTAAATTTTGATTCAATATATTTTATGTGGGAAAGCCAAGATAAGTTTTCATCTTCATAGACTTCTAGGTACTTTAAACATTCTTGTTTTTTAATTTGTTTACTATTTATAGAAAGAAATGGTAATTTAAGCGGCAGGTTTTCTTCTTTCTGCGTTTTTTTATAAAATAATGTATATTGAGTTTTGTCTACGTTTATTAAGAGTTTATTAGCTCTGAACCATTTATTTACTTTTAACAGCTCTATATTCATTTCACCATATAGCTGAGCTCAATATTCATTTCACCATATAGCTAAATTTCACCATATAGTTCAAATTTAAAGTTTTGAAAATATTTAAACACAGCATTTCAAAGTTTATTATTTCAATACCCATATTCGAAAAATAAAGTTAAAACTTTTGAAAAGATTAAACCTCAGGTCTCTTACTCCGGAGGTTTAAGGCCAGTTTACGTAAATTTTGGGTTTCTTTCGTTTATGTGCGGGTGACGTGCTCTTTTATTGTTTAGATCTTGCAGGAGAATTTGAAAATGCTTCACAGTTCATTGTGGATTAGGGTTGTCTAAAAATGGCAAAACTATTTATGGGCTACGTATAGACATATGGTACATGTTTCTACCAGTTTTTGGGGCTAAAGAATTCATTTTTGGGCTCCATTTTAAGTATAGAGTGGCCATGACTACACAAGTGATCCTTTTAGAGTTTGTTAAGGGTGGTCACGGGATGTCTCAATGATTTTTAAATTAGATGGGACATGTAGTATGTCTAAATATAGGTAATTGTGGTCAGAGAATTCAAATTTGGGCGTATTTCGTCTTTCAAAGTGGTCATAGCCATTCAAATAGTCACTGTATGGGTGGTCAATGGTGGTCCTGGGAATCCCAATGATTTTTCAATTATACGGGACTTATTATATGTCTAAATATAGGTAATTGAGGTGAGGGAACTTTTTTCTAGGCATATTTAGTCTCTGAGAGTGTTCATAACTGTACAGTTGCTCATTTTAGTCATGGTCAAGGATAGTTCTGGGATGGTTTTTTATTTAAATAGAACAGTTATATGTCTAAATATAGGTAATTTAGGTTGAGGAATTCAAATCTGGGCATATTTGTTCTTTGTTTACCTGTGCAATTATATTCATTCATTAGGAATGGATATGATTGCATACGTAATCATTTTAGGAGTGGTTGTAGGTTGTCAAGACAGTATTTTCTTAATTATTTTATGTACTTAATTTCTTTGGTATTGTTAATTATAAACAAATACAATAAAATTGAACTTTATTAACATAATTTTTTTTATAAATAAGAATCTAGGTAATGACATACATCATACATTAGTACTTCAAGAACTCCTCCTCGTGTATATTATTTATAAAAAAATATGAAATGAATATTTTTCACAAATAATATACTTCTATTTTTTATGGGGGTTATTTAAATAAACAAAACACATTTAACCCGTCGAAAGTACAATTTTCTAATTGAAAACAGCATTTTAGAAAAGTTATTTAGATGACATTCAAATTAGAGGTTCTATATAATGTAGTTTTCTCGCATTCAACACAACGAGAAATTGAAAATCCTTTTTTCTTGCACACAAATTTATCTCTACTAAATACTCTTCTTTTTATTTAAATAAAAACTTTCTACAACATTAAAATCGTCTTCTTTAGTTTTCTTCATTGCAAAAATATGATTGGATTTTATTTATAATAAAAAGCCTAGCACCTACTGGGCTTAGCTGAGCTCAGAAAATTTTTATCTATATATATGAGAGTGTTAAAAAAGAAATTGCGCATATTAAAGAATTTTATTAAACGCTTTACAAAAATGCAAGCATAAAAAAAAAATTTTTATATTTCTTCTTAATATTTCAATATATGATGTTGATGGACTTATATATGCCGTTAAGAAATTAAAGTGCAATGTTTGTATATTCTTTTGGTGCACTAAATACCAAATTGTACTTATTTAGGACGGTACCTATGTTATGCAGGTTTAGGTATAAGTTATACATTATGAATAATTTATGCAAGTTAATCAAATTTTTGCAAATTCATTAGACTAATGAAGATTTGCACTTACGCTAGCTCTTAGTCGCTCTCATTATACTTAATAAATTTCGAACTGTACACTTCTGTTCTAACGTAAGAATGAACTTAAGTTCAAAGGTTTACTTTTTAGCTTCTTATAGACTGTAAATCAAAATAAACCTTTTCAAGTATAACAAATGGTTTAACACAAAATATGTTTTTATAACAGGTAAGTGACTCATAAAACAGGTGCATTTTAAATGTAATCTATTATGAATAAACAATTTATAAATATATTTATACATATTATATATATATATATATATATATATATATATATATATATATATATATATATATATATATATATATATATATATATATATATATATATATATGTATATCTATACATATATATATATATATATATATATATATATATATATATATATATATATATATATATATATATATATATATATATATATATATATATATATATAAACTATGTTAGTTTATTCTACAAATACTGTGCTGATGATCTTCAAGAATAGAGCAATAATAAATTAGTAAAAACACTTATCTAATTTTGTATGTATGTATGTATATATATATATATATATATATATATATATATATATATATATATATATATATATATATATATATATATATATATATATATATATATATATATATATATATATATATATATATGTATATACGCATATATGTATGTATATATATCAGGCCCGCTAGAAACCAACAACACGGGCATCTGAGCCCCTCCCCCCTCCCAATGATTTTTTTAAATAAATAATTTTGAAAAAATTGACTGAAGAGAAGACAAAGAAAAAAAAAAGATCCTTAAAACCATTTTGGGGTAGTACTGCCTCCCCCCCCCCCCCCAATATAATATTTGTTTCTACGACTTTGGTTTAATGGGGATAACTGGGGTTTGTAGAGATAAGCGCATTGTAGTACATCAACTGGTTTATTTAGTCATAGACTTTGTAAATGTACATATATAAACTGCAGGTTATCATATTATAGGTTATATTAGCAGGTTATCATATTATAGGTTATATCAAAGAATATATTGTGAATGACTACTTTAATTAGGAACAAAATTCAGTATTTTAGTATGTGATGTCAAATATATTTAGATTGGTCAGTTAAAAGAATTTTTTTTTTTTTTGTAAATGCAAAAAGTTCATATTGTTTATTAGTTTTGCCTCAAATAGAAGATTTCACGGCAAAAATGTAATATAAATTGTCGAAAGATGTTTATTTGTTTTCAAATAAACTTAAAGCTACTTTTATCAAAACTGTCTCAAAGTTATAAATTTTTTTAAAGTGAGTGTGAATTATTCACAAGCATTAAAAAGAATTAAGTTATATGAAAAAAAAAGCAACCTTAGAATTCGCGCATAACCTTCTGAGAAACTTAAATATGTTGCTGGCACTGGCTACTCCACTAAAGAGTGGGATAAAGTTTTACAATACACACATGTAAATAACTTTAAGAAATTAACTCAGTTGGTTACTTTAAGAAATAAATTTATAAAAATTAATAATAAATAAGAAAAACTTCACTTCAATTTTTATCGTAATAGTCGTTAACATTTGTTTACAAGTTTGTGACGTCATCAAATTTTAGAGATTTTTCGTCGATAAACCTATTTTTCGTCGATAAACCAATTGATTGCTTTTTTTCCTTCGAAGATATGTATCGCATTCCTTGGTTTAGTTTAATTTAATTGAGTATCGTTGCCTTTTTGTTCGTATTATTTTGGTAATAATAATTTTTCGAATCATAATTTTGCAAGTCATACAGCCGTAATATATAGTCCTATCTTTAAATTTCATGTAATTCAAGTAATGTATGCGTTTTGTCAATAATGTTTACATAATAATATTATTAATATATACATGTTACATGACATTAATAAAATTAATATTTTATACAACATAAATGGTTAATGTATATGTCTCATAAACAAAAAATTTTTATATGTTATTTAGCATATGACATAAAAAATTGTTGTCTATTAAAAATGATATAATAATGTTTGTTCATATATTATATTATTAAATTTAGTGTATAACATAAAATATTGTTGTCTATTAATGATGTAATATAATAAATGGCAGTTTATATACAATATTGATAATACTATATATAAACTACCATTTATTATTATATTATTAATAGACAACAATTTTATGTTACATGTTATGTATAATATTATAATATAATAATATAAGATTTATATATAATTATAGCATTGTTTATATATATATATATATATATATATATATATATATATATATATATATATATATATATATATTATATATATATATATATATATATATATATATATATATATATATATATATATATATATATATAAATATATATATATGTATATATATATATATATATATATTATATATATATATATACATGTATATATATATATATATATATATATATATATATATATATATATATATATATATATATATATATATATAAATTAAAAAGAAGAAATTTTTCTGTAGAAGAATTCAGTAAAAATTTTAATTTAATTAATTTAGCGTCATGCTCTCCTAAAGGAAAAAGAATTGAATGACAACCCTAACTTAGCAATACAAACCTATTTCGTGTCATTAAAATAATTAACTATAAAAAGATATATATATATATATATATAATATCAAAAAAAGTCAAGTAATGCTTGTCAAAGTTTTGTAAATACAGTTTTAAGTGTCAAAGTTTTAAATGTCAAAATGTCAGTTTTAAATGTCAAAATGTCAGTCTTAAATGTCAAAGTTTTGTAAATTCAGTTTTAGGCTATACTTATATGTTTGAAATTTTAAGAATATCAAAAATGATTTTTGTTCTAACTAATCAAAATGTGCATATATATCTAAAACCTTTTTTAGCATATTTCTAATTTAAAGGTATCAGCCTCAATTTTCTACATTATTACATTATTGGAAACAGTACATGCTATTGTTTGAATAAACAACATATTGAAGTCAGATGACAATGTCAATGCTTTTTCAGCTCTGACAACTGTTGTGTTGTTGTAATCAATAAAAACAACAACAACAACAAACAAATTCATTCATTACTATAAACTTGAAAAAAATCTTTAGCAAATAATGTTGATGCGCTAAGAAACAAGTTGAGCATGTTATTATCAAACACATAAGAGATTGGATTCATTAATTCTTTATTATATACCTATACCCTACAATAGTACTACTACTACTACTACTACTACTACTACTACTACTACTACTACTACTACTACTACTACTACTACTACTACTACTACTACTACTACTACTACTACCACTACTACTACTACTACTACTACTACTACTACTACTACTACTTTGAGTTGTATCTGTGCTTCTAGCTCATTAACAAGAAAATTTTGATTAATACCTATTTTCATATGTATTTCTGGAGTTCTAAATATCTTGCTATATAGCAACTGTTTAACAAAAAAAAAAGAATCTGAACTCCCTAGCTGCCATTTACTAAGTAAATGCCCTTAATATTTTAGCAGTTCCAAGACTCTTCATTTCGAAGCTTTGTTTAGACTTATTTTTACTTTTAATCTAGAGAGGTGATTTATTAAACAATATGTATAAAATCTGTCAAAATTTTTAATTTGAAAAAAGCAAACGTTATTTTAATTAAATTTTTCTAGATCCTTAAATAATAGATGTTATTGTCCTTCAAATGTTTCCTGTGATATATATATATATATATATATATATATATATATATATATATATATATATATATATATATATATATATATATATATATATATATATATATATATATATATGGCAATGTGGAATGCAAAAGAATTTCTTCCTGTCTTAAAACTGCAAGTATCTTGAGTAATTCCTAATTGATGTACAGCCATTTGTGTTTTTGTCAAATTAATAAATGGTCATTGATCTTTAAATTTACTGAAAATCTGTTTCAGATGTAGTGAATGCAGAATCAGTTGTCTTGCAAATCTGCAGTGTTGTTAAAAAGGTTCAAAAAAATCAATTGTTTTTATAGCAGCTTTGTAGATGCAGATTTTTGAACTTGTTGCATCAAAACAGCTTTTCTTGGTGTTGTTCTGGCAAGATATAAATATTTTTAATATTTTAGATTAAAAATTACTAAAGTAGTTAACATTATAGAAACATTTTACTAGGTAAAAACAAAATAACCAAAATTATTCAAACCTTTAATCTCTTAGTTTGTAATTGAAGTGACTATTTTTTAAATCTTAAATAAATTATAACATAAAAAATAAGTTATAATTTCCTAAAATAAAGTTTACTAAGTTGTGTTGATACTTTAAGTATTGTTTTTGTTTATATTTAGTTTATGGAAGTAGTAATTTTTATTAACACATATATGTATACACAAACACACAATCAAAAGCTAAAAAGTACGAAGTTGACACAGAAGTAGAAGAAGTAAAGATTTACAATATAAAAAGGTTAAAATTGTTGGAGAAAAGCTCAAATTAGTAAAGTTGAGTCATTATAACATTGCAAGTTTGTATATGTGCTGCGAAGTTCTCTGCATGTCGATTATTCTTATATTTTAAATAAGATGCATATCTTGTGAATTTCCAAGCCACAGAACATTAAAAATGTTTTTTCACAGGACATTAAAAAAAAGTAATAATAATGATAATTATTA